>NC_043004.1:26253005-26285899 GCF_006345805.1 Octopus sinensis
TGCCTTCAGGCTTGTGGCCGTACCAATCTGTTGCTGTGTCAAGTCCATACTTGTTGCAAAGTGTCCAATGGACAAGCCTGGCTATATTGTCGTGGCGTCTCTTATATTCCTTCTGGGCTAGTGGCCTATATTGGCTGGTAATTTGAGGTCATCCATGAATAAAAAATGATTGACTTTTTGTTGGCGGCTTTTGAATACCCAACTTTTGCTTTCTTTCGAATAAGTGTTTGTGGTATCAAGCATAGTACAAAGATCAGGCAATCCCCTTGAAAGGGGACAGGCAGTCCCCTTGGAAGATGCCCCTCCTAATTTCTACTGTCCCTAAACTTCTTCCGTATACTGTCAGGTCAGTCCTCCAATTCGCCATACTTTTTCCAAGCAATCGCACAACATTCCTTGCAATACCAAATAGGTTCATACACTCCATAATCCAAGAATGTGGGACCCTGTCATATGCCTTACGATAGTCGATCTATGACATGGCTAAGTTACTTTTCCTCCTCTTTCAGTCTCTAAGTACAGTTTTGTCTATCAGGAGTTGATCCTAGGCACCTATGCACTTTACGCTTGCAACTCTTCTGCTCATGTGGCAGGACTCCATTTTTTCCAGACGTTCGTACATTGACTCTGCGAGTATTCCAGTCAATAACTTCCACATAAGTGGCAAACAGGATATCGGCCTGTAATTGTCTACCGTATTGCCTTTTTCGATGTTTTTCAGGCACAGCGCTGTCCTACCCAATGTCAACCACTCTGGTGTTACTTGGTCGGCATTTAATAAGGTGTTGAGATGTGCAGCTTTTCGTGCATGACATTCACTAAATCTTTTGATCCAGTAGCCTTGAACTCCATCTGGTCCCGGGGCCTTCCAGTTGCTCATTTTTTGCCGATTTCCTTCACTTCCCTACCTGAAATGGCTAGTTCAGCCTGTTTTGGACAGACTACTGTTTGTTTCAGTTCTTGCAACCATTCAGCATCCATCTTGTGCTCCTTGTCTTTGCTCCAGATGTCATTCCAAAACCTTTGACTTTCGATGTTATCTGGTATCAGCTTTTCATCTGTACACTCTCCATTTATTTCTTTATAGAATCTCTTCTCATCTACTCTGAATAACCTATTCTGGTGGTAACCCTTCATTCTTTGATCGTATCTTTCCATCTTTGCTTTTTTTGCAACGAGGCGCTGTTTCAGTTCCTCCATTACTACTTCCAGGCCTTTTCTTTCAATATTATACTTCCTTTCCAACACCCTGTATTTTTGTTCGCTTTTAAGCTCCCCTTTCTCTTTTCGGTCTAACATAGAGATTTCCTTCCAGAGGAATCCTGCCTGGATTCTTCTTTTCCCCCATGGATCTTTTCTTTTGTCACTCCCATTATGTTTCTTTTTCTTGACCTCAACACCCACGTTTTCTGCTACAACAATATTTGCTGCTTTGATCAAATTATTTGTTTCTGTGATGTTGTTTGTTCTGATGTATTTCAGAATTTCATTGACATTTTTCGTTTCTTGGTTCAATTTCCGTCGATCAACCTTTTTAATGTTGCAAATAATGTCGCTATCGTTCTCATGTAGTCTTACATTTATTCTGTCGTAGATTGCCTTTTGTTCCTCTGTCGTGTCGCCATTAGTTTTATTACCTTCTTTTAGATCTTCTACTAGCAGTTAAGCCCGGTTTCACCCGATTTCACCCGATTTCACCCGGTCTATTTGGATGGTGTGGGTGTGATCGTTTTCGGTTAGGCATAATCTATAACAGCGTTTCTCAACCATATCATTTCGGGTCCCCTGTTTCGATTGGAGCGTCCAGCTGTATGAAAATTTATTCTCCCCACCCCTGTCAGAAAATAGCTTCAGCAGTTATGAAGAAAGAATTTGTACGTAGTCTGTTTCTGAGAGCTATTGTTTTGGACCTCTGTCTAATCAATATTTCATATTTATATATCCCCATTTCCATTAATATAGAATCATAATTAGCTAGTAAATGGTGGTTTATTTTATTAATGAGTCAAATTAAAAGAATATGTTAGACATAATATTTACTACCCGTGGAGAAAAACTTTATCAATTAAGTGAATATATCAGGAGTCAATAATATATATTAAAAAGTAATGGAAGGGAGGTAATCAAGATGAACCAAGTAATTTCCCTAGATATATAGAAGTTTTTTCTTTCCCATATAGGAGAGTATCAATAAAAAAAAAATTCTAATTTCATATATTCAGATTTATATATATAATGAAATTTCTTAGTAATCAATGCAGGTTGAATAAAAGTTAGTATGGTATATTAATTTTTATTTGGTTATAAAATATTAGGATTTGAAAATTTAGGAATGGTCAGAATGCTATTATTTAAAATATTTAAACGTACGGGTAGCACAATATATGCAAGATACTCCCAGTTCGGAACGGTTATTCAATAAGTTTGTATTATTCCTGTTTTAAAATTTCATGTCTCCATAGAACAAAGTTCACATCCATCTCTACTGTGCCTTTCTTATTATATCCCATATTAGGTTAAATTCGATATTTTTTTCTTTCAGTTCTCAAATTTTACTAAACAGTGTTGTTCAACCTGCCTTATGTTTAAGTCTAAAAGAGGAAAAATGATTGTTCAAATGTTTTTCTAGATCTATCGAACATCTGAAATAAAGATAGCTATTATTTAAAGTCATTATTGTACATTTATAAATTACATTTTGAACTATATATATATATATATAGTAGTTTTTGGTAAGCAAGCTTTGGTCTTGTACCGCCAATATGAAACCTTCAGTTTTTGCTTTCAGTCCTGAGCTTCTCAGCCATTGATGGGTTGTTGCTTAACTACATCAGCATTTCGGTGTCGAAGAATATACTGTCCATGTAAAGGCATCTGACTTCACCGCTCCTCAATTTGTTTCTGCCCGTTCTTTTTTGCAGACACGTTTTGCTTGTTTGGTGGTAGTGGTTTCAGGTTTTTCATCTAATTCGGGGTTAATACCGAGTTCCCTTGCTAATTTGCAAGCATCCATGACAAGAGAATGTAATTTTTTGCTGCTTTCTTGTTTGCACACAAACATCCAGTCCACTGTATTAGATAAATACTTGTTCATTACTATTGTGGAGGTCTAATAGCACAGTTCTACCTGCATCGTTCCTCTTCCCCCATTACTTCTAGGTAGGTACAGACGATCAACGTCTGCTTTTGGATGGTGCATGCTCTTAGATGATAGTAGTTGTTATCATCATTATTATTATTATTATTATTATTATTATTATTATTATTATTATTATTATTATTATCATTGTTGTTGTTGTTGTTGTTGTTATTATTATTATTATTATTATTATATTATTATTATTATTATTATTATTATTATTATTATTATCATTATTATTTAAGGCGGTGAGCTGGTAGAATCGTTAGCACGCTGGAAGAAATGCCTAGCAGTATTTCGTCCGTCGCTACGTTCTGAGTTCAATTTCCGCCGAGGTCGACTTTGCCCATTCATCATTTCGGGGTCGATAAATTAAGTACCGGTGAAACACTGGGATCGATGTAATCGATTATTCCCTCCTCCAAAATTAGTTATTACATGAGTTCATAAAGTGATGAAAGAATAAATTCAAGATCTATATATTTACTACATAACATATATTTTATTTACTGGTTGGTGATGATACATAGAATCAAAATGTAGAATCTAGTTGAACGAAGTAATCTATGCGAGAATGTTCAGAGATAGAAAATGTAGAAATAACAGCCAAGTGGTGGTTTTCAGTCATGTGGCATAGAGAAATTTATTGGACGTAGCAATGACGTGAATGGCTCTAAGTCTAATCGACTAAGAAGAGAAGAGCTAGAGGTTAGCAAACTGCTTTTATTTATGGAACGCTAGACATTCTAGAAATTTCCAACAGCTAAGCTTCTTGAATAATTACGAATCACTTCTCATGAGAGAGATGCTTCGAGAAACTTAGAAAAGGGAGGTTACTCTATAATTTTTCTTGCATGTGAGATCATTCAACTATTTAGCTACCTAAAGCACTACACCATCTCCTTCGTCTATCCCCAAATATTTGTAATTTTCTTGTGGGTCAAACAACTCTTACAACCGTTTCCGCTTCCGTTGTCAGTCAGTGCCTACGAAAGAATTGCCAAAATAATATTCTTCATAATCATAGGATATTCGAACTAGAACATGGAGTTTCTTCAGAGTGAATACAAAAGCGTCCAAAGAACAAACAAATGGAAGACGGAATAGGAAAGAAAACATGACCCAGAGAAGAAGTCTGGAGGCCTAATATATTAAAATCTTACAATCTTCTATCATAGGGCTTCGAGACGTTAATTGTAATTCAAATACAGGTTTACATCAACCTTATATGAAACCTAACTTAAAGTATATAAACTATCTCAGTAACTATCCACAATCAGTAAAAAGAGTTCTAATAAGAGGTATTAGCAAAAGGATTTTTTACCTCTCCTTTAAAGAGGACATACTTAATAGTCATGTGGATAAGTATGATAAGGCACCTATAGATTCAGGCTATAGAGTTAGAATTAAATATATCCCACACGAGCATGCAATGAATAAAAGTAATAATGACTATATAAACAGCAACATTATAGTACATGGCCATACACTAAAGCGATATAATAAAGTACGGTGAACTACATCTAATGACACTAATAGGATTAAATTTAGCAACAATATGAGTAACTACAAAAATAACAGTAACGCAACGGGTAGAACAACGCGGGTAAATGGACGAAGGATAAACAATGCTAATAAACGCACTAACCATGAAGACTACAATAAAAAAATTGTAGCAGCAAATCTATATACTACCGGCGTAAACCTAATCATAGCACAACTAATGGCAGTATAAATGAGCAGCGTATTAATAATGAAACTAATGGTATTATACGTATACACCATATAAAACGCCCTAACAATTGGAAACATGTGTCACCCGATGAGACTTCTGGTAAATCAGGAAACATGATCTGGTGTATACTCCTTTTTACAATGCAAATAAGGACCGACTTAGCTAAGCAAATATTTAACGTTATAAACAAGCACTTTGATAAGAACAATAGGTATTCAGAACTTATAAATAGTAGAACAATAAGGATAGGTTATAGTCTTACACATAACTTAGCGTGCACAATATCCTCCCTGAAAAATAAAAAAAATAGATACTTTCTACTTAATTAGAAGCAACAGTAGCAACGACGGTGGTAACAGAAATAAAAACAATAAACACTACCCCAATCTTAGTAAAGGATACATTCAGAACCAGAATAACCCTATCGATCTCAATAGACGTAGCTCTACCCTACTAGAAAGCAATTCCCCCTACAGCACAATTTATGTGACTGTAGGAATAGGGATAATTGTGCCTTCGGAAATACGTGTAGAATTAAGGACGCAATTTACCAATGCACAGTCACAACACAGTTTAGTAAAATAAGTTACATAGGAGCTACCCAAAATGAGATAAAACGTAGACTAACCACACTTCAGCATTCTTTTAGAAATAGAAACAAAATTAACTCGACTGGATTATGTAAGTCTATTTGGGAACTCAAAGATAGTGATATTAGCTTCACATTAGAATGGGAAATCCTTGCTACTGCACCTTCGTATAACGAAAAAATAGGAAATGTTATCTTTGCATTAATGAAATTTATTTCATTCTAATAGCACGAAACCCACTATTGAACCCAAGAGAGGAGAGAAGTGAAGCTTGTCTGCACAAAGGACGTCCACTTTCGATAAATATAAGTAACATTAGAAACCCTTATACTACACTATAATAATACCAATAACCTCACAACCCCACACCATAAAAATTGTAGCCCTTAATAGTAATTTGAAGGATATGCATTCACTCCTTAATTAAATTTAGTTTGCTAGTAGTAATACCGGAGCCCTTGCAGATATTCATTTAAATACCCCTCTTCTTTTACCCAAATTCTGAGTTTAGGTCCTATTTACCTCCACCCATATCAACCACCTACATCTTATACCACTTAAGCCATTCCTCATTAATAAAACCAACTAGCCTCTTGAATAATGCCAGATATTTCATTCATGAAGTTATTTGAGAACACAGAGGACATATGTATTCAACCACAATGTTATAACCCCTAATATCTACTTCAATTTCTCATTTTTATTTTAAAGTTTAACTTTATTTTGTTTTATTTTATCCTCCAGTACCTTTTATACTATGGACGTGTTTGTTGGCACTTGCAGTAATCTGGATTTAATTCTCTACCAACTTATTGGTCTTCCTCCACTTAAAATAGACCTTAATAGCCCTACCCACTTGGGAACAGCATTACCCACCTCCGTAGAATTTATTTTATCTTATTGAACTCAATGTTACCTTCCTCCACTATACATTGTATGGGCATGCACTTGGACACTACAGTAGTTGTACATACCAGGTGATATTTGTAAAATTTGGGTTTACTATGTAGGATTGAAAGTATAATTTGTTGGTGGAACTAGAATGAATGTACCCACTTAGGGTCAATATAATTTTTAAATTATTGAATTTAATGATATGAACAATCTAACTTTTAGGATAATGTAATGCATATTAAGTACACTTAGTAAACTGTTTGAACATGGGAATTATATTTATGGTATTAATTAACATGAGATTTGGTCTTAAATCTTAATCGCTTAAATGTTAATTGTTAGTGGTTTTGCGATTTTTGTGTACTTATAAGATGGAATTTTCTTAGGTACGTGTACACATTTACTTGTTTGTCCATTATTATCACGCGAATTCTATTTGCTATCTAGGATGTAAAATCCAACGTAATTTTAGCAGTTATTTTTTAAATATATTTTTATGTAATATCTGTACTACTTGTCTCCCCTTACCTATAAAAAGTTATAGAATTTTGATCGAGTGTATTTATCTATTTATTTATTCTTATTTATAATATGTTGAGAAGCTGCAGAAGGCCATAAGCGCACCCTTTATTTATTTACTCATTTTTCTTTTTTATTTACATATCCATTGAAACGGTGTTAACTTTTGCCCTTGGTTTAAGTATAACTGACCATTTGTAGAGACGGATACACTTCGGTCTGTCCCATTGCGGACAACAGGTGGTGTTCTTTGTAATATTTCCGTAAGTACACTATCATAAGAACCCTACAGTATTGTTTTGGATAAATATAAACTAGCGATATTTACGTTAACATTGGTACTATTCTCTTTATAGACATGTTAGGATTTTTCTTGCAATTTTTTTTTGCTAACTTCTTTTTATAACGTCTTGGTTCCCTTCTATATGGAAATAACCCGAAATAATTTTTTCCCTAGACCATTGCTCGATCATTCTTTTGCCTACTGACTTCGAAGCCCTATGATGGAAGATTGTATGATTTTAATATATTAGGCCTCCAGACTTCTTCTCTGGGTCATGTTTTCTTTCCTATTCCCTTTTCCATTTGTTTATTCTTTGGACGCTTTTGTATTAACTCTAATGAAGCTTCATGTTTTAGTTCGAATATCCTATGAAGATGAAGAATATTGTTTTGGCAATGTGTGTGTGTGTGTGTGTGTGTGTGTGTGTGTATGTGTGTGTGTGTGTGTGTGTGTGTATGTATGCATGCATGTATGTATAAAAATTTCTTAATATAAGAAAACAAAACTCCTGGAAGGCATATAAATGTGAAAAATATGCTGAACTACATTCGAAATGGATTTCTTTAGCGGCACCCATACTTCCTCGGAAGTGTCTAATTAAAGGAGTTTTAGGAGAACTAGAGGATGAAACAAAACTTCGATGGAAGCTTACTCTGACAAAATTCAGGACCGACATCTCCATTACCCTGTGTAAACAATCCTGTTGCAAAGCCAAATACGAAACTATCGATGGTCAAATTGGAGACAAAATATCAAAACTAACGACTGGCAATATAGCAGAAAAAATGTGAGAACTATGGGTCAGAGGTACCTCAAAAGAAGAAAGCAGATCAAGAAAGTTATGGCAACAGAAACAATTATTTCTCGACAAATATGGTACCAATTGTGGTAAAGACTCTCGAACTCTGAGAAATAACATTAAAAGTGGATAACGTCACCAACATAACATACGCCAGAACACGTGGAAACATGAACACACATTTCACTGTGAATTGAAGATGAACTCCAGTAAGAATACTTCCATTTTGTACACAAACACCCTAATGCACACAATATGAACAAAAAAGCACAAACAAAATAGACATTCCTTTGATCAGATCATTAGGAGTAGAAATAATAGGAGATCGTTTTCAAGACCACGACAGAGACAACCTACAAGAAGCTGAGCAAAAAACCGATCTAGGCCTCGAAATAAACCTAGATGATTCCCTCGGGCTGTTAAAAAGAATACTAACAAGAAATTGAAAAATAATATACATAATACTAGAAACAGGAGAGAAAGCATAACGAAACCAAGTAAAATAGCATAACCAAAACGCAAAGTCCATCAAGCAAACATCAACAGGAACATAAGTCATAAACAGAGAAAAATCCATTTTTAACATCAGGACAACAAATACCGGAGAAAGAAAAATCCAAGAGGAAACATACTCAAAACAATTGAACGTATAGATCTTAAAATCATTAATTTATTCAAAAGAGATCTTGACAATGACGAAATCCAACTTCTGTCAAAAGGACTGAAATGTACACTTACATCAACAGTCAACCACCAAGAACTAAAGGAGGATATCCAAAATTTCTGTCGTAAGTTACAGAATTCTTCACTAATAAAAGTAATGGGATTGATGAATCCCAAGTAAAGGATAAAACAAATTTCACCCCACCAAAAGGAAGAAATCTCTCTCTACCAAAATATTGATATCGTGTCAAAATTTCCCCTTAGACGCAATACCAATGTTAGGCCAAATATTAACAAATCCGAAATGTCTGCACTTAAACGTATACAAAACGATCAAACAATAATAATTAAACAAGCAGATAAACGGGCTTCAATTATTATTATGGATGCAGAATACTATAAGGATGTAATTGAAGACCAACTGAAAGACACAACCTTCTATTGTGAAATTCCTACAATATAAACCACCACATCATGAAGAAGATTAACAACCTTGTTTTAAAATACCACAACTCACTGACCGATAACGAAAGAGACTACATCACCAATTTCGAGCTAAAACCCAGCAACTTCTACGGCTTACCGAAAATACATAAATCAAAAAATATTCAGCATGTAGTAAAAGAACAAGAAAATAAGTACAAAAAATTATTGCATCCAGCATGCCATACCCATCGTCTAAGCAATTTTATTGACATTGTTTTGAAACCACTATGTACCTACATCCCTATTTTCATCCGAGATGACATCGACTTCCTCTCCCTTCTTCCCAAAACAACTGAAACAAATTCCCTTCTACTTAATTTTGATGTGGTAAGCCTTTACATCAACATTCCACATGATTTGGGAATAAAGGCGATTAAATATTGGATAGAAAAACATAGAGAAGTGATCCCCAACAGATTCACAGTGTCATTTATATTAGACACAGTCAAACTTATTCTGGAAAACAGCACATTCTTCTTCAATGGAAAGAATTACATCCAAATTAAAGGCACGGCGATGAGAATGAAGATTGCTCACGTTTATGCGAACTCTGTAATAGGATATCTAGAACAACAACTCTACCAAGAAGTAGAGAAAAACTGTAGCACTGGATTTAGAAATTATATTGAAAAGGCATGGAAAATATGCCTTGACGATTGTTTCATAATCTGGACAGAATCTCTAAATACTCTGAAAGAGTTCAATATCCTCCTGAACAACCTACACCCATCTCTCTAATTTACAAAGGAGATGAGTAGTACCAAATTACCATTCCTAAATATAATGGTAATTAAAAAGAACACCACCATTACCACAGATATATACTACAAACACACGGACACACATCAATACCTGAATTTTAAGTCGTATCATCCACCTCATACAAAACACAACATCCCATACTGCCTAGCCAGAAGAATTTGTACCATTGTAGAAGATGCAAGCATCAGGAACAAACGTCCAACGGAACTAAGTGAATTTTTGTTCAAACAAAAACAACATTTCTAAAAATATCCCAACAATTACTGCTTTGGCCAAGGTCAAAATACAAGTCTCTTGATATGTTCAACAAATCGTGACGCCTAAACGAAACACCAATCAACTTAAGTAATTTAGTAAAATCACACACTGATTGGTCAGAATACAGTTTGCAAAAATTAACATTCTTAAGTCTATACAAATGTATTTAAGGCACACAGTTTAGCCATCTCACTACAGTTGTAAACTGTAAAACATAACTGTCACCACAACTACACGAACCTGAGGATTGCATAGCTTAATGCATGAAAGTACTAGTTCAATCAGAATGGACATTTCATATTCTATCATTTCATTATATATTATATTATATTATATCATATTAATATAAAATTGTAAATAAAACGTGAAAATCAAAGTTGGAATTTCTTTGAGTATTATATGTGTGTGTGTGTGTGTGTAAGTAATATATATATATATATACACACACACATATATATATATATGTGTGTGTGTGTATATATAGGTATATATATATATATATATATATATATATATAATATATATATATATATATATATTCCTTTCTGAGTAAGCACTCAATATATAAAAAAATATGTGGTTGTTAGTCTGTTGATAACTGCTTTAAATGTATAAATGGAGTAGGGAGTGGCTATGCTATGGATGGTGAGTATTGAGGTTCATATTAAAGGGTGTGCCATTTTATTTCTTTGTGCTGTTCATTTAGTCTTCATGGTTAGTTACACATGCCACTGTCCTTGGCTGACCTTCAAGACTTTACCAGTCATTCAGTTGATGAACTTACATTATATATACATCGTTCTGTATAGATCTACATATACGCACACCCGTACATGCTCTCACATACATATACATCTTCATAATGCAGGGAAACGGTTACATAACCAAATACCTGCGAACCTGGAGAACTGCGTTGTGTGGAAGCAATTGTAGTGATTACAACTAAATGTTCCTCTGTACTCTCTCTCTCCCTCTCTCTCTCTCTCTCTCTCTCTCTCTCTCTCATTCAATTATCCGTTCACACATTACAAAAGCCCCAACGCAAATCTGGCAGTACTTACAATACTACTGTTGGATAGTACCGGGGGAAATCTGAAGGTGGATGAGCTTTATGCTATACTCTAATGCGTTCTTCACAGAATATAACCTAACTGCATATATATATATATATATATATATATATGTATATATGTGTGCGTGTAGGTACACACACATGCACACACATACATATGGCGAGAGAGAAAGAGAAAAAGAGAGAGATGATAAAAACTATTTGTCTAGATATAGCTGTGTACATTCGGCGGCCATTCCGTACACATGACAATATACGTGCTTAATTAGCCTCAAGTTTATAGCTACGGTGGCTGTTAATATTTTAATCCTACAATCTTTCTAGAAACATTTCAGCAATGTTTAAACACTCAAATATCCGAAAAAATCTGACTTCGTTGCTACTCGTTGTTATTATTGTTGAAAGTTCTTATAGATGCATGATATTTGCCTTCTTATCTTTTTGCCATTCATCATATATCATATATCAGTAGGAGGCAACTACCATATACATCTATTGACTGCCAACCATACACCTACATTCGACCTCCACCACGCATTTATCTATTATCCAAAACATATATGGATGCCAAAATCACAAAGATAGGGTGGAAGGCATTCAATTCAGTAAAGCATATGCTGAAAGCAAAATTAAATGATACCATACGTGCCAGACTATCTAAAAGCACCGTCCAACCTGCATATATACATACATATATATGTACACACACACACACACATACACACACACACATATGTATATATATGTATATATATATATATGTATATATATATATATATGTATATATATATATATATACATTTTTTAAAAAGCAGAAAAAATATCACAAAAAGCGTTATTCATACAAACACACAAACATAGACACACATACAAATATACAAATACATATATACGTAAATATATATAAGTATATTAATAGATGTGTGTGTGTGTGTGTGTGTGTGTGTGAAAGAAGGTTTGAAAATGCAATTTTAAAAGATGTTTATTCACTTGACCGGTTTCACTCTTTTAGAGAAAGATTGTCAAAAGTAAAATGTAAAAGCTTTGTTGGGTTAAGTTTTGGTTGTCACAAAATATTACAAAACATATATATACATTCTTTGATAATAATAAGAAAATGTTAAAAACAGTTTACAAGGTAAAATCTTGAGAAAATATTCAAAAGTTCAATAAAAATATTAGGATTTCATTAAAAATAAGATTGTCAAAAGTAAAATGTGAAAGCTTTGTTGTGTTAAGTATTGGTTGTCACAAAATATTACAAAACATATATACATTCTTGAAATCACATTCACACAAACACACCCACATATGCACAAACAAACACACAACTACAACACAACCCACACAAACACACACACATTTATGCACACCTATACACACACACAATACGCCCGTACCCCAGTAATAAAATTACACACACACACTCAAAAGAAAAAACACACATAAGCTCACAATACAATCATAACAACCACAACAAACACTCACAGACATATTCAGACAGACACAACACACACACATAGCATCCACACCAACACAAAAACACACAAACATACACGCGCGCACATACAGACGCACATATGCACACACATGCGCACACACAACACCATGACAAATACCAATCACACACATAAAACACACACACACAATACCAAGACAATCACACACACATACGGTTGCTCACATACACACACACACTCACGCCACAAGGACAATTAAAACACAAACATACTCAGACAGACACAACACACACACTCACATACACACACATAACATCCCCACCAACACAAAAACACAAACATACACGCGCGCACATACAGAAGCACACATACACACATGCGAACAAACACATAAACACACACATGCGCACACACAACACCTTAGTAAATGCCAATCACACACATATATACGCACACACAACACCAGGACAATCATAACAGCACAAAATACCAAGGCAGAGATACACACACACACTCATGTACACACACATAACATCCCCACCAACACAAAAAACACACAAGCATACACACGCACTCACAGACGTACACATACACACGCACCCACAGACGCACACATACACACACGCGAACAAACACATACATACACTTGCGCACACACAACACCCTAACAAATATTAATCATACACATACACACACACAAACGTGCACACACATGCACACACACCATCCTACCAAATATTAAACACACATAGACACATTTACATACACCACAATAAACCCTGGGACCAATCAAAAACGGCCCCCACACACAAACACAAGCACATATACACAGACACACACAGACACACACACTCACATCATTCTGACCTCTGAGACCAATCCCCAAAACCACTAAGCCTTAAAAGAGAAACAAATCCTTTCAATTTCACATTGCTCTTCCTTCCTCCCACCCAAACCAACCTCCCACACTGTCCCTTAAAATAGTAAATACCTTTTTACGATAAAATGGTGAAACATGTCAGTTCATCTCAAATTCTTTGTAAACTCCTAAATATATCTCCTTCTGTATATATATATATATATATATATATATATATATATATATATAATATATATATTGATCAAAATATATATATATATATATATATATATATATAATATATATATACCACCAAAATATGACCTTTTTGAACTTATAATTTTATGTGTATATATATATAGATACTTCCAAACAAACATGATTTTTAATGAAATCCTAATATTTTTAACGAACTTTTTAATATTGTCTCAAGATTTTTCCTGTAAACTCTTTTTAACATTTCTTATTATTATTATCAAAGAATGTATATATGTATTGTAATATTTTGTGACAACCAGTACTTAACACAACAAAGCTTTTACATTTTATTTTTGACAATCTTTTTCTAAAAATGTGAAACCGGTCAAGTGAATAAACGTCTTTTAAAATTGCATTTTCAAACCTTCTTTCATATATATTTCCACTCGTGCGGTACCTTACAACTTCACTTTGTTATATATATATATATATATATATATATAGACATGTCTTCACATCAAGATACACCATAACGCATATACGCATACAAGCATTTTATAAAAACTGTGTGGTATATAGAATATTAAAATTGTACAATAAATTAATATAACATAATTAAATGTAATATAAAATAAATATATAAATTTAAATTTTAAAATTTGAATATATAATAAGAATTGAATATATATATATATATATATATATATATATACAAAGTGGGGTAGAAAATAAACTCCGGCGAAACTTAAACTTAAATTTGTAAAATAGTCGAAGGCTTTCTTAAAAATCGGATGCAAAAATATAAAATGTGAAGTCGAAATATACACTAGCATTGTAATACAAAAATAACTATATACAAGGTGTAAAACCAAATTCAAATGCGACAGTCAAAATTTTCCGAAAGTCAATAAAATTTTACCCATATGGTATTTTTTCGCTTGACATTCTAAACTTCGCATCGTGCCTGCAGGAATTTAAGCGCTTGCGTCTCTGGTTCACTTCATGTTTATCCTGGAACAGGATGAAGAACTTTTCTGAGAAGCAAAGATTACATTTCATAGGTCTTCTATAAGCTCCATGTCTGTATGATGATGCTTTTTACCAAAATTGTTGAGCTGATATTGAAATGACGAGTGTCATTCTCCTTCAATTCCCAGTCATGTTTTGCAAGACTTGTTGCTGTCCTATTCTTGGGGTATCAGGAAAAAATAGCAACGTTGTTTCTGAATGTGGCTCCAATGTTAGTAGCGTGATACTCATCTCTATAAATGATCATATATATATATATATATGTATATATATATGTATATATATATATATATATATATATATATGACTGCGATTTTGACAACTGTTGTTATAGATTTTGACAACTGGTGTTATTATATGTACGCAAGAAAGAATACTAGAATCATTTTACCACTGATTAAGAAAGATATCTCATGTAGTTACTTGGCAATGTAATTCGTGAATAATATCTCTTTCGAATTATCTTATCCAAGCAAGCAAGAAAAAGAAACATATATCTTACAGAAGGGTGAAAGATATTAAAAAAAAAAAAACTATATTTAAGCAGGCCCTGCTTTATTATATAATCTTTATCCTACAGAGTGGCTTCCAGTTAAATATACAACAAACATACAAATCTCATTTATGATGTTTGATTAAATGTACACAGAGAATAGATTGAATTATAAATAGTACCAAATTATCATTTTTTTTTTGTATTCTGACTTCATTTTCCTAGTTTATGAATGTTGTACTATTTAATGTTTGTTATCTATCTATCTATCTATCTATCTATCTATCTATCTATCTATCTATCTATCTATCTATCTATCTATCTATCTATCTATCTGTCTGTCTGTCTGTCTGTTTGTCTGTCTATCTGTCTGGCTGTCTATCTATCTATGTCTATCTGTCTCTTTCTCTCTATCTATCCTTTCCCCATCTTTTATTATTTTTTCTCCTCTTTCTTGATTGTCCTGACCCCCCCCTCTCTCTGTCTATTACTCCTTCTTTTCTTTTCCTTCTCTCTTTCCCTCTTTTTCAAAAAAAAACAACAATATTCTCTTCTAAACAAAGCAAAAAAAATAAGACTCCTATTCATATAAATGAACAACAGGACGTTCTGTTTTTACCATTTTGATTTTGATTATATCTTGACGAGTTCGAAAAACGAACGAAAGTGCTAATAAAGAATTATCCAGAATTCTGACTGTCTCTTTTTTTCTCAATATACAATATCTGTACACTACTTCAAACACTATACGCATTCCCGTTTACTCTGCTTTCGTCTACCTTTTCTCCTTGTATTCCTTCTTTTCAACCCTTGTAATGCACATCATTTTGCTTACTTTATTGTAAAAAATATTCTTTGATTATTCTGGTGCCAATCTGAACCTTATCTCCACTTTTACTCTATATTTTTCGCCACTCTTCCTCTCTCTGTCTTCCTTTCTTTTTCGTTCTCTTTCTCACTGTTTCCCCCTCTTTCCTCTTACTCTATCTTTTTCCATCCTTTATCTTTCTCTCTTTCTCCACCCTTACCCTCTCTTTCCGCCCTCTCTTCCTCCCTTGCACCATTCCCTTCTCTCTCTTTCTTACTCTGCTCCTTCGTTCTCTCTCTCTATCATCCCCCCTTTCTACCGCTGCTTCTTCGTTCTCTCTCGCTCTCTCTTTCACCCCTCTTTCCCTCTCTCAACACTTCCTCTTCCATACTACGTGACCGGTGCCCGGAAAAGTGGTGTCGTTCTTTTTCGCCCTACCTTTAACCAGACTGGTCATGCACTTGCTACGTCCGTTCTGTCCCCGAGGACTTACACTATTTTCTCTTTGTGCACCCCCACTCTGTACTTTCGACAGCTGCAAAGCTCTTTCTGATGTATTTGTGGTATATGTATAATTATTACTATTTTTTTCTTCCTTTGTATATAGCCGTAAGGCTTCGTGCTGTTATATATATATATGCATAATTCGTTGTCTGTTGTATCTATATGTCTTGTTTGTTTCTGTCTTAGCACACATTCGATAGCTTTTTCCCTGTAGCTTAACAAAAATACTGGCGCCTGCAAAATTGTGCAATATCAAAGGTTATTGGCATGAAACCGCTACGACATTTTGCGTCTTTGACTGAAGAGGAAAACTCAGCTGCGAATAATACGTGTATCATGTTGTTGTTTAGTTTCCATCCGTTTAGTTTTCGTCTACTTTCCCGTTTATTTTGCTTTCAACTAACTTTTCTCCTTGTTGTATTCTTTCTGCTCAACCCTTGATACATCCTTGTAGCGTAATGCACATCGCTTGTTTACTTCATATATATATATATATATATATATATATATATATATATATATATATATATATATATATATAGGCATATATATATACGCATATACAAAGAAAGATAAAGAGAAAGAGAAAGTGAGTGAGAGAGAGAGACAAAAGAAAGGTATCAATTAGACGAAAACCTGAAGACGTTACATAACTTGATCTTTTCGAACAGTAAGAGGAACTATTTCATCACATTGGTTTGTACATATAAATTTATGTAAATTCATATAATAATTAATTGATTTATGAAACAATCTGATTCCCACCATTCTGTTAGAGGATCTTTTCTGTTTGGCTGCCACTTTTCAATTTCTTCAATTTTGTTCCAATTTATTTCCTATTTGGCGTTTTGCTGAAGTTTTGTAAAGTAATGATTGACACGAAATTCATTTTCGCTATAAATCAATAAATAAAGAGTTAATTTTGAGTAACTTTAGCTAATCGAACGCCACAGGCATATAGGTGTCTATTTCCATAATAACAAACTAAGGTGGTAACAAGCTGCTTACAACGTGTCCTTTTTGTCGCTTATTAAATGCGTAAAACACATGCGGTAGAAGATGTACTGAAAATAAACTAAATAGGCTTAAATCACGCACGAAAATCTTTTTCTTATTTTTGCATAATCGTATATATTCCCGTGTGTAGAATACAAATTCGAAAAAAATTTCTGAAAATTCCTAAAAATAAAAAAAGTTATGACGGGTTTATATGACGTGGGTGAAGCAGACTTTCAACAGTATCTCATTTGTTTACAGTTGACAAAATGACAACTCAAACTTTAAACCTCTGTAACTTTTTTATAAACATTTTTCTTGAAAAAGTGTATTATCTTCTGAGATTCAGCGTGGAAAATTACATCAATACACCAAATTCTTAAAATTTTAAACTTTAAAATTTCCACAGGCGCAGCCAAACAGAACAGATCCCTATCAAACATCTTTATTCGCTTTCCCTCTTCTAAACCTACCATTTTCTTGAACTCGGTACACATAATTTTTAATTACCTCATCTATTCTGACTGGAATTACATTAAATTACTGAAAGAAGCCTGTCGTGTATATATATATATATATATATCACGTGATCACGTGACCGACCAGACCATCAGATGTTGCTACACATCGCTGGTCACAATGCGTTCGCATTGTTTTAGCCTTCGAATGACGCCACCCCACTGGCTAAGCGAGCATGCCAACAGAAGAAAGAGTGAGAGAAAGAGTGGTGAAAGAGTAAAGCAGGGATCAGCACCCCCTGCCGGAGCCTCGTGGCGCTTTTAGGAGTTTTCGCTCAATAAACACTCAAAATGCCCGGTCTGGGAATCGAAACTGCGATCCTACGACCGCGCGTCCGCTGCCCTAACCACTGGGTCCTAATCATTGGGCCATTGAGCGACAACACCCCCGGCATGGAGTGGTGATCCCTGCTGTACTCTTTCACCACTCTTTCTCTCACTCTTTCTTCTGTTGGCCTGCTCGCTTAGCCAGCGGGGTGGCGTCATTCGAAGGCTAAAACAATGCGAACGCATTGTGACCAGCGATGTGTAGCAACATTTGATGGTCTGGTCGGTCACGTGATTACGTGAGTCGCCATGATAGATCGTTAGCCACTACACACATTTTTTTCTCTCCTTTTTTACTCTCATTGTTTCGGTCCTTGTTTTTTCTGTGTCCCTTTCTGTAGAAGAGCGTAGGCTCGAAACGTAAATTCTTGAGCGTTATACTAATACATCTGTTTGTTTTGTACACCACCTGTCTTCGTCTTGTTTATATATATATATATATATATGCATATATTTATGTGTGTATTTGTGTCTGTGTTTGTCCCTCCACCATCGCTTGAGTTGTTACATGAGTATAGAGAGTCTGTTAAATACACAAAATGAGGCGTTTACTATCCATAGATTCTTCAAAACGTTCCAATTTTACCACGAAACTAAATGTAGTGCTTCAAACCTCTCAACACAAGTCTCATTCACATAAAATGAATGTACATCTTACTCTGACTTAATTTGATTCAACTAAATTTAACTTTTGTCACAAATCTAAATGTAGTACATTGATTCTGTCAACACAAGTCTCACCCACATAAAGTAGATGTACCTCTTACACCTATATAATTTAACTTATGTCACAAACCTATATGCAATCCTTTGAATTTCCATAAAAGTCTCACCCACATAAAATAGATGCACCGCTTACGCCTGCTTAATTTATACACACACACACATACACACACGCACACACACACTCACACCATTCTGACCTCTGAAACCAATTCCCATATGCATGTGTATGTATATGCGTGTGTATGTGTGTGCATATGTTCATTGAGAGTAACCTAGAAGTTTCTTCATTTATTCAAATTGGTTAATGATCAACATACCAGGCAAAACTTCGAACTCACTGTGAATGAAAATATAAATATTAAATTGCACACTTCTACTGAATTCATTATTCAGTTAATATTAGTTGTTTTTACTATAAAACTTTTAAGTATTTGTGTGTACGTATATGTACACACAAGCACACACGCACGCACACACACACACACACACACACACACACACACACACACTCACTCATTCACTCATATAGATGAATTTGTAACCCTTTCAGTTCAGTGAATTAAATTCTGTTACCAAATGTAAAAGAAGAAAATAATGTCGACTTACCCCATAAGGATATGTGAATGCCGTTCGGAACGCAAAAGAAACCCACAGTAAATATAACCCACTAAGTTTCGTCATTGTGCTTGATGTTCATCGATGTTACCTGTCAGTGGAAATAATTAATATATAATAGGTAACACTGGAAATATAAAATTTTTTTATCCATCGAGATGGTGTAAAGCCCTCCGTTATTGTTTATTATTAGAACGAATACGTGTCGGACGATATGCTTAGCGGCTCAAATCACGCCGAGGTCAAATTTGCTTTTCATCTATTCGAAGTTAATAAATACACATATACGCACACACATACGCACACACATACGCACACACATACGCACACACACACACGTACAACACACGCGCACACACACACACACGGGAGCGATGACCTCTCTTGCAAATGCTATAGGGACGCAAACAGTGTGTCGATAGCCAGCTGGAAAAGATGTTTTCACAGGGCTAAAACAACAGTAACATCGTCCTTAATAGGACTGCGACATTCTGCTGGCATATAAACATATATATATATATATATATATATTATATATATATATATATATTATATATATATATATCTATATATATATATATATATATATATATATATATATATAATATATATATATATAATATATATATATATATGCATATATGTATATGTATGTGTATATATATATGTGCATATATATATAATATATAAATTAGAAATAAAACCACTATTATGCAATTCAAACAATGATAGACATAAATCAAAACATAAATAACAAATAACATATATTTTTATAAAACCATATAACTAGATCACAAAAAGTATAAAAATGAATAATCTATATATAATAAGTAAAAAACTACGTACGTTTCATGGCTATAATTAATTTAAAATTATAGTCAATCTTCAGGTTAACAATAATAGTTAAATAAATAAACAGAGTTAAACAATATTTATTAATAAAATAAATAAAATAATAATTTTTCTTATAGAAGAAACTCCATTAACTAAATTTGAAACTTAAAACGTAGGTATCAGTTTCCTACAATACATTTATTATGTTAAATATTTAAGGTAAAAAGTAAAGTAAATAGATAGAAAAATGTATTTATCTGTAAAGATATAATGTAGCTTAAAAAAACATTAATAAACTATAGAATATCTTTAATATAGTTATAATCTAATATTTAATTACCAAACTATTTAACAAAACAATCACTATTAATATTTTTAAATTTTAGTTCGAATATAATAATTATAAACTAATAAATAAATAAAAATACGTATATAAATTATAATCAACAAATATAGTAATTAAAAATCTATATTTTTTTCTATCTTATTGATAGAAAAAAATATATAAACATATAAACATATAACCAATAAATAAATTAGTCCATTATTACTTACATAAATATTATAGATATCCTTAGAAAATATTTATGAAATACAAATTAAGAATTGAAAAATTCCAAATTAAAAACGTATAACTTATCTTTATAAAGTAGTTATTATTACTATTATTAAAAACATTTTTACGATCTAGATCGCAAAGTGACTGACTAATATCTTAAAATTTACATTCAGATATAATAATTATAAACTAATAATAATTAAATAAATGTACATATCTAATTATCATTAACAAATAAAAAAATTATAAATTCATACTTAACAATCAATAGTTATATAGAGTAGAATAATATTTCTGAAATAAAAAAAGTTTACTTATCTCTCAAAAAGAGTATCATTAACTAAAGAATTTCAAAACGGAAAAGGTATGTATATATGTATGTGTATATATAAGTATATATGTATGTGCATTTATATATATTATGTGTATATATATATATATATACACCAACACACACACACAAACACAAAAACACACCACACACAACATATATATATATATATATATATATATATATATTAACCGTGACCGACCGGGCTATCAGATGTTGCTACACATCGCTGGCCACAATCCGATTCGCATTGTTTCAGCCTCCAAATGGCGAGCAGGCCAACAGAAGAAGAAAGAGTGAGAGAAAGTTGTGACAAAAGAGTACAGCAGGGATCGCCACCGCCCCCAGCCTCGTGGAGCTTTATGTGTTTTCGCTCAATAAACACTCACGACGCCCGGTCTGGAAATCGAAACTGCGATCCTACAACCGCGAGCCCACTGCCCTAACCACTGGGCCATTGAGCGCCTCCACACACACACACACACACACACACACACACACACACACACCACACACACACACATATATATATATATATATATATATATATATATATCAACATTTAAACACGTAAGAGACATCCATCATAGGACTCCTTGCACGCTAGAGAGAGCAGTTAAATTACAAACCACTATTAGGGATAAAATTTCGAAGAGAATGAAAAATAAAAACATTTACCATCTAACTCCTGGACCAATGGCTTCAGACAATTTTTTAGCAAATAAAATAATTTGCTAGGCGAAGTCTTCTTCAGCATGTAGACATTAGATTAAATATATATACACTAGGCAATCCAGTATATGCCCCGTGCTTATATATTTTAATTTTTCAAATCTACCGCGCAAGCGCAGCTCCTTGTCGGCAGTAAATGGATGCCTCTTATGTGTTTAAATGTTTATTGTATTTATATGAATAATATATAGTCTTTTCGAATTGAAAAGCCGGCATTTTCATTTACTGCCGACGAGGATAAGCGCTTGCGCGGTAGATTTGAAAAATTAGAATGTATAAGTACGGGGCATATACTGGATTGCCTCATGTATAATATATTTAATCTAAGGTGTACCTGCTGAAGAAGTCTTTGCCTAGCAAATTATTTTCATTTGCTAAAAAAAGTCTGAAACTATTGGTCCAAGAGTTAGATGATAAATGTTATTTTTTATTCCCTTCGAAATTTTATCCCTAATAGTGGTTTGAAATTTAACTGTTCTCTTTAGCATGCTAGGAGTCCTATGATGGATGCTTCTGATGGTTTAAATGTACTGTATTTATATGAATAATATATAGTCTATTGACTAAATTTTTACACGCTAGGCCACTGGTAATAGAAATTTCTAAAATTTCTGATTACCTTTTGATATTATTAATATATACTATATAATATATATATATATATATATATAATATATATATATATATATATATGTGTGGGTGTTGTGTGTGTGTGTGGGTGTGTGTGTGTTGTGGTGTGTGTGTGTGTGTGTGGTGTGCGTGTGTATTCGATGTTGGTGTGTGTTACGTAACTTAACGGTTCGGCAAAAAGAGACCAATAGAATAAGTAACAGGCTTACAGAGAATATGTAATGGGGTCTATTTGTTCGACTAAAGGCGGTGCTCCAGCATGGCCGCAGTCAAATGACTGAAACAAATAAAAGAATAAATAAATATGTGCTACATATCGCCCTCCAGATGCTCCAAGTCATGTAGGCAAGTTTGAAGACTGCCTTATAAAAATAGAAGTTCTAGTCACATTAGAACAACACATAAGTGTACTTCTTATGGGAGACTTCAATTTGCCCAATGTCAGATGGCCCGAGGGCGTTTCTCTCCCAGGAATGACACGATGCGAACGAGGACAGGCGAGGTCCCTCCTGAACCTCATCAACACTCTGTACATTGAGCAAATAATACTCCAACCAACCAGGGCAGGTAACATACTGAATCTCTGCTTCACAAATAATATGGATCTCATCCATAATGTGAAAGTGACACCGATACTACTCTCGGATCACAACATGGTAGAGCTGACCATGTACGGGCCAAAGGAAAGCATGGACATGCAGTCTACAAGAAACTCTCCGAAACTTTCCAGCTTGAACTTCCATAAGGCAAACTGGAAACAAATTGAGAAAGAGATCCTCAAACAAAACTGGCCTAAATGTCTCTCCTCGCCAGACATCGACACGAAACTTCAACAATTCATGTCTGTAATGCCAGCCATATGCTACAAATATGTCCCAGAGAGAAATGCCACTGTACGCAAGAACAAAATCCCCAGAGAGAGGAAAATTCTAATGAGACGGCGTACAAAAGTTTCAAATCACATAAACAAACAAATTGAAAGCAGTGAAAAGTCCCGCCTGAAAATAAAACTGTTGGAAATTGAAAAATGTCTGCAACTCTCCCATGAAAAAGAAGCAGGCAAAGAAGCCTGGGCTATAGACAACATAAAATCTAACCCCAGAGCTTTCTACAGGTATGCCAAAGAAGCAGCTACGGTGCACTGTAGGATAGCGCCACTCCTTGAAAATGATGGCACACTCACAGGAAATCCAATGAGGATAAGTGAAATACTAAATGAGCAATTCAAGAGTATTTTCACTCTACCCCTAGGGCATTTTCAAGTCAGCAATCCAACTGACTTCTTTACCACTGCAGATATAAAATCAGAGGCAGCGATGATTGATTACATCAATATAAAGGAAGACGATGTAATAAAGGCTATAGATGAAATGAAAACAAACTCAGCTACTGGCCCCGATGGATTCCCAGCAATCCTTCTAAAAGTATGTCAGAGAGTCCTAGCAAGACCACTGCAGTTCCCCTTTCGGAGCTTCCTTGCAACTGGCAAACTTCCAAGAAAACTGAAGGAAGGTAAAAAATCCCCTATTCATAAAGGAGGTAGCAGAGTGGAGGCCAAGAACCTACAGGCCTATCTCTCTGACCTCACACATCAGCAAGGTCATGGAACGAATAGTCAGAAGGAAACTAATCACCTTCCTTGAAGAAAATGACTTGCTGCCTGACACTCAACATGGTTTCCGACCATTTATGTAAATAAGGACACCGAGATGGTGTCGGCCCTTCTGGTGACGTCGATGATCGCCTGGGGCTAAATGCATCAGTAACACCCCCACCACCCTGCCCTGTCCCTAGCCACATTCAGATGGCTGATCCCCCTTATGTGATAGAGCAGTTACTGTTTATATCTCGCTCAGAGATTTATTAATGTTTATATGATAATCTGGTAAATGTTGTATATTCTATTAAATGGAATAGTAAAAATATGCAAAACTTTCTTGAAGCATGATTAGCAACACTTATTGTTGCTGTTATCCAAATTGCAGCAGAACTTTTCTTTCTTTCTGAGAAGCCAGTAACCTTATTCTAGAACGAATTCTAATTAAATAAAATAAAAGAATGAAAATGACACACACATACATACACACATGCATACGCTTACTCTCTCTCACTCTCTCCCTTTCTCTCTCTACTTTCCATTTTTTTCTCTCGTTGTTTACATATTTAACTCGTTTGTCTATGTACCTCATGTTTTTAACGCAGTTGGTGACATCCTGTACCCATATATGCGCACATATATATATATATATGTGTGTGTGTGTATATATATATATATATATATATATATATAAAGTTAATCCAAACAAGAAAACACAAAAAAACACACAACAATGCGATGACGTGGAACAAATATAGTATTATTGGACGCTCAGGAAAGAAGGAAAGAAGGAGGGTTTATTTAACGTTCGAGCGGAGCTCTTCGTCGGAAACATAGGAGAAGGAAAGATCCAGAGAAGGGAAGACAGAGGGAAAAAATCGCCAACGGTACACACGAGGTCACATTTTGATTATTATTATTATATATACATACACACATATTTATATATCCACATACACAGAACTGGGCGTAAGTCCGTTAATCCGTTAATTGTTAATTAACGAAGTTAACATTTTCCTTAATGATTTAACTTTTAAGTTAACTTAGAAAACCATTATCGGTTTAATTAGCTTCCGTTAACTCCAAAATTTCCTAAAAACCGATAAACGTTTAAAAGTTTCTTTTGTTATCAGATTGTTTTAGTATATTTAGTATTGTACGCGTCATTTTTAGGTGCTTTCTTTTTTCTTACACACAAACACATAACACGGTCTCGCTCGGTTGGGACAACACGTGTGTTACTTTGACATCATGATTCCATAAAATTTGTTTATGGGGAGAAAAATATTGCAAAATATCGATAGATATGTGAGTGAGAAAGAAATGAGGTGGGAGGTTTGGGAATGTGCTGGAAACAACAACCAGATTTCCCTTAAATCATACATTTTCCTATGAAATTATTACGAATTCTCTTTTTAAACCGAAAATATTTCTCTCGCGGGTTTTAAGTGCGTGATGAAAAAGAAAAATGGCCAAAATCGTTTGGAGGTGAGGGGTGACGGGAGTGAAAAATGAATAAAAAAATTTTTTTTTTGAAAATATTCCTCCCATCATTCTGAAGACTTTGGTGAAAAACATTGGAAAAAATCCCTGTCAAAACGGAGAAATTCCAACTTATGTGGGCTGTCTGATCCGAAACTCCGTTTTCCAGAAACTCAGTCCCCCCACTCCCTTACAAAAATTTTACCCACAAATTTCTTTATATTCGTAATGTTCACCTTTTGAAAGGTATTTGTATTAAATTTCGTTACAAAATACCTATTTTCTAGAAAGTTATGAGGGAGAAAATGTCGGGTCCTGTGAATTTTCAGAACCTCCTCTCCCCAACCCCTCAAAAATGGTTTTTCCAACAAATCTTTACATGCACTCAATTAACAGGAAATATAGGCGATCATTTGGTGAAAGTCTCGTTAAAAAGTATCCATTTCTCTGGACGTCATGAGGCAACTAAGTCGGTGGGGTATTAAACTGTAGTTATGCCTTTTTCCATAAAAGTTAACGTTAATGAATTAACATTAACTTTCGTTACATTTTCAAAGAATTAGCGGATTAACGATTAACGAAGTTAACTTTTTGATTAACGTGCCCACTTCTGAGTATATATATATATAGCTTTAAAGACTCCGCCGGTTACGACGACGGAGGGTCCCAGCTGATACGATCAACGGAACAGCTTGCTCGTGAAATTAACGTGCAAATGCTGAGCATTCCACAGACACGTGTACCCTTAACGTAGTTCTCGGGGGATAATCAGCGTGACACAGAGAGTGACAAGGCTGACCCTTTGAAATACAAGTACAACTCATTTTTGCCAGCTGAGTGGACTGGAGCAACGTGAAATAAAGTGTCTTGCTCAAGGACACAACGCGTCGCCGGGAATCGAACTCACAACCTTACGATCATGAGCCGAATGCCCTAACCACTAAGCCACGCGCCCTCACATATATATAGCTAGAAAGACACGTATGCCTGTATTATGTGTTTATTATCTGTAGTCAGTCATCGCGACCATGGCTCTCATGGTTTTGGCATGACATGATAAGCTGGTCAGTTTTTCGCATGAGTTTCTCATTTATTCCTTCCCTATTCATATTCCTTTTTGCCATATCTTTGAATTTCAATATCTTCCATGGTTTCTTTTCTCCTTGCATCTAGACGTAAAGTATTTATCTGTGTCGTCTGTTGTCTATCCAATGTACGTGACACAACCAATGTAAATCTCTGTAAATGAGGATTTCCTGATCTTGCCGAAGAGAGTGATATTCATAATTCGTCATAGCTGCCTCATCATATATGCATGTAACTTGTCTGCTTGAGCTTTATAGATTGTCCAGGTTTCAGCTCCATACAGCAGGAACGAAAGCACTCTATAGGTATACCTTGCATTTGACACGTAAGAAAGATGCCAATTTTTTCACAGCCTTTCCTGCAGCCTGCCAAATGAACAGCTCTGCTCATTCTGTATGTGATTTCCTGGCCCAGTCACGCATTATCTGAGATGGTGGTGCTGCCTAGGTATTCAAATGCTTTGCACTGGGTCAAACTTTTATATCTAATAGTGATGTTTTCTTCTGTTACAGGGGCAGGTAGGTTCTCCACAAATTGGTAAAGATATTCGGTTTTTCTTTTGTTAATCTTTAAGCTGAACTGTCGTGCAGCTCTGGCAAAGTTTCTGCATATCTTCAGCTCTGTGAGCAACCAGTGCACTATCATTGGCGTACTGCACTTCTCGCACTAGGACCTTCGTAGTGCGCATCTTGGCTTGATACCGTTCAGCGTTGAACAACCAGCATCATTCCAACTCCTTCAAGGCAACTTCCAACACTGCTACAAGATAGGGGGAGAACAATGCTGGAGCAAGTATTCACCCTTGTTTAACTCCATTTGTCACCGCAAACTCATTTGAGGTATTGCTATCTTGTACTACAAATGCCTGCATTCCTCCGTGCTGGGACCTGACCAAGTTGATGAACCTTTGAGTACGTCCATGTTTCTTAAGAACCACCCACAATCCATTACAGGATACTATGTCGGAAGCTTTTGTGAAGTCTACGAACATTGTTCTGCCCAATGCTTTTTTCCTGAACTTGGCGAAGACACATTATGTTCACAGTGCTTCTACAGCAACGGAAGACATACTGAGTCTCAAGTAAGACATTTGGACAGATATTTAGTCTGTTTAACAGAATACGACCAAAGATTTTCCCAGCTCTACAACCATTTTTGAAGATAGCAACGATCCCTGCAACTTTCCAGTTTTTCATGTATGTGTTATGCGGATATATTTTAAATTACAAAAATAGTTATAATAGAAATACTTTTACAAATACAAAATTTAAGTTAATACCACACACAAACATGCATACACTCCCCTCCTAACACAAACACACCTATATTTTTTCCGTTATATGTGAAAGGCCTGAAATTATGTAGGGAGGGACTTGTCAATTACATTGACCCCAGTGCTCAACTGGTGGAAGGCGAAGTCAGCCTCAGCGACATTTAAACTCAGAACAAAAAGCTAGAGGAAATGCCTCTAATTATTTTAGGTAGAGGCAGTCTACGTCAGTGTTGATGTGGAAATTATGTGTGTTTACATTCATATTTTTCTAACATATACACCAGCGTGACTTTTGATGAAATACAGGAATATATTGAAATAACTGGGCTGTTTTAAAGTGCATTGAGTGCTTTCTTCATTTGTGGTCTGCTGGTTCTAAGATCGATAAACATACATACATACATACATACATACTACATACATACATACATACATACATACATACATACATATATACATAGATACATACATACATACATACATACATACATACATACATACATACATACATACGTTCGTACGTACGTACGTACGTACAAGAAGCTAACTTTCTACTGACCATATCTTATAAACCTGTATCAGCAAGCTCTCAATGGGAGCAGTAGCGTACCACACTGGTTAGCTCTGGTAGAGACAGAACTGATCCCCAAATGCAGAACCACTCACGTGACAAAAGCACTATCGGCCAATTGCATGCTAGAACTTAATGTATACACTATATACACCATGATTAAACCTCTTCTTTCAAGGCCATTGTGAAAGTAATAACATCAGCAGAACAAGCAGGTGGGATGAAGGGAGTCTGGGGATGTGCCGAGCAATTGTTAATAAACAAAACTGTAATGTCAGAGGTGCAGGACCGTAGGAGGAATCTCATTTCAATGTGGCTGGGCTACAAGAAATCCTTTGACTCTGTCCCCCACTCACGGATGCTAGAAACCCTTCGACTTACTAAAGTTCCAGTGAGCATAGTCAAAGCCATAGCTGACCTAGCTTCATCGTGGGCCACCATCTTGAAGTTAAATACAAGGAGTGATTGTATTATCACTGATAGAATATAGTATTGCAGAGGTATATTCCAAGGAGACAGCTTCTCTGTGATGTTGTTTATACTTTCTGTAAACCCCTTGTCATTCATGTTAAGGAAGTCTGAAGGATATCTCACTGGTTCATACGGATATAGAAATGCCAAAATTACACACAGTTTCTTTGTGGATGACTTGAAACTATATGCAAAGAATATGCAGGAGATGAAAAAAAGACTTGACCTGCTTCTCAAAAGATACAGAGGCGTAGTTTGGTCAGGATAAATGTTGCTATATGGTTGGGAAAAGAGGGAAAACTGTAAAACAGACTAACAACATCTCTATCAATGACTTAACTGTATGTAACTGTATATAACGAAGAATGTTATAAGGTACCTTGGGGTGGATGAAAACATATCTTATGATGGCACTTGTAACAAGACACGTGTCAATATTACAACCGAATAAAGAAAAGATGAACCTGGGAATTCTCTACATTCAATAAAACTGTGGCCCACAATGTGTTTGCAGTACCAGTACTCATACCAACATTTGAGCTGCTTGATTGGACGCTTGATGAGATCCGAGCCATTGATGTGAAAACCCGGAAGATACAAATCAGCACACATAATTTCCACATCAACAGTGACGTAGACTGCCTCTACCTAAAACGAAAATCAGAGACTTAACATCAATCTAGACTGTCTTTGAATGTCGTGTCATATGCCCTCGGCAACATCTTTTAACCACCAAGTGTCAAAGTGTATCCTTTGACCAAGTTTTCAGGCATGAGGTTGATAACATCACGAGACTTAGAAAGCAGCTCCTTGAACAGCATTCCTTGTCTAATAACCTAAAATGCATGCTCAAAGAAGTCGTACCATTCTATCACCGCAACATACCATCTGATGAAAGGATGGGCATATATCAGCAGAAGACCTTGCATGGATATGCTAGTAGAAAGCTCCGGGATGATAGTAACATTGATCATCAAAGCAGTCTATCATGGACCAACAACTGGATTACTAACGTTTGCAATCCAGGAACAAGAAATATCAACCAAATACCTGATGCACAAAAGGGACAGAAACGTAGGAAAAGCATCAAAATATAATAACCAATGCAGACTTTGTGGAGTTAATACCGAAGATATCACCTACATCATAAGCCGTTCTCCGAAAATGTCATCACGGTATTATCTCCGATGAGGTATGATGTAGCAAGGACACTGTATAATGAGATCTGTCAGAAGGATAATCCCGAAGCCAGAGAAATAAGAACCTACAGTATGATAGAAGCCATAGCCACTCATAATAAAAAGGAGTACTGATGGAATGTCCCAGTCAAAACCTCAATAAGATGTAAACATAATAGACTTCACATAGTGATTTGAGATAGAGACGAGAAAATGTGTACAGCTGTGGAAATCAGCTGCCCAGCAGATGTTAAGAGCTAAAGATCAGCGAAAACGAAAATACGTTGAACTATTGAGGAATCTACTACTACTCTATCCAGATTACAAGCTCAGGTTTATACTCGTAATTATTGGGGCACTGGGATATGTAACCCACTGCCAAAATACCAATCTTGAGAAATGAGGTTTCTCAAAACCAGAAAGGAAAAAAAGCTGATTCGAAGACTACAGATCCAAGCCATCACTGGAACTATAAACTTCGGTAAAACTTTCCAGAAGTTTATCATTTAAGTGTATATGAGCATGTCTAGACATGCAACCATATGCATACATACATACATACATACATACATACACACATACATACATACATACTACATACTACATACACCATACAATACATACATACATACATACATACATACATACATACATACACAATACAACATACATACATACATACATTACATACATACATACATACAACATACATACATACATACATAATACATACACACATACATAATACATACTACATACAACATACCACAAATACATACATACATACATACATACATACATAAACATACATACACCATACATACATACACACATACATACATACATACATACATACATACATACATATACATACACAACATACATACATCATACATAATACATTACATACATACATACATACACACATACATACATACATACATACATACATACATACACACATACATACATACATACATACATACACACAACATACATACATACATACATACAATACATACATACATAATACATACATACATACATACATACATACATACACTGTTGATGTTGTTGAAATTCCAATGAAGAAACCTTGGATCTAGGTTAGAAATCAGCTCTTTCTCTATTGGCAAGAAATCTTGAAATGAAACTGAATAATGACATAATAGAAACACATACATACTTACATAGATACATAGAAACGCATATAGATACATATACACACACTTGTGTATGCGTATGTATGTCTGCTTCTACAGTTCTATATTTAAGAGATGAGGAATTATGTACATTATTTACATTTGATGGATATTTGTCCTCATCTTGTTTGTTAACACAACGTTTCGGCTGATATACCCTGCAGCCTTCATCAGGTGTCTTGGGGAAATTTCGAACCTGAGTTCTCATTCCAAAAAGGTATTTTTCGATGTTGTTGTTGTTGTTGTTGTTATTATATCTTGGGGTTAGTAGCCCGCGCTCTTAACCATTACGCCATATGCCCACGGGCATATCGAAAAATACCTTAAGAATGAGAACCCAGGTTCGAAATTTCCCCAAGACACCTGATGAAGGCTGGAGGGTATATCAGCTGAAACGTGTTAACAACAAACAAGATAAGGACAAATATCCGTCAAATGTAAATAATGTATGTCTGCTTGTACATATGTGTCTGTGTGAGCGTGTTGTGTGTGTGTGTGTGTGTGTGTGTGTGTGTGTGTATGTAGATATACATGCATATATTCATATATGTATCTCTCTGCTTCTTTGGAGCGCGTAGTAGTGCTCAAATGATTTAAACTTGCACTCCGAAATCTTTATCGTGGACTAAGTCCACAGGGTAAAGAGTGGCTATATGAAGAATCCATGTGAGCTGATGTGGAGATAGAGATAATGATGCAAATGAACACGCTTGGGCTTTATATACAACATATACGTACATATATTCAAATATATATAGGAATATATATATAGAGAAAGAAAAACTGAACATATTCAGATGAACATTCATGCATAAGCATATAGATATTTATATATTTACAGAACAAAGTTACATGGAGCACAAAAAATTACAAGAAATTAAGGGAAGAGGGCATGGTATTCCAGGTCTGACAGCTGTTTCATGGGAGGGGGGGCTATGTATGTATGTATCTATGTATGTATGTATGTATGCATGCATGTATGTGTGTATGCATGTATGCATTTTATATATGTATGTGTGCATTTATATATATGTATGTGTATAATATATATAATATAATATATATATATATATATATATATATGGATATATATATGTGCATGAGTATATGTATATAAATAGGCATGTATATATATGTATGTATGCAAGCATTGTTATATATATATATATATATATATATATATGATGACGATGATCGTTTCCGTCGATTTCGACG
>NC_043004.1:26285999-26365999 GCF_006345805.1 Octopus sinensis
AGAAGAAGAAGAAGAAGAAGAAGAAGAAGAAGAAGAAGAAGAAGAAGTGAGGGGAAATAAGAGCTAAATGTCTCTCACACATTGCTGTTTGAATAAAAAGGACATCCGGGATTAACAAAGTAAAAAGTTGAAGTGTCTTTAATGATTAGGGTCCACCTGGAGCTAATCCTCCCCACTACCACCATTACCACCACCACCACCATTACCTCAATAACTTTCACCACCACCGCCCTACCGACACCTCCACCATTTCACGAGTTCCATTATTGCCACCACTAGCTCGCAGCCCCTATCACAACCACCACCAACCACCACCACTGCTACCACATCTTTCACCCCACATCCTGTCACTGCGATGAATTTTAACGCCACTACCACCACCACCACCACCACCATCAGTATCACTACCACCACTATCATCACCACCATCACTTTCATCACCACCACCACTATCACCACGACTAATGCCACCGGCACCACTACCACCACCAACGGCAACACCACTACTTCTACAACCTCAACCATCACCACTACACCCACTATCACCACAACCTCCACCCACACTTCCCCACCAGAAACAACACTGATTTGTATTTGTAAATATATTTAGACATTACTTAGTATTAGTATTGATTTTTTGATTTATTGATCTTCAATCAGCATGGAACTAATCCATCAGCGGTCATTGCACCTGACAGAAATCTACATAAAATCACCATTTAAAGAAAGTCACATTATATAATGGTGCCACGCATGCTCATTATCTTATAAAGGAAGAGGAACATTATAAGATATAATCCTAGATATACCATATTTGCAAAAATATGATTGCATGACCGTGGCTTACAGATCAGCTGAATCAGGGCTAACATGGAGATGAAACTATCTCAAATGCATTCTTGGATACAGAAGGCGCAGGAGTGGCTGTGTGGTAAGTAGCTTGCTAACCAACCACATGGTTCCGGGTTCAGTCCCACTGCGTGGCATCTTGGGCAACTGTCTTCTGCTATAGTCCCGGGGTCGATTTGCTCGACTAAAGGCGGTGCTCCAGCATGGCCGCCGTCAAATGACTGAAACAAGTAAAAGAGTAAAAGAGTAAAGAGAAGATATAATCTGTTTTGGATCAGTTTTGGTTGTTCTGGTTCTGGTTCTGCTGGACATTTCTTTGTGGTCAAGGACCTTTGCCATAACTTTTGGTGCCGAACTCAAGCCAAACCCCAACCTCACCAACTGGTACTTCCACGGTTTCTTGGACACATGGAGCTGCAAGTAGGCCGACTTCAGGTCGACAATTGTAGTTGCTCCTGTCATGCGCCTCCAAACCGGCAAAGTTTCCTCGCAGACGTCTGCTCACTCACTACCCATATGACATGGCACGTGCTCATTCAGATCACGGAAATAGAGTATTGATCGAACTTTGTTCTCCGTGGGCTGGACCACAGCCATTAAGGGCAACACACCATTTTCTCTTCTCCTTCCCATGGCCTCAAAATACCCTCCTCTATCCATCGATCCACTTCCTTCTCGAATTCATTCCTGGCTCTTCCTTTGAGGGTGTATTGGTAACAGCTCACCCTGTTTTGCAACACCGAGGCTCACACTTCCAAAAGTACTCCACTGTCCATCGTGTGCCATCGAAATTGGTCCGGAAGTCCTCGTCACATCGGTAGCACACCACTTCTGGTTTCGGTGTCGTGCAGTCTCTGACTATATGAGGACCCCAACACCTGAAACATGGTCCCTTCGTCCTTCGCCCAGCTTCTCACACCTCATTCTTCTTCCCGTTAGCTTTTCCATTCGCCTTTCCGTCATTTTCATCTCCGTCATCGTACAAACTACATCTTTGTGTTGTTTTCATGACACGAGTTCGCTCTATGAACTCGCTCATCGGGATGGTGTTGATACCTGGTAGCTGCTGCAAACTTATTGAGATGTGATCGGGAAATCCGGTCACAAAGGCCAAACTCACAACATTCTCCATTGCCTACCGGAAATCACTGCTAAAGCCACCAATCTCCTAATTTCACTCACATAGTCGTCGACCTGTTCTCCGGTCCACCTCACGCTTCCGATCTTACTATACGCCTTAAAATCTCCCTCCGTGTAAGCAACTTTCAGCCGTACCTCGATCTTTTCGATCTTATGCTGATCGTCTTCCGACATCTCTAGATACAGGCTCAGCGCGCTACCTTCTAAATACGACGGTAGGAGGCTGGCTACGTCCTGTATCCCCTGTAATTTTTCTACCAGCTTCACCTTCTTTATCCAGGCCACCACGTCGCCTTGGTCTCAACATCTCGTTGCCGAGTCTAATTTTCGATGCCATATTTTACCGTGGAATACTCTTTTTTTTTTTTTGGATGCTACGCAATGAGCCGAAATAGCTTGTAGTATGAAGGGGAAATTAGGAAAAAGGAGAATTGAGGCTCTCTTACCTGTCGATTTATGGGGAGCGTTCTCTCGCCACCCAAGTGGTCATTTCCTTCTTTTGGTCGTACACGCACGTCTTGACTTCACGCTGTCCGGTTGCACTCGGCCCTTTTCCTGTCTCTGCTGCGTGTGCTCTCTTGAGCACTTCCGTCCTCAGGGACTCCCGACAGGGCCTACCCACTCTCCCACTTCCGCCTTCACCACAGCTTCAGCTCAATACCACATAATACTTTGACATTGAAAATGTAATAGCATCAGTACGGTATGCTTCAACCTGGTTCTTTATAAGAATAGATTCTTTTCTTTAACAAACTCTTGGTCTTCTTCCCCGCGCTTCATCAAACCGTAAATTTATGCTTTTCCCAAATTTCTGCTTTTCACATGGCAATGTGCAATCAAAATTACTCCAGGAGTAACTTACAAAATTTTTGACAATGTTTTGCATTTGAAAATTACCAATACCAGCAATCTTATGCCCTTAGCCATACAATACAACACAACAGTAAAGCATGTCTTTTTATGGCCAATAATTCTAACATACACTCTCTTGCTACCCACATTTTCTCCAGTTCTATTGCTTTGCATATAAAAACATTGGCGTCTCATCTATATTTTCGATTGGCTGAAGTTCAATATAAAGTTGTAGCAGAAGTATGTTTATCATTCGGCCGTTTAGCCTTTAGATACCCAGATTTTGGCTCATTACGCTAGTTTTTTACAAGTGGTTGCATGACCTAGTTATGTAATAATAGGTGATCAAGTCCGTTTGTGAAGATTGGATATTTTAGTTATCCAATCAGATCGCTTACCAGACTAACCAAGCACGGCAAAATGTGTCGGCTCGCTGAAGCCCTACCACATCTATAAATTAAGAAATTTCCTCTAAGCTAGCTCAGAGAGGAGATTTATTCAGCCGAGAGCTTTGACGCACTGTTGTGTTCCGCCAAGCACACATCACCAAGTTCCAAGTTGCATGAGAAACCAATATATATATATTTTCTGATAGTATCATTCATGTTGTACCAACTTTTGCTGTACTCTCCATTAGACGTTTGAATCAAGTGTGGCAGTCAGTTACAACTCTTGTTCTCGTATTTCTTTTCGCTGTTATACCTGACACATTTGGAACCAGAAAAAATTAATGTTACCAAGGCCAACCACGCTTCTTAACCTCCCAAAACTGGTGACCTCCGAACGACTAAGAACTATCGTCGCAGCATGCCAGTCACCCAGCTAAAACTGCTTACCCGTATAACCAGATAATGCGATATTGCATCTGATGTAATGCTACTACGTCATTTTTTCACTAGGAAGCTTAAATATATTTTTTATCAGCAAACTCTGTTCAAGTGCTGAGGCCATCATTATACAGTCTGCAAAGAACATTTTCGGTCGAAAAACTACTCCAAAACTGTTTTCAACAGTTTACTGTCTTCCGCCGCTCTGCGTGAGAGACGACATTGACGTCTTAATGCCTTTCATGTACTCATAATGCGTCATTTTCATTGCGTTCTGCTAGAAATAGCAGTCAAATCTGCTGCTAGAATTTGCTAGTTAAGTACTTACCAATTTTTCTTTCTATTCATTTCTGGTAACTAATACAGTATGGCATCTTCTCCAGTTCCTTCCGTCGCTTTCGACATCTCTGATGCTTTACCATTTCAGGCGGCCGTATCTTTCTCTTCTCCCCTTCCCACTTTTACCGGTGACCCGGACATTTGGTTTCCACAGCTAGAAACCAATTTTACTACTCATAGCATCACCTCAGGTGTCAGACAATTCGGTTTATTAGTCAGCGTTCTACCACCTGCTTTAAGCAAACCAACCATCTTACATTCACATGAAGTTAGAGATTTTGCGGCGCGCTTCTTTAAAGTAGAAAATATTTCAGCTACTCCACAAGGAAATTTTAGGCGATAAACGCCCTTCACAGTTGCTTCGCAGAATGCGGGACTCGGCCGGGAGTAATCCAATGGACGAAGATATGCTTAGACAATTATTTTTTCCCGCCTTCTAACTAATGCCGAAGCTATTTTGACCATTATCAGGGAACTACCTTTTCAACCCAACAGCTAGCGGATTTAGCCGATGGTGTTATGGACATTACTTCTTCACGAGGCGCAGAAAATTCTCCAATCATCTCTTCACTCTCGTTCGAATTGTCCTTTTTCTGCAAGGAGTTTGACAAGAAAATTCAACTCATTACCGATCAGATTTCCCGTTCTACTTCTTCCTGGAAAAGAATGAGTAGTCTGCACAAGGTTCGGTTTCAAGCCCTTCTATTGTCAGTCCTCTGTTTTTTGTTTCATTCCTTATAATCGAACTCTTACCTTTTATCGAGATTTCCGGAGAAATAATAATAAATGATAAATCTCCAGCATATTCTGTCACACATCATATTGTTACTAAGCGACCTCACCGTAGTGTCCACCCGACCCCTGGCGCCTAACCCCGATAAATTCAAAGCTGCGAAAGATGAACTTCGTCACATGCTGGGCCAAGGTATAATTCGTCCTTCTAGCAGTAATTGGTCATCTCCCTTACATCTCGTGTCAAAAATATCAGGACATCGGCGACCGTGCGAAGATTATCGACGTTTGAATGCTCTAACAGTTCCGGACCATTATCCTATTCCTCATATTCACGACTTTTCTGCATCTTTACATGGTTTCACCATCTTCTCTAAACATATAAATATCTGGGAATAAATGAAGGCTCTGGTATTCAGCATGCAAGCATGAAAGATAAGGTTAGGAAGGAATGTTATAGAAGAGTTTGAGCAGTCCTAAAGTCTGAGCTGAATGCCTATAATAAGGTGTTAGCCATAAATTCCTTAGCAGTCCCAGTTGTTCTTTATAGCTTCAATGTGCTTAACTGGAGTACCAATGAAATAATGAAAATTGATAAAATAATCTGCAAGCTACTGACTTGTAATAAGATGCACCATCCAAAGGCAGATGTGGATCGCCTTTACCTTCCCAGAGCTCAGGGAGGTCGAGGCTTGATCCAGCTTGAACTTACATACAGAACCACCACAATCGGACTGGCCAAATACCTTGAAACAATCAACGATTGGATGCTAAAACTTGTTGAAAAACATGAAAGACCGAAAAAATTTCACTCTATCCTGAAAGAGAGCAAAAATTCGATACTAATCTCTTAGATACCTACCAGATTGCTGAGGTTGAAAGAAATGCGCCAATTGCTGCCGCAAAGAAAATAAAATTAATTGCAAAGGCAAAAGCCCATGAAAAATTAACTAGCAGATGGGAACAGAAACCTCTGCATGGCAAGTGTGTGGCCCGTAGCAAACAAGCTGACGTCGACCAGAAACACATGCATTGATGGTTACGAAGTTCAGGGCTAAAAGCAGAGAGTGAAGGTTTCATATTAGCTGCCCAAGACCAAAATTTATTAACCCGGAACTACTAAGCCCATGTGATAAAAAATGGAGCTGACCCAAAATGCCGATTCTGTAACGATGAGATTGAAACTATAGACCATATAATCTCAGGGTGTAGAGTCTTAGCACCTGTAGAATATAAAGCAAGACATGACAGAGTCGGCCAGTATTTACACTGGACAATATGTCGGCATTATAAAATCAAAACCGCTGACAAATGGTATAAACACCATCCTGAAGCTGTGACTCAGGAAGAAAATATGTCGATTCTCTGGGACTTCCCCGAACATACTGACAAAACTATAAAAGCTAATAAACCGGATATTATTTTAAAAGATCAGACAAAACAGGTGTGTTTATTAATTGACATGAGTATTCCTTGCGATCACAATATAGCGGCGAAAGAATTTGACAAGATCAGTAAATATAAAGACTTGCTAATAGAAATTGAAAAAAGGTGGCATCTCAAGGCGACTACAGTGCCAGCGATCGTAGGATCTCTAGGAATGATAAAAAATAATGGCACTGAAACCTATTTGAAAATGATACCAGGCTTACCATCCCTACAGGAAGTGCAAAAAATCGTATTAACTAGAACGACTCATGTACTGAGAAGAGCATTATCGCTGTGAAAACAACATCCATTCATGAATTTATTTATTTATTTATTAATTTTAAATACATATTTTATCTGTGAATTTGCGTATGTAATCTGGGAATGCATACAATGAGCTACATTGCCCTAGGTGTACGGAAAACACTCGGCGAGAAATGGAAGAAAATTTGAAGAAAGAAGGAAAAAATAATAATAATAATAATAATAATAATAATAATAATAATAATAATAATAATAATAATATAATAATAATAATAATAATAATCCTTTCTACTATAGGCGGAAGGTTTGAAACTTAGGGAGGGAGTTAGTTGATTACTTAATTTATCGACTTACTTCAGTGACCCCGAAAAGATGAGAGGCAAAAAGATTGTCCCTATCATTGAGACTGTTGATGCCGAGAATGGCTCTGCAGCATTTCTTCAACGCGAAACACGAAGACTACATTGTTAGAGTTAGGGCTCCTACGCTAAAATGCAAAGGGAAAAAAGTTACCCAATGGGTTCTAGTGATACAGGCATGATGTGACAACGAAACCACAATCCATTATTCTTTTCTACTCTAGGCACGAGGCCCGAAATTTTGGGGGAGGGGCCACTCGATTAGATCGACCCCAGTACGTAACTGGTACTTAATTTATCGACCCCGAAAGTATGTAAGACAAAGTCGACTTCGGCGGAATTTGAACTCAGAACGTAAAGACATACGAAATACCTGTTTCTTTATTACCCACAAGGGGCTAAACATAGAGGGGACAAACAAGGACAGACAAAGGGATTAAGTGGATTACATCGACCCCAGTGCGTAACTAGTACTTAATTTATTGATTCCGAAAGGATGAAAGGCAAAGTCGACCAGGGCGGAATTTGAACTCAGAACGTAACGACAGACGAAATACGGCTACGCATTTTGCCCGGCGTGCTAACGGTTCTGCCAGCTCACCGCCTTCTACAATCCATTATTGACCGACCGGAGAGGACGTGTTATTCGGCTCTAAGAAGACAAGTGCAATTTTCCAACAATTCTTTATTCAGCTGACCGATGCAGGTATGAATGCAGATGGTAGCGGACCTAACTAATTGCTTTGAGCGTTTATGTCGTAAGAATAAAACTGTTGAGTCAGTCATAGTAATTACACGTAAGTGAGAGATAGAGGTGTAGTGAATCTTGCATGCATGAAGTGAATTCGATCCACCATAGCCAAATTTAAATTAACATTGCAACAGAACTTTTCCCACGATGGAACAATGGTTTTTCTCTGACAGCAGTTTTACATTTTCCAGATGCCTTTAGCTAGGCCGAAATAATGTCTTCACCACTTGACCCTTTCTAACCTCTTCTACTTCACCAAAAACTAGAGTAGAGATAACAAGACCACCAACTATATCTATTGTTCTCAATGGTATGTCTATCCGCCTGGATAGTTATATAAGCAAGCGTACCACAAGCAAAAACCAGTTAGTCATCAGTCGGTGACAAACTCAGTGAGAACGTAGTCTGGCTGGCCAGCTAGAACATTGGTCAAAGGGAAAAATGAAGTTTACTGCCAGCTAGAACATTGGTCAGAGGGAAAAATGAAGTTTACTGCCAGCAACTGTGAGACAACGTTCCACACCCTACAATTTTCTCTAGCTCTAATTCTGTCCCTTACAACATCATTCTCTCTCTCTCTCTCTCTCTCTCTCTCTCTCTCTCTCTCTCTCTCTGTTTACTACTAAACGATGAAGAGGACACAAACACAAACCAAACTTTGCATGCTTTTGGATTTATCCCAACCTGCCCGTCGAGGCTAGGTATTGTAACGTAACGGTAAATAAATACTTCCTTAAAACTTAAAAAAAACACAATTGTAACGGTAGAAATGAGTAGTAAACATTATTATGATGATGTCGAAATCAGCAGTTGTGACGATAAAAATTTATTGTTATAATTGCATGTTGTAAGATGTGAAAAATGGAACAATGCATGAAGTTTTAAGGAAGCGAGCTGGTTCAAATCTTGACCGAATCCTTACTACAAGACCAATTACTCATTCACTCTACCGACGTGCTGAATTCCCTCGATTCTTTTGATGATACATTTTACTGCATATGTGTGTGCAGAGAGAGAGAGAGAGAGAGAGAGGAGAGAGAGAGAGAGAGAGAGAAAAGAGAGAAGCGGAGTGAAAGGCAGAGAATAAGGGTGCTAGCTGTTTTCTTTGTTAACTACTGCGAATGGCAAAATAATGTTATTCAATAAAGCCATAAGCGCATTGGACTCTATTATGCGCGAAGTCTATAAAACAGCAAATATCACGTCTATGGTTTTTCTTCTGTTTGCCCGACTTACCGGCCCTTTCTATAAGACCGTTTTTGTTATTTGTGTAGCACTCCTGCTCTTCTTCTTCTTCTTCTTCTTCTTCTTCTTCTTCTTCTTCTTCTTCTTCTTCTTCTTCTTCTTCTTCTTCTTCTTCTTTCCAATCCATCCTCCTCATTGTCCTTTCTTTAAAACACTTCAAAACACTTCAAAAAAAAGAAACGGGTAAGAATACAGATAAATACGCATGCATATTCACACATACATATAAACATGTATGTATGTGTCTTAATGTATGTATACACATATACAAATATATATGGATGTCTGTAAGTGTATCTGTGTATATATATATATATATATATATACACCTACACACACATAGATCAAAATAGCTTGATTCAAATTCATTGGTACTCCGAGAGTTTCAAGTGTGATGCTAATCTTCACCGTAAGGTGGGTCGCGATTGGTCGAGGAAGGTCACGGTGTGTCGTGTTTGATATTGGTATAACCGTATATATGTCGTCGCTGATATACGGTTATACAAACATCAAACCTCGATACCACGTGGTCTTCCTCGACCAATCGCAGCCCGCCTTACGGTAATAACAATCAAGGCTCATAGCGAGTGGAACCTCAAAAGTAGTAAAATCCAAGTGACGTGTATACTGCTGGCTACTCTTCAGGTCAAGGATATCTTGATTAGATTAAAGGCTACATAGTTGCAAGGAGCTACATGTTGACACAAAGATTCAATCAGAATGTGTGGAGGGCACAGTATGTGAGCGGTATATAAATGAGGGGAGAAATAAGTAATAGAAGGGAAGAGAGAATAAAAATAAAAATAAAAAAATAAATCCGCAAACTTCCATCTCAATAAACCAATATTGTCCCTGAAAGTGGTTTTTAAATATTCATTGCAGATTGCTTGAAGCTAACTTTCTTCCTACACCTCGATCCCTGGATCATACATACATACATGCATACATACATACATACATACATACGTATACATACATACATACATACATACATACATACATACATACATACATACATACACATACATACATACATACGTATTCATACGTATACATATATATATGTACATACATACCTACGTATATTTAAATAAAAACCTTTGACTCTGCAACACTCTATATAAATTCTCTACTAGGAATCACCAAGTTTAAAAATCTGCTGGATCTCACTCATAAGGGAATCTTACATTGCATATAAACTCTATATTTGGAAGGACCCATTTTAAACTCTGTTGGACTTTTGGACTTTACTCAGAGGATATTGGAATATTGCAAATATACCATTAAGCCTAAAAATGAATTTACAACTTCAATACCCATACATATCTTGCATATATTTTCTTTCCTCAACCTCACTCTCTATTTTGTATTACATCTAAACTAACTATGACTTAACTATCCTCTCACACCATCTCCGATGAAGGGATATAATTAATAAAAATCTTAGAAACAGCTGTAAGACCTATCTATAAATGCTCTAATATCTACACAGCCTTGGTTTTTTTTATCTTATTACGCAAAAAATTCTTATATACGTACACACACACACACACACACATACACACACAGACACACACACACACACACACACATATATATATATATATATAAAATTACAAAGTGAGATAGGGGTTGTGAGTGTAATCCACTATGGGATGTCATTTATCCAATATACTGCCAGTAAATTACCCAGAAAGGCTAATACATAAATGCTAAGAATTGCAATGCAATTAATTCATTTATTGTATTATATGGGCGAAGGTAAAATGTTTTACCTCAAATTCATAATACAAAATAAGAAAATGGAGGAATAGATTTCTATCAATCATCAACTACTAGATAATACCAATTCATATAATTTATTAACTAATTATTTAGGAATATCCAGATCAAACAGAATAATACAGAATAAAACAGTACATATCAATGAGTAAGAAAATACCATAAGAACAATACATATAAATATAAAATGGATCTTACAGCTGTTTCAGCCTGTAGATAAGAGTATCTCATTATGTTCATATTAGTCAGATGTATTAAGGTAATATGCGGTTATAAATGAGTTACTTATATATATATATCTCAAGGCCTCATCAGAGATTATAAAGTACAATTATAGAGGTATAAAATGAAGTGCAAATATGAGTATTAAAAAAGGTACACATATACAAGAATAAGTATATATACATATATACATATACATATAAGTGTATATACACCTACATATACATATATATAAGTATATACATAATAATATACATACATAGTTAATAAATTATATGAATTGGTATTATCTAGTAGTTGATGATTGATAGAAATCTATTCCTCCATTTACTTATTTTATATATATATATATATATATACATATATATATATATATATACATTCGCAGCTTTCTTCCAAGGAATCTAAAGCTATTAGCTTAGTTTTTCCTTGGGGCTGGCCAGATTGGAGCAATCTCAAATATAATCAGCCGAAATTGCGAGAATAATCTGGTACTTGACTGAGGAAAGAAAACTTCAAATGACTTGTCCTTGTTTTCTTTGTATCGTCTATCTGGATGTATTGTTGTCTCTTTTTGTATCACCTAACTGTCCGGATGATTTGCGTTCTTGTCCCATTTTGTATATACATATATATATAATTTTATAATTATGAGTATATTTATGATTTGGGTTCAGCAAAAATTTGCTTCACCACATACCGAAATTTAGAAATAGCAGTTAAAAACTAACTATTTCACTACCATAAGAAAAAACTTCCAGACAGCAATACTCAACAACCCACGCAGGTAAAGAGGAAAAAATAACGAATCCACCCGGCTTTGATTAACCGCGTGGGTTGTTGAGTATTGCTGTCTGTGAGTTTTTTTCTTATGGTAGTTGGTTTTAACTGCTATTTCTAAATTTTGGTATGTGGTGAAGCAATTTTTTGCTGAAACCTAATTATAATTATATTCATAATTATAATTTTTTTTTTATTTAAGTCTAGCGATAATGGTTCTTTTAGTATGCCGAACTAATTGGTAAAATTATTAATTATTAATTAATTAATTTTACCCTTTAATATATATATATATATATATATATATATATATATATAGCGGCGTACGTACACTTTGGTCTCTTATATGTAAGTATACATTTTTCTAAATCTTGTACGACTATATTTCTCTCTATCAGCCCTTTCACGCTTATTTGTTCATTTCACTCTTCGTTCTTTCGTTCCCCTTCTCTCACATTTCACTTCCCTGTGTCCCTGTCATTTTTTCTCACCCTCCTTAATTTTTCTGTCCCTCTGCTTCTACTTCTCTTTCTTCTCTTCCCACGTGACCGGCGTTCGGCCAAGACTGTTCTTTCTTTCTTGCTCTGACCGTTGTCCGTGCAACATCAATAATCCTCCTTGTGTTTGTGAAATCTTCTATCCCTGCCGTAAAGGCTTCAGTTCCACACATGCCAGCTTAATTTAATTCGTCCTTAGTAGAAAGACACCTGTTGTTATGTCCTGTTATTATTTATTGTATTTGTGTAACATCGTCCGTTTTTTTCATCCTTGTTTTTTTTTTTATACATTCGCTGCTTTCTTTCAAGGAATCTAATGCTCTCAGCTTAGTTTTTCCTTGGGCTGGCCAGATTGGAGCAATCTCAAGTATAATCAGCCGAAATAGTGAGGATAATCTGGTACTTGACTGAGGAAAGAAAACTTCGAATGACCTGTCCTTGTTTTCTTTGTATCGTCTATCTGGCTGTTTTATTGTCCCTTTTTGTATCACCTAACTGTCCGGATGTTTTGCGTTCTTGTCCCATTTTGTATGTTATAAATATTTATATATATATATATATATATATATATATATGTTGGAGGCGCAATGGCCCAGTGGACTCGCGGTTGTAGGATCGCGGTTTCGATTCCCAGACCGAGCATTGTGAGTGTTTATTGAGCGAAAACAACTAAAGCGCCACGAGGCTCCGGCGGGGTTGGCGTCATTTGAAGGCTAAAACAATGTGATGAAATTCACGAGTGAATGACTTAACAAGTAGACTTCTACTTGTGAAGTCATTCACTCGTGAATTTCATCACACACACAACATCGTCAAAATTTCTTCTTAAGAAAAATTACATATTCAGATAAGTAAAACATAATATCATGAATAGCGAAACCGGTCGATATATTAAAAATTATATTAAAACTATGTAATTGTGCGTATTTTCCGTTTTCAATTTCTTATATATATATATATATATATTATATATATATATATATATATATATATATATATATATATATATATATATCTATATATATATATATGGGGTGGGGGGTGACAAGCAAATTAACTAGTTAGAAAATCTCTATATAATGAAAGCAGTAACTATACTGAGAAGTAATGTTTATCGCCACTTAAACATGGCTTTTCCGTAGAAACCGACATTACTGCTATTTGTAACGCCAAGAGAACGCCTTCTCCAGCTCGTTATTCGATGTAATCTGCATCCGATAAATATTGCAAGCAGTAGAGTGAACCCCTACCATCTTCTAGACACGAGATCACCAGACTGTACAACTTCGACCTCTTTTTGGAAATTTTGCAACTAGCTAATTTGTTGTTGCCAAATCAGTGACTGTGTGTCACTGTTTTTCTATATATTGCGAGCTGGAGTGAACTACTGCTCTCTCTAGCGGACGACCCTCCACCACCGAGGATAACCACAAGTGGTAGGTATTCACTCCCCTGCTTGCAATATATATCGGATACAAATTGCATCGAATAATCAGCTGGAGGAGGCATCCTCCTGGAGTTAAAAATAGCAGTAACGGCGCTTCCGGTGGAACAGTTTAACTGACGATAAACACACAACTGGACTTCATATTCGAGGCTCAAATGAATCTATTAAAGTGTTATTCAGGCACTAAACTTTGAGTTTATTGCATTATATTGCAGAAACAGCTATAAGCTGATGAAGTTCATAAAACAATCGTTCCCCCACACACACCTGACATCTCATTTTCTTATTACTGCTCTATACTTGTCTAACACTTAGTTCTGAAGAATAGATATATTGAGTTCTACACCAGGTTATTAGCCACGCAATACCTAAGCGGCCATGATATATCGCTAGCCACTACACATTCTTTATTTTCTCTCCTTGTTTCTTTCTGTGGTCCTTTCTGTGGAAGAGCGTAGGCTCGAAACGTTAAAGACTTTTTCACTTCCCGAGTGTTTTACTAATACATCTGTTTGTCTAAACCCACCACCTGTCTTCGTCTTTAGTATTTTTTGTGAATTCTCTCCCGATATATGTGTGTGTGTATGTGTATGTGTTTGTGTATACATGCATTCATGTATGTATGTATGTATGTATGTATGTATGTATGTATGTATGTATGTATGTATGTATGTATGTATGTATGATGTATATAAATAAGGTTAAACGCAGGTGTTGTTCAAATCTTTTTACTTCCGACATGTTTCAAAGAAGACATTGGTATTATTCCAGAAGTAATAAAATGATGTAAAACTGCAATCTTCTTATCAGGGAAAGAAATACAAATCTACTTAATGAAAATAGTAACATTGATATTGTTAACAGTAACCATTCTTTAAATAATAATAACAGCGATGTTAGTGTTTCTGATGTGGATTCCAATCGCATTCGTTTCCTTAGCAGTAATTCTAAGACTAGAAACTATTTATCAATGTAAAATTACTTCCGATTCTGACGTATTTTTTTATATAGGTAGTTCTTCATCTCAGTTGTCCAAAAGAATTTCTAATCATTACTCTACATTTAGACATATCAATAAACGTAACAATACTGGGCTTAGTAAATTAATTTGGTATCTAAAGGATCATTATATACAATTTGATTTGGAATGGAATATTCTATCTAAATCATTTCCATATGATAAAGGTAAGTCTTTCTATCCGCTTTGTAACAATGAAATGTATTTCATCCTGTTCTCAGAGGATCTTCTTGTAAACACATTTAAAGAACGCGTTTATCGTTGCAAACATTGGAAAAAACATACCTTTAGTTCCTATAAGTGTTATCTACCATTCTATAAAATTCGACTTTTAACTGTCTTCTTATATTTCACTTCCACTAAATATATCTACTCTCAAGCTTTTAAGATGTATTCCTATTAACCTATCGCACTATATCTCTCCACTATTAGTTTTCTGCTAATTTATTTCTTTCTCCTAATTCTCTTTCTATAAACTGCCTTTGACGTTATATCTATTAACGGTTTTCATTTTAAAGAAACTTTCTAGCGTTCCCTTCATCATATACGCAGTTATCACATTCTGTTAAAATGCCTTGCTGATGTGTTTGGTATCTTTCTTTACCTGATGAGAAGATTGCATTGTTTTATATCATTCTATACCTTCTGGAATAATACCAATGTTTTCTTCGAAAAATATGACGGAAGTAAAAAGATTTGAATAACACCTGCATTTAACTCCATTTATTTATTTATGTGATACAAAAACATTTCACCAAAACCTGGAATTTCTACCTTTATAAGTCGGCTCTTACATCCTTGGTACTTGTGTGAATTTTTGCTACCCTGGTAACTATTTATTCTTTTTTCCATGTTATTTGTAAACATTGAAAAAATACACATACATTTATATACATATATATATATGTATGTGTGTGTGTGTGTATAAGAATACATATATCTTTCTATCTCTCTCTCTATATATATATATAAATTAGAGAAAAACCACTATTATGTAATTCAAACAATGATGGACATAAACCATATCATATAGAAAAAAATAAAATATATTATAAAACATGTAACTAGATCACAAAAAGTACAAAAATGAATAAACAATATATAATCAGTAAAAAGACTATAGATTAAAAGATAGTAATTTTACTATTATTATTATTATTATTATTATTATTATTATTATTATTATTATTATTATTATTATTATTATTATATTATTATTATTATTATATGTGTACTAAAATCCAAAGAATTAAGTATTATTATTTTGGGAAATAGTAACGTAAAATACTTTTGAATAAGTAGTAAAAACTTTTTATGTACAATTTCATTTAATAATAATAATAATAATAATAATAATAATAATAATAATAATAATAATAATAATAAGTACTTTATTTATTCCCTTAATGAGTGGAGTATTAGATCTAAATATATATTAATTTACAAATATAAGTTTAACTTATTAGTGAGGATTTATTTGAGTATTTATTTGATATATAATATATATTTGGTGTAAGTGATATTGTAGTTTATGTTTTGTGGTGGTGTTTTGTATATTAGTCAGCATGAGTTTGTATTAAATATTTAGAAGTAGATTTATTTTATATGTTTATTTAATTAATAAATATAATTTATTAATAAATATTAATTACATTATAGTTTTTTAGATTAACTTAAGTATATTGAACTAGTGGTTAGAAAATTGAGACTGATTGAAAAAAGTACTGTGTTTATATAGAATGGGTCCAGGGGTTGATTTGTTCGAATAAAGGCGGGGCTCCAGCGTAACAATATTTATATGAATGAAACAAGTAAATTAGTATGTGAATTTGAGTATATTTGTGTTTTTGAATTTTGAAATTTCTAGTGTATGATAACTTACAGTCTTAGTGATTTTATTCTCTTTTTGTTAAAGCTAAGATAAATTTGTAGTTTTCATTGATAAAATGCATATTTCTATCTGTTTGTTTTATTTATTTAAGCCACGTCTTCACGAGTAAATTTATAAACGCTAAGTAATACGTTTTTCGTTTTGTAATTTTTTAGTTCATAATATATCTTCCGAGAGATAAGTACACAATTTATTTAAGAAATAATACTGTAATCTATATGATTATTGATTGATAAATGTGAATTTCTAAGTTTTTTAATTTATTAATGATAATCTAGATACGTGCATTTATTTAATTATCCTTATTTTATACTTATTATATGTGAACTTAAATCGAAAAATATTAGTTTGGTTACTTTGTGAATTAGATTGTAAATTTTTTTAGTGCAGGTAAAGTTTTTTATATTTAGTACTATTGAATTAATTTAATAATAATAATAATAATTACGTTACTGAAACATAACCTTTACATCATCTCCGTATTGGATACTGATGCAACGAATAACTTCGCATGACGCCTGTCCACATACACTTTTACAAGTGTATATATTCAGCAATGGTGGAGAAAAATCGATGACATGTTGATTACTAGTCCGATATCTATCAACTTGACCGACACATAATAAAGTTATGTGACTAAGCCCACTTTTCCGTAGAGTAATAGGTGCAAGAAACGAAATTTGTCAAGATAGTTGCAAACCCAGGTCCAAATTCTTTAGAAACAAGATCGATTTTTCAATCTTAGTATCAAAACAAACATAGAAATCATAAAAATAAAAATAAATAAAATAAATAAAATAATAATAATAATAATAATAATAATGATAATAACAATAATAATAATAATAATAATAATAATAATAATAATAATAATAATAATAATAATGAGTACTTTTTTCGCAAATAATTTTATAAACGATAAGTAATACGATTTTAGTTTTGGAATTTTTAAATTTTTTATTTCATACATATTTTCGGAATGATAAGTATAATATTTATTTAAGAAATAATGGAGTAATTTATTTATTTATTTATAAAGTTATTGATTGAAAAAATATAGATTTCTAATTGCTATATTTGTTAATTATAATTTAGATACGTACTTTTATTTAATTTTATGATTTTATTATTTTACTATAATTATATGTGAACTAAATTCTGAAAGTATTATGTGTGATTGTTTCGTATAATAGTTTGTAACGTAAAATATTAGAGTATAGCTAGTGAAAAGATATTCTATAGTTTGTTAATGTCAATCTCAAAGCTAAATTATATCTTCACAGATAAATACATTTTTCTATCTATTTACTCTATTTTTTTACCTTAAGTTTTTAACATCATAAATACATTATAGGCACCTGGTCCTACTTTTTAAGTTTCAAATTTAGTTAATGGGGTTTCTTCTATAAGAACAATCATGATTTTATTTCTTTACGAAATATTGTTTAATTCTATTTGATTATTTATTTAACTATTATTGTTGACCTGGGGAGTCAACAATAATACTTTTAAATTGAATTGTTTTTCGATTAAATTTAAATTTAATTGTAACGCACGTAGTTTTTTTTACTTATATATTGTTTATTCATTTTTTGTACTTTTTATGATCTAGTTATATTTTATAATATATTTTATTTTATCTTTATGATTTGGTTTATGTCTATTATTGTTTGAATTACATAATAGTGTTTTTCTCTAATTTATATATATATGGCCTAGAAGTTAGAGCAGCAGATTCGCGGTCGAGGGATCGCGGGTTCTAATCTCAGACCGGGCGATGTGTGTATTTATGAGCGAAACACCTAAGTTCCACACGGCTCCGGCAGAAGGAAATAGCGAACTTCTGCTGACTTTTTCGCCACAGCTTTCTCTCACTCTTTCCTTGATTTCGTCATTAAGAGTACCCTTGAATTTTACTGTCCTTCCAAGATATTTAAATAACCTGACCCATTTGAGTAGCCTGTTGTCTATCATCCCGTTTGAATCTTGAGTATGTCCTGTTCCAGGATTTGAATGGAATACAGCTTCAGTCTTCTCGATGCTGATAGTCAGTCCAAATGCATGAGCCGCCACAGCAAACCAGTCGGCCGTTTCCTGAATTTCTTCAAAGCACAATCATCAGCAAACAAAAAGTCACGTAGAATCTCTTTCTTGGTCTTTTTATTTGTTCTGAAACTTAGCTTTTTCAGGTTTAGCAGACCTTCTGTGCAAAACTGGAATCTTACATCGCCATGGTAATCCATGAAAACATTGGAAAAAAATTACAGGTACTAAAACACATCTCTATTTGGTTCCAGATACAGATTGTCAGTTTTGTTTCTTTCTTTGAAAAGTTATTTCCTCATTTCCCTTTCTTCTTTTTTCTCTATTGCTCTCTTTACCTTTAAATCTCCTCCTTCAAACATTTATACGTCGAAATAGACGGAAGCGATCATCGGCATCATCACCATCATATATATATATATATTATATATATATATTATATATATATATATATATATTATATATATATATATATATATATATATATACATGCTTGCATACATACATATATATACACGCCTATTATATACATATACTCATGCACATATATATATATATATATATATATATATATATATATATATATATATCCATATATATATATATATATATATATATAAACACATACATATATATAAACACATACATATATATAAATGCATAAATGCATACACACATACATACATGCATGCATACATACATACATACATACATACATACATACATACATACATACATACATACATACATACATACATACATGCAGACATATCTTGTATAAGCATATCTAAAAAGAAAGAAAACCGATATATTAAGATATAAGTAAACGAATGAATTAAAAATAGAAATAAAGAAATAGAAAAATAAGAAAAAAGATTGTTAGGAGAGAAAATCTGCGAATAAAAGAATTTTCTGCAGTTTTGTTGATACAACTGTTAGAAAGGCTTCATCTAAACAAATGGAGTTGCTTACATTTCAGTAAATCTATTGGCTTAAAAGCGTATATTTTGTGAGGCATACAGGGAAAAAGAGAGTGGGAGAGAAAGAGATACCTGATAGCTTACTGGTAAAGCACGGTCACTTTTAAGTGTTCGTTATGTATTTGGTTAATGAGAGACGGAAGATGAAAGATACGAGACTTTTTATTAATCGCTACAGTTATTTCAACCCATCTAGCATCGATCCCTTACGGGTGGGAGAATTAATAACTGGTTCGGGAGCATCCGACGGTGCAGATGTTTCTCTTCGGATGCTAGAGTTCATCTTCTCAGTTCGTGTAAAGAAAAGCAACAAATTAAAGGATACAGCTTTATTTTTTTCTGCCTTTTACTCTCCAACGCGGAGTATAGGCCACTTATACAATTATAAGTGGATATGCCGCATAATTTTTCACTTCTGTACTTATACTCTGTCGTGAATGTCTCCCTTTCTCTAGTTCCTTTTGTGTTGATCTCTGCCACGAGTTCTTAGGCCTACCTTTCTTCCTATATCCATCCGGTTTCCACTGTAAAGCACTTTTCGTTACATTTGGTGTGTTTTCTCTAATTGAGCTACCAATCCACTTCCACTTTTTCTTAAATATTTGTTCCCTAATCGAAACTTGATTTGTTTTTTGCCATAGCTCCATATTGCTTATGTGTTCGGGTCATCTAATTTTAAGTATACTACGCAAGCGTCTGTTGATGAATGATTGTATTTGCTTATTTGACTTAACTGTTGTTCGCCATGTCTCAGCCCCATACAATAAAACCACTTTTACGCTAGTGTTAAAAATTTTTATTTTGTCCTTTATTGAAATTACACTTGCGTTCCATACTTTTTTTTAAGAGGTGAAAAGCGGTCCTTGCCTTACTTATTCTCGTCTTAATATCTTCGTCGGTGCCGTCTGAAAACGTTATCTTACTACCTAAATACGTAAACTCGGCTACATCCTCTAGTTCATCAGTTTCTAGTTTAATACGTTCGCTGTTTTCTTCATTAATGCGCATAATTTTTGATTTGTCGCGGTTGACTTTCAATCCTAGTTTGGCAGCCACTGCTTCTAATTTTGACGTTATATTTTGCATTTGGCTATATGTTTGTGAAAGTAGCGCTATATCATCTACAAAGTCGATATCTTCTAGAGCTTCTGCATCCGTTCATTCAATGCCTGTTTGCTTTCAATCGTAGTTTCCTTCATAATCCAATCTATAACTAGTAGAAACAAAAAGGGAGAAAGTATACAGCCCTGTCGAACTCCTGTTTTTTACTTCGAATTTATCCGTAGCTCCGTTTCCATGCAAGACTCGGCATGACATTCCTTGGTAAGTTGCTCTTATTATAGGTATGTACTTGTTTGGTATGCCGTAGTGCTGCATAATTTTCCATAAGCCTTCCCTATCTACACTATCAAATGCTTTTTCGAAATCAATAAAGTTAATATAAAGCGGTGCATTCCACTCTGCGCTTTGCTCTACGATGATGCGAAGAGTGACGATTTATCTACACATGAACAGTTCTTCCTAAATCCGGCTTGTTCTTTATGCAACAATTTGTCAACTTCTGTCCTCATCCGCTCTAAAAGTATCCTGTTAAAATCTTTTCCGGGAGTCGATAATAGCATAATCCCTCTATAATTTCCGCAAACGCTTAAATCACCTTTTTTTGGCAATTTTACGATCAGTCCCTCTTTCTAATCATTAGGCACATTTTCTTCCTGTCATATCTTAGAAAATAATGGATGAAACATTTCTACCACTATTTCTCTAGCTGATTTCATTGCTTCAGCTGGAATGTTGTCTACACCTCCCGCTTTCCCATTCTTGAGGGATTTATATAGCCTTTCTTATTTCAAACTTGGACGGTGGGTCAAGGCTGATGTTAAGATCCAAATTTCTTGGCACAATGTTGGCTATTGTGTCTGGAGGTAGTCTATTGAGCAAATCTTCAAAATGCTCCTTCCATCGATTTTTTTGTTCTAGGATTGATGTTAGCATCCGACCATCCTTCCCTTTTACTGCCTTTTATACTCTTACTCTCTTCTCGGATAGTAATTTAGTCGTGTTGTACAGCGCTTTCATGTTCTGGCGCTGAGCTCCACTTTCTGCTGTTGTTGCTAAATTTTCTAAATATTTTCACTTGTCTCTTCTTAATTGTTTTTTAACTTTCTTATTTTGTTTGTTGTAATTTCCCTGACATCTATTTATCTCTACTTCTAAGCTTGCCGATAGTAATTTTTATTTATGTAGAAGATCAATAATAAAATAATAGATGCAAAAAAGAAACGAACGCGCAATACAGCAGAAAAGGTATCAAATATAACCGTTAACGGATATGGATGTATAAACGCCCTCGTGTAGGTTATGTGGCGCATGTACAGGCGCTCATACAAGTAGCCACAAAGATGTAAGCATACGCACACATGCGGTTTGGTGCACATACAGTCACATAATGAACTAGATAGCTCCTTGGTGTTTACAAGAATGGGGAGGTTAAAACTAAATTTAATTCATTCATACCTTAAGGTGAATTATGTTAACAGTTACTCAAATTCAATCCCACTGCATTGTGCGAAAGTACATGTATATTCATGTAGACAGCTTTAGAGTCTTTCAGAAATTCTATTAATGATCTTCTCATTGGTCCACCGAATAGACAGGGATTCCTCGGAGCAGAGTCGATATTTCTTGGAAATGATATTATAATATCATTTACTATAGACCAAGTGACGTTATACTTAATTTCATCTTCCTTAAGTTATCACACAAAAACGGCTAAAGATGTATGTCTCTTATTGATTTTCTCGAAGCTGGCTGTCATGAAGATGGAAGAGATAACACTGCATGTTTCGAAGAATGGATATACCTATATCCAGTAGGAAGGATTATACAAGTGAACTTTTAGGAAAAAGAAAAGAACAACCATTTCATACGAAGAATGCGATGGAAAGCTTTCTTCTTTGACAGAAAATCTGGAAGAACGACCGACTAGCCTACACAAGCACACACACACACACACACACACACACACACACACACACACACAGTGAAAAAGAATTTCGTCGAAGAGGTTTTTCCCACTTGGTGAGTTGTGAAAAATATATAATAAAAAAAGTAAAATGCTCATAATTTATATATATTTTTTATATGTTAAAAGATACCATATTATTATTATTGTCGACCGGTTTCGCGTTTCATTAATCACCTTAGAAATTGGTGAAAATATTGCCATTTTGTATTTTCCTAAATAGTTTTTAGTCCATGAATCAGCATGTAGGAAAAATCTAAGGAGAGGTAATTGGTGATTGTTATTATTCGGGACAACGAAAGTAATTGCACTTGGGGAGGGTAAATTTATATAAATTCACGAGCTAAAGTAGTGAGATAAAATATGTACAGTGTTGGTTATGCATTATGAATTAATAAAATTGGTTATGCAGTCATATCCAGGCGTGGTTTGTATTTTTCAATAAATATATTTTCTTTATTTAATCGTTCTTGAATAAAAATTGTTGATGGGAAAAACCGTGAAGTTTAGTTGGAGATTCCCTGTACATCTATCTATGTGTTCACTCAATGGCATCTGTCTATAACTTGGGAAACGGATCTGTTTCTAATGCAGTGTAGTTCTCCGTCTAAGTGACGTCCTTGTTTGGCCTATATAGTTGTGTCCACAACCAGAAAAAGATATCACATAAATTGAATTTTCGGATGCACAAGTGAAATTGGTCTTAATTCTGAATCTCTGTCCTTGTTTGAAATGGAATTCCAAACCTTCCAGCAGGTTGGGGCATGTTCCACAATTTGGACGCCAGCATTTTTTAAATTATTGGTTTCGTTGTTGTTGGGCATAGCTTTCGCATTTGTCAGTAGTCTTTTTAGTGATTTGGGTTTTTTTTTACATTTGATGAATTCGTGTATTTGTAGAATATGCTTCATCTTTGGATCCCTAGCGAGCATTCGTAAATTTTGAATGATAGTATTTTATGTCTCTTGGGTTAAGTGTCCACACACACATACAAACACACACACACCACACACACACACACACACACAACACACACACACACACACACACACACACACACACACACCACACACACACACACACACACACAGTGAAAAAGAATTTCGTCGAAGAGGTTTTTCCCACTTGGTGAGTTGTGAAAAATATATAATAAAAAAAGTAAAATGCTCATAATTTATATATATTTTTTATATGTTAAAAGATACCATATTATTATTATTGTCGACCGGTTTCGCGTTTCATTAATCACCTTAGAAATTGGTGAAAATATTGCCATTTTGTATTTTCCTAAATAGTTTTTAGTCCATGAATCAGCATGTAGGAAAAATCTAAGGAGAGGTAATTGGTGATTGTTATTATTCGGGACAACGAAAGTAATTGCACTTGGGGAGGGTAAATTTATATAAATTCACGAGCTAAAGTAGTGAGATAAAATATGTACAGTGTTGGTTATGCATTATGAATTAAATAAAATTGGTTATGCAGTCATATCCAGGCGTGGTTTGTATTTTTCAATAAATATATTTTCTTTATTTAATCGTTCTTGAATAAAAATTGTTGATGGGAAAAACCGTGAAGTTTAGTTGGAGATTCCCTGTACATCTATCTATGTGTTCACTCAATGGCATCTGTCTATAACTTGGGAAACGGATCTGTTTCTAATGCAGTGTAGTTCTCCGTCTAAGTGACGTCCTTGTTTGGCCTATATAGTTGTGTCCACAACCAGAAAAAGATATCACATAAATTGAATTTTCGGATGCACAAGTGAAATTGGTCTTAATTCTGAATCTCTGTCCTTGTTTGAAATGGAATTCCAAACCTTCCAGCAGGTTGGGGCATGTTCCACAATTTGGACGCCAGCATTTTTTAAATTATTGGTTTCGTTGTTGTTGGGCATAGCTTTCGCATTTGTCAGTAGTCTTTTTAGTGATTTGGGTTTTTTTTTACATTTGATGAATTCGTGTATTTGTAGAATATGCTTCATCTTTGGATCCCTAGCGAGCATTCGTAAATTTTGAATGATAGTATTTTATGTCTCTTGGGTTAAGTGTCCACACACACATACAAACACACACACACACACACACACACACACACACACACACACATACACACACACACACACACACACACACATTGGGTTGGTAAAAAGTTCGTACCACTTTTTGTTGGTGATGTTTAATCACGCGATCTGTTTTATCACGTGACAAGAACGTATGACATATATATATATATTTTCTGAAAGAGGAGATCTCAACGCATTTTTGTATTTGAATTTTGTTTACTTCCGGATAAACTGACATCTGACTATTCAAAGTAGACTTCAAAAATAACTAGTATTCTTCTGGAATATTTGTTTGATTCATTCTGAGGCCACAACTTAGTTCACTTTCTTGGTCAGTCGAGTCTTTGTAGCTGCGCCTTTTACTATAAGTTATTAAGAAGGAAAGTATGAAGGAAGGAAGGAAAGAAGGAAGGAAGGAAGTGGTTGTAGCAGCCGTATCAGTGTTGCTGTTTAGAAAATGAATAAAAAAAAGTTACATTAATGTAGGGAGAGAAATAGAGAGTGCATTTAAAAATCTGAAAATAATTTTTCAGTGAAGAACTAACATTATAGGTGAATATTTATTCTGTAAATGAAAGGTAGCTCCTGACATTTTTAGGTATTATTCTGACAACGTCAACAAAGCACAGCATTTCCATACTTATTAAACTGCAGATGAAAAATCTTTAAGTAAATGTACACAGGCGTGATTGTGTGGTAAAAAGCATGCTTCCCAACTAAAATGGGTATATAGATTCCCAAATTTTCATTTCTGTAATTGCTTTCGGCAATTTTTTAACATGACTTTTGCGACCAATATTTTTGTACGATAACAATTTTTATAATCTAAAGGCCAACTCTGCGAGTTGCAGGTCCGGGCCGAATCCGGACCTGCAATCCTGAAATTTTGGATTCCTCTGTTTTCATTACTGTGATTGTTTTCAGTGATTTTTTTACGTGATTTTTTTTTTGCGACAAATATGATCATCATTGGGATATGACTCTGGAGAAAGCAATTGAAACAAATTCTCTAAAACAAGTCAGAGATCTGTTTAAAGATCTTCCCATTCGGGGTCAGTTGCTTAAAAGCTAAATACTAGCTGCCTATCGGGTGGCTTTTAAGCTAGTATATATATATATATAATATATATATATATATATATATATTATATATATATATATATATATATATACTTACCTTTTTATTTAACTTACGATGAAAATAAAGTTTGCTTTAGAAGCGTTGAGATGTATTGAAAGATACAGAAATTATTTATTCTCAAACGCATGATAATGCTAATACAATAGCATGAACAGGATATATATGTATATATGGCGGGCTTCTTTCGGCAAAAGACACCAACAGAATAAGTACCTGGTTTAAAATAATAAGTTCTAGGGTGGATTTGTTTGACTAAAACCCTTCAAGGTGGTGCCACAGCATGGCCACAGTCAAGTGAGTGAAACAAGTAAAAGAAAAAGATAATGTAGTTGATATAGAAAAAGAAATGAACTCCTTAGGGAATAAAGAATTTATAGACTCTATTAAGCTGTGTCTTTCCTGTCTTTTTCCTCTAGACATAGTATATCTAAGACTACCCTTTCTACTGTGTCCTTCCTTTTTTAAAACAGCAGAAGACAGGATCTGTTACTCAGTTTAGCATTACTACCTGGCTCCCTGGGTATGTTAAGTGGAGGAATCCACTCTATTATGAGGGTTCCTGTCTTGAGGGGACTTTCCTCCTACCCTTGAACCAGTCTTAGAAGTCTTGAAAATCGACAAACTTTGGCATCGTGGTATTATTAAGTACCTGCAGAAAAACGGTTTAGCCCCTAGTACATTAATACTGACATGGTTGCTCCATAAGAGGATGACACTTCAGCTTTATCAACAGTGCAAAAGTGGGTAGCTGAATTTATGAGGAGAAGGGAGCTTCTTGAAGATGACTCAACGTCTGGATGTCTTCATACTGCCACCACCGAGAAAACATCGATCGTATTCACCACATGTTGATGGATGACGGGCGATTGACTATATATCTGTTTCTTTATTGCCCACAAGGGGCTAAACATAGAGGGGACAAACAAGGACAGACAAACGGATTAAGTCAATTACATCGACCCCAGTGCGTAACTGGTACTTAATTTATCGACTCCGAAAGGATGAAAGGCAAAGTCGACCTGGGCGAAATTTGAACTCAGAACGCAACGACAGACGCAATACCGCTAAACATTTCGCCCGGTGTGCTAACGTTTCTGCCAGCTCGACTATTAGTATATCTCGTAAGCAAGTTGAGAATATTCTGCACAATAAATATGGTATGATGAAGATTTCTGCTCGATGATTGTCACGTCTTCTGAGACCTAATCAGAAGCGCACCTGACTGATCACATTACAAGAAAATCTGACATTGTTTCAGGCAGATTCAGCTGGTTCCCTCGAACGTTTCTTAACCCAGGATGAGTGTTGGGTTCATCACTTTGAACCGGGGACGAGAAGAAAATCCATACAGTGAAAACACCTCTCCTCACCTGCTCCAAAGAAAATCAAGGTGGTTTCATCTCAAAGATGATGACCTCAGTGTTTGGAGATGCAAAAGGCATTGTGTTTATTGTCTATCTTCAAAAGGGCCACACCATCAATGGAGAATACTTTGGCGACTTACTGAGTCAGTTATAAAAGGTTATCAACACCAAATGCCCAGGAAAACTGACGAAAGGGGGTATGTTTCATCAGGACAATGCTCCAGAACACAGGTGGCCGCAGTACGTGACTGGCTTTGAACTGGTTGACCAGCCTCCCTATTCTCTTGATTTGGCCCCATCTGATATCGTCTGTTACCCAGCATGATAAAACACTTGGCTGGAAGCCAGTATTGCAGTGAGGTTGACGTTATATCTGTTGTTGATTTTTTTAAACAACAGGATGAAAGCATTTTCACCAATTGGACCCAAGCTCTGCAACTATGACGAAAGAAGAGTGCCGATCGTTAGGCGGATAGTGTTGAAAAATAAATCTCATTTGATTACATTCCATGATAGGATTCTGGTCATTTTACAACCTATTCTGCCGACCCTCGTAATCTTTTTTATAAATCAAGAAATGATGTATGATATTTGGTGTAACTCTACTTATCTATGTTGCTTAAATACATGCAACTGGCCAAACTGAATTATTTCTTTTAGCTCAGGGCATAAACAACACAGGGATCTATGTAGACAGACCCATATACATGCATGCATACACACACACACACACACACACACTCACTTTCTTATGAACAGAATTGAGTACAAACTCCCAATGTTTCACTGTTTCACTGTCATCTGATGTTTCACACATTCGTAGAATTGTACTGAAATAGCAGACGTAAAAACTATCAGCCCACCACCAGAAAACCTGACATGCTAGAAACAACATTATTTCTGAGGAAACTTCTCAGCTTTCCCAAAAGCTAGAAGTGAAACATAGGGAGTTTGTAGATTTTAGAAAGTGGTGAGATGATGGGTAGATGTTGGAGAAGGAGATTTAATGTTTCTTTAAGAAAAAAGAAAGAAAAGTTTTAAAGATTCGTACTCTTTGTTGTTCTCTCCGTGGATTACCAAGAAAAAAAATTTCGAAAAGAGTAAAGGATGAAACAATTGTGGTGGGGAGGGAGAAAATTAAAATATTGAGAACGTGTTTTTTAGGTGTAATTCTAATCTCCTCTATCGAAAGCATAGGAATCAGAAGTAATTTAAGAAAAAATAAGAGTGTGCGGCGCAAATGTCACTTCAGAGATGCTTGAAACAACAGGTGAAGGACAGGATTTTTGGGAGAACTTCCTTTTAAGTTTATATCGAAAATCAGGTTTTTAAATACGATCGGCACAAACACGAATTACAGAATAGAAAAAGGTAGTTTCAATTGGATTTGAGCTGTAATTTTGTGCGCGCACACAGGAAGAAATAACATAATTCGTACAGAAGTTTTACAGAGAAAGAGAGAGAGAGAGAGAGAGAGAGAGAGTTTGTGTGTGCCAAAGGAAGTTATTTTTACATCGTGAAACGTATGAAAATATACATTAAATATTGTATTAAAAAGTTATCTTTACAGACCATGTTTAGAATTATCTATATAATTGACAGCAAAGTGTGTAAAAAATGAAATGAAACCCATGTTTAGTCATATATCGGTGAAGTTAGTGAAGTTGTAACATGTTGACAACATAGTGTCTCCATACATTATAATGAGAAATTGAAAGAGAGAGATGATGCCACTCCGTCAGCGGAGGGCAGGCAACAGGTTGCTCTGCTGCATACCGAAAGAATTAGAAATGGCAGTCAAAGACTGTTTAATTCCATAATTACTACTATATATACTGAACTCTACAGAAGTTCCAGACGCTAAAAGTCATATTTACATACCGAAATTTACCGGTAAATAATTGTTGGTTGTCTAAAAAACCACGAAAAAAATTATTTACCCATTTTATTATATTACCAATTGGATTTCTTACTCCATTGCGATTATCCCAGTGGCGCGCATAGCAGAATTTTGGAGGGAAAATTTACGGTCCCAGTTGCTTGCTTAGTTTTAACCTATGCACACTTCCCCCCACTATCTGATGACGCCTGGTCAGAGGTGGAGGCTGGTGGCATTTGATAAATCTATCGAATATGGTGCTGACGAAAGAATTTAGGCAATTTCTAGCCTACGATCTAGAAACATGTTCACCATTAACAGTAAGAGATTGTTTTCGTTTATTTACTACTCCGATTTTGCGTGTGTGAATCGCAGGGTTGTGTCGTATATGGAGCCTCCACTTGTAGAAAATGGAATTAAACAGTCTTTGACTGCCATTTCTATATATATATATATATATATATATATATATATATATATATATGTATATATAGTTGTGAAAGTATATTTTCATACAATCAGGTGAAAATTAACTTTACAAAGTAAGAACTCAATACTTAAGGCAGAGTAATGTGTTTTAATTCAAACTTATAGACATTCCATTAGTTACAAGACTAAAAATCATTTTCAGTCACAGGTAGAAGTATGACTGATATGGTGAGTTTTATACAATCCCAGTGGGAGCCCATCCTATCATAATTGTAGAGACCAATTACTGCAAGAAAAATGCTAGCATCACACAATAGGGCACAAATAAATGTTAACTTTACATCGCTATTTGTGGTATATCTGAAATCATCTTTACAACCCTCACTGTAATAAGGCACATATAGCTACAATACAGTCTGGTCAACTGACCATAACAATGTCATTTAATGTAGCTGCATCTGATACTCTAGTCAAGTGACCATAATATAGCCATTTAAAGAAGCTACATGTAGTACTGTGATCAAGTGACCAAAACAATATTAATGTAGCTACATTTAATACTGTCTAATCAAGAGCTCATAATAATGTCAATGTAGCTACATGTGATATCTATTCAGTCAATCCAAGTAACATTTGATTACCATTCTACAGTTAAGAAAAACAGAGCACCCATATTCACGAAGTACCATCTTGAAGCTATCCTATATGGCTCCAATATCTACCAGTCATATTAACTTCTGGCACAGTTGGTGTCCCATTTATGGTGGTTTAGCAATCAATCCATTCTTAATATGTTGCTATGGTTTTGTGGTCAAACACCCTAGCATTGATCCTCATGTTATCAATATTATGTGTATACTTTGGTCTATTGAAAGAATCTAGATGAGTAGTCATTATCTTTGGTGTTGCAACCAGCTGAAAAAAAACACACAAAAAAAAAAACCCATTACTAAATGAATTTCTAACCACATCAGTTCCTCAATGCAAAGGGACAGATGGGGGGTTAGAAACTACAGAAAGTCTTCAACAGCAAACCAAAGATCATAAAAACACATTTTAAAAGAAAACAGTTTTATTGTAGCAAGGTAAATTACAGGTACGAATTTGTTTTAGATTTCTTTTAATATCTGAACAAAATGAAAAACTGGAGAGGAAAAAAAAAAGTAAAAACAAAACCAAACAAAAAGAACCCCTTGTGTTATTCTAATTCAGGCCATCTTGTTAATGACTGTTTGGTGTAATGAGTGCAGCTGTGACGTCCATTTATCGAGGGCATTGTACTGTGCTATACCAGTGGTCTCTCTTACCAGTTCCAATACTTTGTTCACCTGGTCAATTCGGCCATTTATGGTACTGTGGAAATGGTAAGAAAAAAGGGAAGAAAAAAAGTGAAAATTTCATTCAGACCAAATTTGATACAAAAGCAGCAGAATCATTAGCATTTCATCCAACTTAATATTCTGAGTTCAAATTCTACTGAGGTTGACTTTGCCTTTCATCCTTTTGGGGTTGATGAAGTAAGTACCCAGCTGAATACTGGGTTGATGTAATCGACTTAACCCTCCATTGAAATTGCTAGTCTTGAGTCAGAATTTAATTTAATTTATTATTATTATTAAAGCAGTGAATCACTGACATGTTGCACAAAATGCTTAGCAACATTTCTTCAAAATGTTATGAATTTAAATACTGCTGAGTTCAACTTTACGTTTCCTCCTTTCAGAAGTCAATAAAATAAAGTAGCAGTCAAGTACTGAAATTGATGTAATTGATTTGACCCTCTCCTCAAAATTGCTGACCTTGTGCCACAATTAGAATTATTATTACAATAAGAAACGATTATCAGAAACATGACTTCAGTGTTGTCATAGTACATGTGAATATTAAATTTAAATAGGTCTGACAGTAATGTATATTACACTTCTATAAATAAAACTAGTATCAGTGATATACAGGGGTTTATTTCAAAATATATCCTCTCAAAAAACTAGAAATCAAGATTTTGAAAGAAATGATCTTTGTTATTAACTTTCTCAGTTATGGCTGTGTGGTTAAGAAGTTCGCTTCTCAAACATGGCTTCAAGTTCAATCCCATGGGGCAACATCTACTATAGCACTGGGCCAACCAATGTTTTGTGAATGAATTTGATAAAGGAAACTTAAAGAAGTTTTGTGTGCATTGTGAGTGTGCGAATGTTTACAAAACAAAAACTACAGTGACATTTATTGATATTCTCTGTCAACAAATCACTAGCCTTGTGCTTTTGAATTCCTCTGAAGTGAAACCTTACTTGTAGACCAGGTAAAAGGTTGGCAACAAGAGCATGTGGCCTCAATAATCCTGCTTCAATTTCCTCCTGTCTAAGGAATGCTAACATAGAAATTCAAACATAAACCCTTTCGCATTCAGATTACTATGTCAAATAAAATGCTTATTTATTCACACTGTTTTGAATTAATCCTGTATAATTTCATATGTTTGAGATTTTAATGATATGATTGTATATTTTTAAAATGACATTATAGGGTAGGTGTAAGAGGCTGGATCTTGACAGTTTGATCATAAAATAGGTAGAATATTTGGGCTGGTTATGTTGCACCCCTGATTTTTGTCAACATTTCTGGAAAAAAAGTGTGACCTATCTGCAATAATATATGGTAAGTCAGCTACTGACTTAATGAAGGTTATGAGTGGACACAAATCATGTCATGTACCCTTATACAATGCCAAACCCCAAAAATTAATTTTGGCTAAAAAAAAAAAAAATCCCATACAGAAGTTTAACACAAAGTAATGCGTCCCCACCCAAATACAATATCCTTTATGTTTGTTTATAATTATGCCTTAAAATGTAAAGAACTGTTCTTCTCATGAGTCAGTTGTCGCTATTGTTGTTAAAATGGCGATGTCACAGAAAATTGAAGTTATCCTTGATTTTAAAGACATTAGGGTATAACATATTATTTCTCTGAAGGATAGTCAAGGTTAAGATTTAAATACAGCATAGTAAGCAAATAAATATTGTATCTGGAAACAACAGAATAAAGAGCTAAGGAATAAAATTATCATTTACCAGTGCAGAGATATGGTTACTCACCATCAAAGTAGAAATAGAGGTATCAATAGAGACTGAAATACATTTAGCCCAAGCTCATATAAAAACCTATTTTACTCTATTTCTGACAGCATACCTAGCAGCACATTTTCTAATGAGCTGTTACTCCATTTTTAGACAGTAGGGTGTGATATAATGGAGATTTGACAATTATTTTTTAACCATCCGATCATAGCTGTTTGCCAGCCTCATCTGACACGTAAAAAGCACCCACTACACTCACGGAGTGGTTGGCGTTAGGAAGGGCATCCAGCCAGAGACACTGCCAGATCAGATTGGGCCTGGTGCAGCCTTCTGGCTTCCCAAACCCCAGTTGAACCGTCCAACCCATGCTAGCATGGAAAGCGGATGCTAAATGATGATGATGTTGAATAACTGTATAAAAGCTCTGTAATCAGTGCATTGTGTGGTGGATAACCTGTTTACAACTCTGGTTTATTACTTTGGGACCAAAGATCCAGTGATTTGACGCTCCAGTCAATATGCTGCTTCAATCATAGGATCTATTTGTTCAAGGGTTTACTGAAATAAGATCAAGAATGTCTACAAATAATAGAAACTTACTGATCCAGAATACAAGACACCAATAAACTTTCAACTTCTTGTGGCATGATATTCAGTTCCTGAAAATATAAAATAAAATAGAGAATTAAAGATTTCTAAGTTTTTTACAAGAGCACATATTAGTAGGGGACAAATTGTAGAATACTCAATGGAATATATTGATGATACTTTATCATCAACTCTGGGTAGAATGAAAGACAAAACACTACAAGATTTGAAAAATACAGAATGCAAAAGTATAGAAGTATATACTGCAAGGTGTTACATATAGTTTCAACTAGTTCTGCCATACTACCTTTTCAAAATAATGCACAATTATTACAAGGCAATACAAACTTGTTTCTAAGGCAACAAAAAAGATGTACACATATGCATTGACGTATGTACGTATACATGACAACACAACCCTTCACTCACTCTCTCTCCTGCTTTCTCTCCCACACACACACATCCATTTCATAGACACGTACATACATCTTTCACTTTAAAACAAAAGTATATAAAAAAATATATATATAAATATATACATATGTAAATATATATAAATACATATATACATACATATACATATATATTTATATATATATATAAACATATATATATATATATATAAATATATATATATATAGGAGAAGAAAATGGATGTAAAAACAAGAGGAGACTCGTTGTTTTCGCTGGTATGCCTTTAATTTAATTAGTAAACAAAGAAGAAGGAAGCAAAGATGAAGGTAGCAGTTACGATAGTTTCAATTTCAGAATGTGAAAATAATTGGTACATATGTGATGGTAATAGAAGGAAAGATAGTAAGTCTTACATTAAATTTTGTTCTTGCACTGGAAATTTCGTTGGGGAGAGGTTTCATTGCAATAGACTTGTTAGTTTCGTCGGGCAATTAGAGTGGGGTGAATATTATTTAGATGCGGGTTTCGGAGATCGATTAAACGCATTTTATTAAATTTGTTTATAGTCACCAGCGGTGTAAATTAAGGGGTGTAACTCTAAATTAAGGTGAAAAGGGAGCTAACTCATACGAATATTGGACTAGGAAGGGTGGTTTAAAATTGTATTATGGCTAAGACTTATATTATTACTAGAGTTTACGAAGTTCTTAGTGCTAGAAGGGGCCCTATGTAGTTGCAAGTAAATTATTATGGAATTTGGAGGGCGGATGGGTTTGTGGGGTGACTATTTATGTGTAAGGGTTAAAGGTGGTTCCCAGCTAATTAAACTTAATTCGATGACTATTCAAGTTTGGGATTATGAAAGACAGAATATATAGTAGATACATCATCATCATCATCATCATCGTTTAGCGTCCGCTTTCCATGCTATGTATATATATATATATACATGTATCTACTATATATAAATATACACACACATATATATAAACATACATACAAATATATATATATACACATGTATACATATACATATAAATATATTTATACAAAATTAGAAATATTGAATTTCTAAATGTCTCAGAGAGACATGAGCGGTGGTGGGGCAATATAGTGGTTGTATACTGTCAACACAATGTGACAGTCCCGTAAAGGGAATCACACCACCGCTATTTAGCCCTAGGAAGCATCGACGCTTCCTGTCGGCTTTGACACATTTCCTGTGTCCTTATATTTGCAAAGGGGAGGCAAGCACCCCCACCAGCTAGGATTAGCACCTGGAGACATGTTTCTGGGTCTTGCCCGTCATCAGTCCAGGGTAGCAAGTCCTGCTAGCTGAGATGGCTGTGACCGCTTTGCAAATATATAATATTTTCAGTGAAATTTATTCACTGGTTACCAAAATTAGAAATATTGAATTTCTAAATGTCTCAGAGAGACATGAGCGGTGGTGGGGCGATATAGTGGTTGTATACTCTCAACACAATTCCTGTAAAGGGAATTACACCACCGCTATTTAACCCTAGGAAGCATCGACGCTTCCTGTCGGCTTTGACACATTTCCTGTGTCCTTATATTTGCAAAGGGGACACATTTCCTGTGTCCTTATATTTCCTAGTAACAGCTTTTGTTATATTTCTGCTACTTTTAAATAAAGCATATTACACTACCTCTGGTATTTGAGTACTCTTTTTTTCATCTTGTTTCATTTATGTGCTTACTCTGGTATATAAATATATATATATATATATGTAACATCACATCTGGGTACTCTTACTGTAGCCAACTCTCACCTGTTTTCCATAACTAGATATGTTTCTCATAGAAAACTGGAAATGAACAACTTTATATGATGGTGATGTTTGTTGACAACCATCGTGAGATACCTAGGCATGGGCACACTCACAAACAGATGAGCTTCTTTCAGTTTCTGTCTACAAATCCACTCACAAGTCTTTTGAGGGGAAAACACTTGTCTAAGATGCTGTCCAGTAGGACTGAACCCAGGATCACAAGTTTGGGAAGCAAGCTGCTTAAGCACGCAGTGATGTCTCCACCTGTGTGTTTATGTGTGTGTGTGTCTAAACGAAAGCACTCACACACCAGAAAAAAACTTCTTCCCAAAAGAGGTTAGTAACATCCCAATATCAGATTCCATAACATTTTGTTTTTTAAATAATATTTTTTTTAAAAATCACTTTTAAACTTCAAAACTGTATTAAATAATTCTCATAGACTTTAAAATGTATATATATATCACAAGAACGATAACTTTGTCATACATAAAGAATTACCTTAGATGTTAATTCTGTTTGAATTTATTGATATCTGATTATTAGCATGGAAAACGGACGCTAAATGATGATGATGATGATGAAATAGTTTACCAAATTCACTTAAAACTGAGTGTTAATGACAATGGTGATAATGGCAATATCTAAATATTTAAATTTGTAAGTGAAAAAAGTTTCCAGGAAACATTTTAGTGGAGATAATGAAAGCACTAAGCTCACCTTTGATATGAAAGGGATGTGTATCCGAGTATATGGTTTGATGAGCTTAATCAATACTTGGGTACGGATATTTCTTAATAAATCTGGAAACAAAAAGAAAAAAATATATAAAAGTGCATACATACATATGTATGTGTGTGTATAGTAAAAATCAAAATCAAATCAAATCAAACCAAATAAAAATAGATGAACATCAATGGAATTTGTATCCTTTGTATCCGAACGTGACCGTAGCCAGTACCGCATCGACTGGCCTCCGTGCTGTGGGCACGTAACAAACAACATCCGAGCGTGGCCGTTCGCCAGCCTCGTCTGGCACCTGTGTCGGTGGCACAAGAAAACACCATCCGAGCGTGGCCGTCTGCCAGCCTCGTCTGGCACCTGTGTCGGTGGCACATAAAATCACCCACTACACTCTCGGAGTGGTTGGCGTTAGGAAGGGCATCCAGCTGTAGAAACACTGCCAGATCTGACTGGCCTGGTGCAGCTTCGAGCTTGCCAGACCCCAGTTGAACTGTCCAACCCATGCTAGCATGGAAAGCGGACGTTAAACGATGATGATGATGATGATGATGATAGTACAAAGTAAGATAGGGGTTATGGGTGTAACCCACTATGGGATAGCATTTATCGAATATACTGTTGATGCAGCACCCAGATTCTTAATACATAAATATTTTTAATTGCAATGCAATTAACTCATTTAATGCATTAAATGGGTGAAGGTAAAGAAATATTTTTACTGTAAATTTATAATACAAATAAGAAAATGGAGAAACAAAATTAGTTTGTTCATCAATTTTAACGATTTCATTAATGTATATTATGACTTTTATAATTTATAATTTGTATTCTTATCTTATATCTTATATGTGTTGAATTATAAGATATATATGTATGCTATTGATGTTCTCATTTTGTTAAATGAATAAATAATCCAACATTCTAATATCCGAAAGTTGATGAACAAACTAATTTTGTTTCTTCATTTTCTTATTTGTATTATATATATATATATATATATATATGTATGTGTGTGAATATACATACATATCAAATATGTGTGTGTGTGTGTTTGTGTAAATATACAGGTCTGAGTGCATGTGTGTGTATATATATACACATGTACAAATCTTAATGTTTTAAATAAAGCAGCATGCTACGAAGCTCCACTGTTGACTGACTGAATATTTAGAAGTGATTTGTGACTAGGGATATGTAAGTATATAGTTTAATGTCCATTCTAGACCATACAGTAGAGGAGTAAAAGGTAGAACTGGTACAGTTTATGGTTGATTTTACTGGAGTTCATGCTAAAGTATGAAAGGAGGACAAAAACAGGCATCTTGCTGCAGGGGGAGACATATGGTTGCCCAAGTTGGAAGAAAAGGAGGATGGTGGTGTCAGGGCATACTCACAAATTACAAAAAGGAAATATAAAAGACATGGTAAAGGTGGATAAGTAAGTTTGTAAGAGTGTGAGAAACAAGTAGCTGCTGGACAGAGGGCAATGCAGTGAGTGGTGAATATGGGTGGAAGCAAAGCCAACCATTAATATCTGTTGGAGGGGAAAGTGAAGGAAAAGAAGGTGTGGGTTAGGGAGGTAAATAGGTGGCTCAGCACCAGAGACAAAGTCAGAAGTACGTGAGGATGGAAATGATGAGAGACAAATAGGTAATGAGGAGAAAAGAATGCTGCTTTAGCAAAATGAGGAGTGTACAGGATGATACTGAGAAAAAAGAAGTGGCTCTAAGAAGATGAGCACTATGGGATGAAATATATCTAATTCGCCTCTCGTAATTATAGCAGCTGAGTGAGTAGTGTCATAGTCAGAAGAGTGATGGAGGTGTGGGTGTTGGGAAGATGAGTTATGGAGGGGGATAGGTTTATGCAGCGGCATAGACATAATTGTCACATTTTTGCTTAGATGGAGGGGTTTTCTTGAGCACACCAAATAAACAATCATCTCTGTCCTTTGTCATCTCCTCCATGGGGCTCAACATCCTGAGTCATTATGAAATCGTCTATATCTGTTGGTGTCCATATGATGGAGGAGGTCTGTCATCAAATATTTCTATCTCTTTCATCTTTGTTGTCAACATCTCTCCTGAAACGACCAACGTCGGCTAACAGGTAAGGGTTATTACTATTATAGGGTTTTGAGACAACCAGTTCTATATATGTGTATATCATTGAAGACAATCAAGAGACATGTGAATAGCTAGCCCACACAAGACGGATATTCTATAGTTGTGTAGTAGACAGTCAATGTTGTATATTTAAGGGTTTTAAGACTACACTGCACAAGAAAGGTGTTAAATTTTCTACAACACTAAATGATTTAAGGGTTTCCTCAATGTTAAAATACAGTCTCGTAACAGCAAGAAATTTGGAATTCTACCAATAATTCACCATTGTTCAAGAACATAAGATATTTATCTTTCAATCTGTTACTTTGTTTCTTTGATGGAACAGTAACTTGTATTTCATTTAAAATATCAGCAGTCAAAACAGCATTCAAGACTAAGCTGGTGTTACTTAAATTTCCAGCAAACACGTCTTCAGTCAATACTTTTATTGGTAACATTAACTATGATTTCCAAATATTTATAGTTATTTCCTTTGAGACTTTTGTACTTTATGAATAAATCAACTGATTTATATTGTTAGAGTCCTTAAAGAATAAAGTGTTAAAACTTTATAGCAATTTCAGTTATTTCCTTTGAGACCTTTGTGGTTTATGAATGAATCAACAGCCACCTACCTTCAATATGTTCGCGAATAAATGGGTCCTCCATGATATTTTTGTTGTTCCTTTGGAGAATTTTCTCAAATTCATCAATATCATTGTTTTGATAAGCACTAAACACCACCAAAAAACAAAGATTAAATGAATTTCAATACAACAGGCAACAATGCTTAATTAATATTTATACTTCAAAAAAAAAAAAAAAAAAAAAAAAAAAAAAGAATCTGGTAATGTCTGTTGGTTAGTATAAAACCTCTGTGGAGTTTATAATTTCACAAAGTGAAAAAGCAATTTGCTGGTTAATTCTTTCCATATAACATTGGGCAACTTCAGTGACTGTAGCACTAAGCAACTGAGAGACACATATCTGCTAGGACAGGAAATTGGGCTATCAGAGATAAGTTTTCCTGCAGGAAAATTAGAACTGTAAATTGCTAAACAAAGTGTGGCCACTGCTTATAGATAGAGGTGAACTTGGGTATAGCTCTACCTTGTAAACTATACTACCCATGGTACCAACAAAACAAACTGCTGTGTTTACAGAGATGAATTTAGGAAGGTGAGGTGGTATACTTCATTTCCGTCTACCTTAGCTAGCTCACCTCTGTCAACTATACCACCTACAGTAACTCAGTTCACCTCTGTCATATAGCAGGGTATAAAAGCAAATTGTTTCATAGGGGTCTTGGAGAAGTTAACATTACCATTAGCAATAGTCACTGATGAAGGGAACAATTGCTGTTATCAGTAATGCATGAAGAGATCAAAATTGTTGAGTGGAAATGTTATTGGAACCAACTTCATTTATTGGTTCTGAGTTCAAGTCTAGTACAGGTGTATTTTTGTGATTCTAATTACAAAGTGTAACAGTTTACTCACTAGTTAGATGAGGGAAAAGTGAAAGTATGATAAACTAGCATTTTCTATCCAAGAGCTGATGCATTCATTATCACTTAACACTCTGAAAACCAGAGTTAAAGAACCGATTCAATGGTTTCCTGAAAGTTGTAGAAAGACTAACTTACTATCTTTCAAATGATAAAAGGACAAAGGTATTTGAAAAAGCTCTTGGAGAAGAGTAACATAAACACATAGATTAAGATATCATTGATGCTATATATATATAAACATACATCCCGTATACACACACCACTGTAGCAAATAGCTTAGTCTTTTATGCAAAATATTAAATTACATTTGTAAACAATTATTCAATGGCCAAATCAACAACAGAACTTCTCAACAGTTACTTTATAAGCTAGAAATAGCAGTTAAAACTCCCTTAAATTACACCTGACACCCTGTCAGAAATACAAAAAAAAACCCAAACAAACAGGAGATAGTCACATCTAAAGCACATTTCATCATAGGTGTGCTGATTTAAGGCTAGTTTGGGGCTAAAGAACATAATTCAAGGTTAGCTGTATGTAAGATAAAACCATACCAATATCAGTCACAGACACATATAAACAGAAATAACTTACCTAACTAAATTAGTCATAGCTAATATTTCAGAATCATTCTTGTAAGGTTTAGTTTCCTGAGAGTCAAAAGGGTTAATTCCGGATTTCATCAGCATATTGGCCAAAACAAGATATTTCAAGCATGTAGTGCGTCTAGAAACAGAACAAACAGTAAAATATATACTGGAATATATATAAACAAATTTGTCTCTAGTTATTTTATTAACTTAACAGGCAAATGAGGATTTTGGGGGCCATGAATGAAAGCTTCTTGTAAAAGTATAGTGTAAGTAAATCTAAAAGCCCAGTCTGCAGTAATGCAACATTTTTAACAACAGGCATGATTGTGCAGTTAAGAAACTTACTTGTGTGTGATTGGCACCTTGGGTCAATCAAAGCCTTTTGAGTGGAACTGGGTCACTGTCTGACTGGCAATGTTGTTTATTACCAGCCTTCCATGGAAATCATGCCTGGCCATGAGAAAATATGTTGCTTGGAAACAGATGAGAATTGGTGACAAGAGGGGTACCGAGTCATAGAAAACTGTTTCAATAAGTTCCAAACTCATGCAATCATAGAAAAGTGGACTTTAAAATCATGATGGTGTATAACATCTGGCATTTGGGGGGAATTAAAGTTTGGTATTTATTTCATAGACTCAGGAAAGCTGTAAAGCAAAGTCGACCCTAGCAAGATTTGAAGTCAGAGTCAAAAGAAATATGAGTAAATAAATGTGCAGTATTTTTATTAATGACATCTATCGAAGATACATGTTCTTTAATTTAGAGGTAGGGATATACGAGTAATTGACTTGGCTAAAACTCATTGTGTAATAGAGTGGCATCTGGCACTAGGTGACAACTGTGGACATGTTTCAGTTTTATTGGACATCATCAGTAAAACAATCTAACTGGGACTATACAAGTAAATGGAACTGTTGGGATTGAACACAGAGTGGTATTATAACTTTAAAATGATTGGGAACTTACCTAGGCCCAACTGCTGTGTAAAAATGAAAAAGAGCCTTACCTGGGGTTACCAGATTCATCATAATTTTTAAATGCTTCAAAGAAGTCTGTGTGTGATTTTTCATATTCTCCTTCCCGCAAGTGCATTTTGCCACCACATTCTAATAAAGAAACAAAATACTAACAAGTAGTTCAATACACAGTGACCTATTGTTCTAGAAAGTTGATTCTAGACCATTGTTGGTAGTGAGCCAGTGACTAACAGCTGTAGCTATTTTGTCTATATCAATGCATATTGAACTATTGTCATAGATGATTGACTACAGTGTCTTGATCAGATCAATTATAGTAATGAAGTAGTTGAAGCTAACTACTGAATCAACAAGTTCTAGTTGTAGCCATGTTGCTTTTATTCTAAAATCAGAGCAAAACATTTAGTCTCTTGTATTTGAACTGGACAAGCTAGCTACAATACAGTACTAAATGTTCAAACAGGTCATAACTGATCTTTTTATCAAAAGGCCACCTCTGATCAAACACATTATACTTGTGACCATTAGCTCTTTTGAACTTTCAGCTATAGTGTTTACATGACTGCATTAAACTATTTTAAGACAGTAGTGCTTTTCTGTCATTTCTTGCAGCTTGAGTCTCAATGTGCAGACACACTCATTGGTTTGTGTTGATCTTGTTGATAGAATAGTTTTGACAGGACTTTAATTCAAGTCATGTGACTTCCTTGTTTAATAATTTTTGTGTAATGAAATTGATTTAAATTGGGTAATTTATTGATCAGAGATATTGGCTGTCAAAATAAACATAATGAACAACTTTGTAAAAACTCTCTAGATTGGCTGAAGAAGATGCAGAGATAAAGGATGTGAAATGGTTTACCTTACCTCGTATCACTCCCATGATTAAAGGATGTGGTATAGCAGATTTTATGTGCAATGATTGTTCATATAGTTTCTGAGTAAAAGAGAAAAAAAAAAGGTGAAATTCAGCCTAAACTTTGTGAAATTAAAGAAAATAGAGAATTAATAGAGAAACTGATAATTTGGTATGGACACTTTTTAAAATCTCTTTGTACAGATAACTTTAACAATATAGCTAAATTTATAATATTTATTATCAATAACAAGTTTAAACTGTAAAACTATTGCAGCTTAGATTAACATGCTGAGTAACTAAACAAGGTTACTAGTCAGTTAACATCTTCCTATAATTTTTTGTGTTGTTCTAGATATGTCTAAGGCATCAAGGTTGATTGAATATTTAGTAGCAGGAACTGGAATGACAAACTGTGTTCCCTGTATATCCAGTAGTGTTTCCATGAGTATTTTTGTTTCATAGTATAGGCAATATGATGTGGCCTGCATCAGCCTTTCATAGTTTTTGTATTTATGTGTTCGCTAGTAGGGTGAGGGTTGGAAATGTGTACAGTGAAGAATTCCGGGTAGAGGTAGGAGTCCACCAAGGCTCAGTACTCAGCCCCCTCCTATTTATCATAGTCCTCCAGGCAATAACGGAGGAATTCAAGACAGGATGCCCTTGGGAGCTCCTCTATGCTGATGACCTTGCTCTAATTGCTGAGTCGCTATCAGAACTGGAGGAGAAGTTTCAGGTGTGGAAACAAGGATTAGAATCGAAGGGCCTCAGAGTCAATCTAGCTAAAACCAAAGTCATAATCAGTAGGAAGGTAGACAAATCACAAACACCTTCAGGTAGATGGCCCTGCTCGATCTGTAGAAAAGGTGTAGGTAGAAACTCTATAAGATGCACCAAGTGTAAGCTATGGACACATAAGAGATGCAGCAATGTCAAAGGAAGGCTAACTAGGAAGATGGTTTTTGTATGTGGCAGATGCTCAGGAACAATAAACACTGAAAATGCTCTGAGACCAACTTCCGTCACTTTCCAGGGAGAAAAACTAGAAATAGTTGATAGTTTCCGTTACCTAGGTGACCAAGTCAGCAGCGGGGGCGGGTGTGCTGAAAGTGTAACTGCTAGAGTAAGAATAGCTTGGGCAAAGTTCAGAGAGCTCTTACCTCTGCTGGTGACAAAAGGCCTCTCGCACAGAGTGAAAGGCAGACTGTATGATGCGTGTGTACGAACAGCCATGCTACATGGCAGTGAAACATGGGCCGTGACTGCTGAGGATATGCGTAAGCTCGCTAGAAATGAAGCCAGTATGCTCCGATGGATGTGTAATGCCGGTACTCACACTCGGCAGTACCTTGAGAGAAAAGCTGGACCTAAGAAGCATCAGTTGTGGTGTGCAAGAGAGACGTTTGCGCTGGTATGGTCATGTGGCGAGAATGGATGAAGATAGTTGTGTGAAAAGTGCCACACCCTAGCGGTTGAGGGAACCTGTGGAAGAGGCAGACCCAGGAAAACCTGGGACGAGGTAGTGAAGCACGACCTTCGAACTTTAGGTCTCACTGAGGAAATGACTAGAGACCAAGACCTCTGGAAGTGTGCTGTGCGCGAGAAGACCCGGCAGGACAAGTGAGTCCATAACCCGTGGCCTTCTACATGGGATGGAGCCAGCCTACGTATGCATACCTTCCCTTCTTGGGACACAAAACTCTACTTGTGAAGACGTGATGAGGCAAGTGAGGATCAGAATCGAAATCGATCAATGGAAATTGCGGATGTACTACCAGTGCCGGTGGCATGTCAAAACTCTGCTTGTGAAGACCCGTTGAGGCAAGTGACGATCAGAATGGAAATCGATCAATGGAAATTGCAGATGTGTTACCAGTGCCGGTGGCATGTAAGAGAACTTTCCGTTTCGCGACCGTTGCCAGCACCGCCCTGTTTCGTGTCCGTTGCCAGCCTCGCCTGGCCCTCGTGCCGGTGGCACATAAAAAGCACCATCCGTTCGTGGCCGTTTGCCAGCTCTGTCTGGCACCAGTGCGGGTGGCACGTAAAAAGCACCCACTACACTCACGGAGTGGTTGGCGTTAGGAAGGGCATCCAGCCGTAGAAACACTGCCAGATTTGACTGGGCCTGATGAAGCCTTCTGGCTTCACAGACCCCAGTAGAACCGTCCAACCCATGCTAGCATGGAAAACGGACGCTAAACGATGATGATGATGATGATGTGGTGATTTGTTAAGAAAACATTTAATATTTTGAACACGGATGCTGTGTTAAAGGCTTACCTTTAATTTCTTATCATTCTTTTGTACAGTGTGCATCTGGATTTCTAAAGCATATATTTCAAGAAGCTGTGTACCTTTTTTGAGGTCATCTTCACCTTCTTTAGTCTAACATTTCATGGAATTGAATAAAATATAAATGTTAACTCAACAGACAACAGCATATTATGTGGCATTTAAAAAATAATGGTCATAACACACTCTATTTAAATGTGTGTATGTGTGTGAGAGAGAGAGAGAGTGTGTGTGTGTGTGTGAGAGAGAGAGAGAGAGAGTATGAGAGAGAGAGTGTGTGTGAGAGAGAGAGAGAGAGAGAGAGAGAGAGAGAGAGAGAGAGAGAGAGAGAGAGAGAGAGAAAAGGTATCATTGCAACACATTATGATATACAACAATCTGATATGTGGTTCTTTCCAAAGAATTGAAAAATGAAAAGTAAAGAAATAATAATAAAATACAAAATTGATTAACACATTGATAGTGCATCATAACTACAAAGACCAGTGGTCTGAAAAGATGAAAACCCAATACAACATACTCATCAATATAACATTAATCCTGTGATCAGACTGTGGGCTCAATTCTAGAACTGAACTGGTTACATATTATGTACTTTAACCCTTTTAATATCAACCTGTCTGAAACAGCAGCACGTGATTCTATGATACTAATTCTGTTTTGAAGTGTGCTAAATTAAAACATTCAGTCAAAATTTCCTGTTGAGCATAAGCTCAAAACACCAACTTAATGACAAAATTATTTTAGAAAATTCTTCATTATTTTTGAAATCAACTGAAAGAAAAGCAATGTATTTCAAAAGAAATACTGCAATAAAAGACACTTCATTTCACACTGCTTTAATCTACACAGCTGAAAATTAGTATTAGCTGAATGCTGGAGCAGCCCTTTCTATCTACATACGGTTTCAGGTTCAGCCCCACTGTGTGCTGCTTTGGGCCACTATCTTCTACTACAACCTTGAACCTACCAAAGCCTTGTGAGTAGATTTGGTAAACAGAAACTGAAAGAAGGCAACAGGAAAGAGCATCTGGCTGTAGAAAATCTACCTCAATGAACTCCATCTGATCTATGCAAGTATAGAAAAATGGACATTAAAACAATGTTGATGCACATACACTCTCTCTCTCTCTCTCACACACAAAAATTACTTATTTTAACCAATGCTTTAGGCCATGTGTTGTTCAATATTTTCATACAATAAGGCAGCAAGCTGGCAGAAATGTTAGCATGCCGGGCGAAATGCTTAGCGGTATTTTGTCTGTCTTTACATTCTGAGTTCAAATTCTGCCGAGGTCGGTGCCTTTCAGGGTTGATACATTAAGTACCAGTTGTGTACTGGGGTTGATCTAATTGACTAGCCCCCTCCATCAAAATTTCAGACCTTGTGCCTCGAGTAGAAAAGTATATTTTTATACCATATACATTTACTAAAACTGATATTTCCAAGTACCAACCTGGCAGGAATTATGAAGCTCTTTCAGAATGGCTTTCAATTTACCATATTCGTTTCTGTCAAAATAAAGTTTACCAAGCTTGGTGTTGGTTTTGAACCATAGTCTTTCATTTTTGGCTTCTTTTAGGGCTTCTAAAGTAGTTTCATAAAAATTCTGAAGCAATACCATCTGAAATTGAAAGACAAAACATCAACAAGAAGTCATATAAATAAAAGTCTGCAGCCATAACCATGTATTTAAACACAGATATATGAATATACATACCTATACATTGGTACAGTCATACACATACTTATACTTACTATATGTATCCTGGTTTTAGTAGAGGTACATTATGTCATTAGAGATTGCTAAAAAGCAATAGGAAGAACAACTACCCTCAACATATGACAAGATGAAAATGCGGATGTATGATGATGACGATGATATATATATAATTAGAACTGAAATATGAAATATATGACAAGGTGAAAATCAACAATTTAAATGTTCTTAAAAAGTGTTAAATTGTGGTATTTATGCATCAGCAGTGTAAATGAAATGTTCCAACAAAGTATTGAAACCAGATTGCTGACTACATTTATTCAGAACACATTCATCATGTAGTTGTCAAAATGCAATAATTTATTCTCATCAGTATTGGAGCTCCTATTAAGGCTATGGGCACTACCTCTTCCTCACTCAGTTTAACATTTCATTTATTATCTAGTTAACATTTCCTTTATTATCCGTGACTGCTGAGGACATGCGTAGGCTTAAAAGAAATGAAGCTAGCATGATCTGCTGGATGTGTAATATCAGTGTGCACACACGACAGAGTGTAAGTGCCTTGAGAGAAATGTTGGACATAAGAAGCATTGGATGCAGAGTGCAAGAGAGACGTTTGCGCTGGTATGGTCATGTACTACGGATGGATGAGGAGAGCTGTCTGAAGAAGTGCCACTCCCAAACAGTTGAAGGAATCTAGGGTAGAGGTAGATCCAGGAAGACATGGGCTGAGGTGGTGAAGCATGACCATCGAACATTGAGCCTCACAGAGGCAATGACAAAAGACCGAGACTTCTGGAGATATGCTGTGACTGTGAAGACCTGGCAAATAAAGTGAGTTGATGGCTGTATCCTACACGAGTTTCACATAACCAGCCCCAGCCCATTCAAAAGTACCTTGGGTCGTAGGGCAACCTGCTGTGATTGAGGAGACCTATTGAGTCAAGTACATCAACATCAAAATGAACATCAAATGGAAATTGTAGTTGTGATCCTCATGCTGGTGGCACGTAATAAGCACCATCCGAACATGGGCAATGCCAGCGCCGCCTTGACTAGCTTCTGTGCATATAGCACGTAAAAAGCACCCACTACACTCACGGAGTGGTTGGCGTTAGGAAGGGCATCAAGCTGTAGAAACACTGCCAGATCAGACTGGAGCCTGGTGCAGCCTCCTGGCTTCCCAGACCCCAGTTGAACCGTCCAACCCATGCTAGCATGGAAAACGGACGTTAAACAATGATAATGATGATGAAAGTGTTAGATATTTAGAGGCTAAAAATATAAGGGCCTAAAAGTCAGGTTCTATCAATTTCTATGCTATTTTGGGGAGGACACAGCTACACATTGATTTCCTTGTAAAAAAGAACAAAATAACAAAGCAAAATAATTAAATAAAAAAAAATTCCTTTTTTTAAATATATGTTTTACCTGTTGAGATGTAGAAATATAATCCAAAATGGAGTTAATTGATTTCTCCGAATAGTTGCGAGTAACTGCAGACTTGATATAAGTTAGCAGTTGTTTATAGCGTTTCATCATTTCATCATAATTTTCCTGGCAGAATATATCAAGAGAAACATGAAAACAGGTTTGTCACAAGAATAGTGAATTATTACTAAAAGAATATTGGTATCATTAGAGCACACATACAAGGACCAGGTTGGAGACACTGACATAAAACAAGACAACAGACATGTTAATAAGGTCCATCTTATTATATATGCTTAATTCACTACACAGTGAAAAAGTTTAATGTCACATGGTGATATATAAGTTTAAAAAAATAGAAGAGGAGGTGTCACATGAAAATATACGTTTAAAGATACATACAGTGAAAGAGATGCTATATGAAAATATACATGTTTAAAAAACTCATCATTTATCATCTGTTTTCCATGTAGGTATGGATTGGACAGTTTGACAGGAGCTGGCCAGGTTCCAATTGTCTGTTGCAGCAAGGTTTCTATGGCTGAATGCCCTTCCTAATGCCAACCACTTTACAGAATGTACTGAGTACCTTTTACATAACACTGGCATGGGTGCTTTATATATGGCACCAGAATGTGTGCTTTATATGTGGCACCAGCATGGGTGCATTATATGTGGCACCAGCATGGGTGCATTATATGTGGCACCAGCATGGGAGCTTTATATTTGGCACCAGCACAGATGCTTTAGATGTGACACCGGCTCAAGACCGTTTTGGTATTCTTCGTATGTTTAAAGATCTTCAACGACAAAAACAACAGGATCACTAATGTGATATAAATCATGAAGCTATCGCAGGGTCAATTGCTCGTCTCTGCCTCACATCATTTGTGGTAAGAACCTTAATTTATAGAACTGGTTGTTAATTTAACACTGCCTTTGGATAAGAAGGAAAAAAAAAAAGGAACAAGAATTATTAACTCTAGGTGTGCGGCTGTCCACGAAACTCAAGATGTCCAAAGCTGTCGCTCTCTCGACACTGCTGTATGGTTGTAAAATGTGGACTCCATACCACCAGAACATCAAACAGCTGGAACAGTTCTATACTATATTACTGCACACAATCATGGGCATCCACTGGCAGGGCAGAATCTCCAATCAAGAAGTTTTAGACAGAGCAGAGTCCATGAGAGTCGAGGCACTTCTGCTCAAAGCTCAGTTACACTGGACCAGCCATGTCATCAGAATGAATAACCACTACATCCCCAGACAGCTGATGTACGATGAGATGAAAAAAGGCACAAAGCAACAAGGAAGATCCAAGTTGAGGTATAAGGACACCCTAAAGGGCAACCTAAAGTGGTGTGAAATCCAGCCTTGCAAACTCAAGACTGCAGCCACAAACTGGAAGTCAATCACCAAGACTGTTGTAGTTGCCTTTGAGGAGGATGGATGGTAACGCTTCACAGTCGCAAGAGACAGACGTCACTGGGCCACATCAACCTCAGTCCTGATCACAGACTACCAGTGTCCAACCTGTGGGCACCTGTGTGCTTCTGGCATTGGGTTGCAGAGCCACATGTGTTCACACAGCTGACTGCTGAGACCATTAATGGACTACCTTTGGAGAGCATTTAAACTGAACATATCCAGCCAAAATATTCTCTCTGTATAGTTCCGACTGGCCAGATCTGGCCTCTCACACTGATTTTACAATGTTATTTTAAAAACATACAGCTACATCAGTGAAATTTCAAAGCTAATAATACATGGTTAATCCAAAACAATGCAAATGATTAAGCCTGCAAGGATTTGACCAGTGTACCTCAGGCAAGAATATACACTGAATACATATACAAGAATGTATGCTTTCCTTATAAATTTCACTAATTTCTATGAAGAACAAGAAATGGAAGTTGTGACATTATACCTTATTCAAAATGGCATTAGAAATATAGGTAGAATGAAAAGCTTTAACCATGACAGAATGGACCCCTTCACATCCCCCAAAAGTTTACATTTCTTTCCTATGGTGTTTGAAATAGAAGTCAGTTAAATGATAGAATCCACTACAGTTTAAATGGTGAAGTGAAATGGCAAAACAATTATGAAAATGAACAACCAACTTATGGGTCATGTGTTCACACTCCACTGTGCACCTCTCATTTTGTTTCTAGTCAAGATTTCATTCTACATGTTCCACATTCTCCTAAAGTGTAGACAGAGAGAGGAAGAACTGTTCAGGGGGAATCTGAAGTAATTATGTGGCCCCAAAGTCAACCTATTTCTTTATTACCCACAAGGGGCTAAACACAGAGGGGACAAACAAGGACAGACATAGGTATTAAGTCGATTACATCGACCCCAGTGCGTAACTGGTACTTAATTTATCGACCCCGAAAGGGTGAAAGGCAAAGTCGACCTCGGCGGAATTCAAACTCACAACGTAACGCAGACGAAATAATGCTAAGCATTTCGCCCGGCATGCTAACGTTTCTGCCAGCTCGCCCCAAAGTCAACCATGATGCGACTAATGATACATAAGTAGTTAATTTAACAAGTGTGAACCATATATTTATAATATTGGGTATATCAAACTTCATCTGGTTGAAGGCCATACAGTCGTTCGAAATAGCAGACAAATGTACTTCAAACATCATCCTTCCAAATTAAAAATGAAAAAAAAAGTGAACAAATATACTGAGTAGTCTTTGAAAATGAATAAAGCATCTCAACTGAAGTGACAAGAAGAGTGATATACATCTTTCTACATCACCAGAGACATGTAAGGGATCATCTGAAGATAACAGAGAGAGAAATAAGAAAAAACTGCAGATAAACATCACACGACAGTGGTTTAATGATGTCCTTACCAATTTGAAATTGATTTTAATCATCTGTTTTAAGGCCTTGAAGCCCCATTCTCCTTTATCTTTTCCTTCCAATTCAAGGACCTGAAGAAATGAAAAATATGAAAATTAGACAAACATCCCTTAAAAGGATTTTGGTTAGATAAGTTGCTGCAATATCAGAGGAAGGCTAACAGGGAAAAGAGCTTTTGTATGTGGAAGATGCATAGGTGCAATAAGTGCTGAAAATGGGCAGAAAATAAACTTCGACTGCCAGGGGAGCAAGCTGGAGGCAATAGATAGCTTCTGTTAGATAAGTAAACAAGTTAGTAGCAGAGATGGATGCTCTAAGAGCATAAGTGTGAGAATAAGATTAGGGCAAAGTTCAGAGAGCTCCTACCTCTGCTGGCAACAAAGGAAAGACCTCTCTCTCAGAGTGAAAGGCAAATTATATGATGCTTGTGTATGAACAGCTATGCTACATGGCAGTGAAACATGAGTTGTGACAGCTGAGGACACGCATAGGCTTGAAAGAAATGAAGCCAATATGCTTCTCTGGATGTGCAATGTCAATGTGCATGTTCGACAAAGTGTTAGTATGACAATGTGATGCATATGGACGAGAATAGCTGTGTAAAGGAGACTTGGTCTCATTGAAGCTAACACCAGAAGGTAATAAAACTTCAATAAAATAAAGTTAGATGGGTAGAATTTTAAGTTTTCTTGCACTAGCTTAAGTATTCAATTCACCTTTGTCTGTGTGTCTCTCAAGTGAAAAGCAAATTCAACACAAAAGTTATAACTGAAGTGTGGGAAAAAATATAAAAGGCTGCCTAAAAAAAAGTCTCTTACCATGTGGAAATTCTCCAGAGCTTTTCGAGGATCATCTTCTTTTAAGGCTTTAGAATTATAATATTGGTTCTCAAGATCAACATCAGGTTCTGAGTTACTCTCTTCAGAATATTCCTATAATAATAATAATAATAATAAATAATAAATGATGATGATGATGACAACGACGACGACGACAACAACAACAACAACGACAACAACAACAATAATAATAATAATAATAATGAAATTATAGACCACCTTATCTCAGGGTGTAGAGTCTTAGCACCTGTAGAATATAAAGCAAGACATGACAGGGTCAGCCAGTATTTACACTGGACAATATGTCGGCATTCTAAAATCAAAAACGCTGACAAATGGTATAAACACCATCTTGAAGCTGTGACTGAGGGAGAAAATATGTCGATTCTATGGGACTTCCCCGTACAGACCAACAAGACGATAAAAGTTAATAAACTGGATATTATTAAAAAGATCAGAAAAAAAAGATGAAGATGATGATGAAGAACAGCGGTGACGATGACGACAACAACAATGCCCTGATGCAGTACCAGGCAGTAGCTCTCATAGCCTCTGATCTTAACTGGGTGGAAGTATTATGTAGATGTCTTGTCTTTGGGCAAAAGATGGGCTAAACAAATATTCTGCTCAATACCACAAGCTTGCTTGGCCTTAAGCCCTTAAGCATGTCCCTTAGTGGCTGACAATATGAGCAGCTCTGATCATGAGCAGTGAAAATTATGCCAGTTATCATTGAAGCATGAAAGTCAATCCACAAAAGCTATCATACTATCAGGAATGGATGGACATCAAAACAGATATGTTAGTGTGTCAACTTTATCCCTCCTTTGAACAGTATATATCCTTAGAAATATATTTTCTGTCAAAGACCTTTTATTAAGGCTTGGCAATTAATATCAAGAAGAAAAAAAAAACAATTAAAAAAAAATCAGTATTTTATATCAATACTATGCAATGATGACAATGATAATGAGGAGGAGAGTTATAAGCATTTAGGAGCATTAGAATCTGACGGAGTACTAACTATAGAAATGAAAACAAAAATTGAGAAGGAGTACATCGGAAGGGTGAAGAAGCTAATGAAGTCAAAGCATAATGGTCCGTATCTAGTGATGGCTGTAAATACTTGGGCTGTATCATTACTTAGATACTCAGCAGCTTTTGTAGATTGGACCAAATCTGAATTAGCAAAGCTAAAGAGAAGAATTAGGAAGGAATTCAATATAAATGGAGTACTTTGCCCAAGGGCAGGGGTAGCAAGATTATACCTACATAGAAAGGAAGGCGAAAGAGGGTTAATATCAGTAGAAGACTGCATGGAGTCGGCTAGAGTAGAGATAGACTCCTATGTAGGTAGTAGTGAAAAAAGTTTATTAATAGCTGCTAGAGTCACAGCAGAACAGGGAAACCAAAAACCAAATGAAGTTAAAAATCAGAAAAAATCAGACCCCCCCCCCGCCCCAGAAGTTATCTGACTGGCAAGAGAAGGCTTTGCATGGTAGATTCCCAAAGATAATTGCAGCAAATAGTAATGAGACATGGTTATGATTGCAGAAAGGAAGGCTAAAAAGGGAGATAGAAAGTTTGTTAGAAGCACAGGATCAAGCATTAAAGATTAGTTGGACAAAAGCCAATGTAGATTATGCAAATCAAAGGAGGAAAGTGGTACTCATATAGTAAGTGAATGTAGTATGCTGGCACAGAAAGGATACAAGAAAAGGCATAACAACCTAGGGAGAGTAATCCACTGGAAGTTATGCAGAAAGTTAGGATTTTGGCCATACTGAAAAATGATATGAACATGAGCATGTACTAGAAAGTAAGAAATATGAGATGTGTGACTTTAACATTCAGATGGACAGAGTAATAGAAGCTAGAAGGGCTGATTTTGTAACTGTAGATAAGGAGAATAGAAAGTGTCAGATAATTGACAGTCCCAAATGATGAAAAATATGAGAGGTACAGAGAAAATAGCAAAGTACTAAGACCTAACCAATTACAGAGACTATGGAAAGTGCAGGTAAAGTGTATCCCTGTAGTTATAAGTGCATTAAGAACTATCCCTAAAGATTTGAACAGATGGATCGAGAAAAATAGGCATAAAACCCTATTTAGTACAGTTCCAGAAAACAGTGTTAATCGGGACAGTTACAATACTTAGGAGAGTTCTTGGCATCTGAGGTTACTTGCTGTAGCCTGATGTTAGGAACTTTTCTTTTCCAACAGTCTAATCTGTTGAACATATATAAAATGATAACAATCATAAATGCCCTGATGTAAAACCAGGCAGTAGCTCTCATGGGTTCTGATCTTAACTGATTGGAAATGTCAATATGTACAGCGGTTGGACAAAATAATGGAAACACCTAGCATCATAATTTTGAAATATCTATAAAACCATCAAAAGCTTGCTTATTTTTATGCTTTTTGATTTATTATTAGTGTCACTTAATATGTTTCGCTAAATTTTAGTTTTTTGTATTTCAATTTCCTGACCCTTATATTCATTAGAAAAAGGTAATTAAAATTCATTAAACTGACAGATCTATCAGACTTTCAAAGAGGTCAAATTGTTGGTGCTCATATGGCAGGCGCTAGTGTAACAAAAACAGCCAAAATGTTTGGTGTATCAAGAAGTACTGTCTCAAAAGTAATGACAGCCTTTGAGAAAACCAGGTAGGGAATCAGATAGGGACAGTCAGACTCTTACACGAATTGTTAGAAAGGATCACAAAAGTACAGCTCCAAAAATTACTTCAGAGCTTCATGACCACCTTGTTATTGGCTTTCCAGAGAATCTTGCATCCACTGCTGAGAGCCACAGTAGGCTATCCAGTTACAAATTAAAGGCTGTTACCATTGCCTTCCTTAAAGTCATGCAAAATGCTGCTGGGAAGCTGTACACGTCTGGAACCAAGTAGCATACACCCATCCTGGTCTGTCAAAGACCTGATCATAGTTTTATTGCCACATTGTGTCTCCACTGTTTGGGCCCGCCAGACAGATTTATTTACAGCTTTCATGTTTTGCTTCAAAGAAATGGCTAAGGGTCATTCGCGCTGCTTGTATGTCAGTCGTGATGACTTTACTAATCTCCTCTTCTCCATTGCTAACTAGTTCTCCCTCTAGTTTGCAAAACACTATCGATTCTACTCTTCAGGGTAACCAACCACCAGTTCTTGATGGCTGTTGCTTAGCTAGTTCAGTAATCCAGTCTCTGTAGTCCTTGCTTGCTAGTAAGGACATGTTCAACTTCCAGTAACCAAGTTGCTGTATATGAGTCCTATCTAAATCAATAGGGTAGATCACAAATTTGTGGTCTGTGTAACCAACCAGTTTGAACTGTGGACATCCTACACTATCCTTATCTACTGACCAAATACTCCAACTAGATACAATCTGGAAGACCTGCTGTGGTTGCTCCATGTCCACACTGGCACATCAGGAAAACCTAGTTGATACCTGTGAGACAGATAGAAGTTCTTGAGCAGGTTTGCCGGCTTCTGCTAATCTCTATGTTGAGTGACCCTGTTTCCAAACCAAACCCAGACCCTGAACAGTTACACAGCTTTCTAGTGAGAGAAAAGAAAATGGTCTTCATGGATGGCTGTTGAAACAGCCTTCTTTTTGGTAGAGAGGGAGTGGGGGATGTTTCTCTCGTAAACTTTGGGCGGTGGGTTTATAACAGCATTCTGTCTGAGGATATTTTCAGAAAAACCTTCCCCACTTGTCAGAATATTTTTGTTAATTACTTCCTCAATCAATTAAATTGTTGTTAATCTGAACAACAGTGAAGTTGATATGGGAAGTATGTACATGAGTTTGTAACTGTTGGTCATGTTGTTGCTTGGGTGCTTGTTTTCATGACGTTTTATTACTTGTGATTGTGGAAGTTTTGTAAAAGTTGGTTTTCTTCTTGTGCTGATGGTGTTGATGTTTTGTGGCAGACTTTCAGTTTTACCATCATGTCTTAATATCTTCAATTTGGGGCGATGACTACTTATGTGTGTTTGATTCTTCCTTTTAACTCTGACAAAAGCCTTTTGAGATAATTTCAAGACCTTCATCTCCTGATAAGGCCTTTTGTACTGTCTTTGTTTTAGTGCTTTCACCAATTGTATGAGGAAGAGATTATTTTGGTGAAGTTTACAGTAATGATGGAGGGTGTTATGCTTTCTCCACTGTGGGACAGAAAGCTTTGAGATGGTTTGAATTCCCATACACGAAACATTTAGGTTTCCAGCCTTCTGTTAACACTTGGCATCAGCTCATTCCCCAAAACACAAAAAATTGGGCATGTAAGTGACTTCTTCTGGAGCAACCAGTACTTGGAATTCCATAAGAATCCCAGTCCTGTTGAGATGGTGAGTAGACTTCACTTCCACAATTTCCTCCATACTCTTCGAATGGCTAAAACTTGCTGGATCTTGATGAGCAGGCAGGTTCTTGACTACAATTTTAGTCAACCTCTTACATTATATTGATGATGGAGAATCATTATAAAGGTCTCTTTCTGGTTGCAGATGCATATGGCATCTACTGATCCATACAGTTTCCCTCTATATAAGTGTATCACTAAGGGCAACACATCTTGAAAGCATTTTTCATTTTCTTCCAGAATAGGAAATTTAAGTCTCCTTGTAAGACATGCACTTATAGATAATTGTTTGTTATTCAGAGCTCTTTTTTACCTCTTCACTAAGTGATATAACTCCTGGCTTCACAATATCATTTTTGCACTGGGTCTTACCTCTCAGATCTTCCACGGAATGCACTCTCCACTGGTTTACTGCCCTTGAAAAGGATAGAGTTGTTGTGGTGCTTTTTTTTATGCTGTTACTATTGCTTTGCATACTGTTTTTGTTATTACTAGTGATTGATGTTGACTTCATTCTTGATGTTGCTGCTCTTATTTTTGTTTCTGCTGCTGTTATTATTATTATTGTTGTTGTTGTTACTGTTGCTGATGGTATTTTTGAAGGTGTTGCTGTCACCACAGAATTAAGATGAAATTCTATTACTTAGACACAAAAGATTCATTTCTGCTCCAATTTCCCTGCCATTGACATTATGTTCAGTTGTCATGGCTACACTGGTATATAAAACTGAGCTGACAGAACATTGTTCACCACTGGTTATTATTATTTTGAAAATTGTAAAAATTTCTGAATTGACCCAGACTTCTTCTTCCAACTGTTAAACATAGAGGAGGATCTGTGATGATCTGGGGGCTATATCTTAGAAATCCGCCAGCCCAATCTTAGGATATTATCTATATGTTTCTGATATCCCTTTCTTATCATACCAAGGGCACCTGCAATAACAGGAACAGTTCTCACTTTAAGATGCCACATCTTCTGTATTTCAATTTCCTGATCATTATATTTACTTAATTTGTTAAATTCCTTTACCACTTACATCTATTAGTCTACAAGTATTTTCTTCCCAATTTCTAAAATTAGAAAAATTTCTAAATCTTTGTTTTCATAAGAAATGCAAAATGAATATCAGAGTAACATCTACAAAAGGAGTGTAATTGAACAGAAATGTTACCACTGTGATCCAAACAATGTCAACAAAAATGTTATCATAAAATGAATGATTGAATGGGCTTTACTCAGCCAAAACAATTTATAAAACTTTCAAATATTATGGAGCTCCAAGTTTCCATGACTTGGTACAAAGCCTGAAATTTTGGAGGTAGGGGCTTGTCAATTACATTGACCCCAGTGGAATTTGAACTCAGAATATAAAGGCAAATGAAATGCCACTAAGCATTTTGACCAGTGGGTATCAATTCTGTCAGTTTGGGGCTGAATAATAATTCAGGCACAAGGACATAAATCCTAAGGAAAGGCCCAGGGGGATTTGAACTCAGAATGGAAAATGAACTTAACTGGTGCAGAAATGTATATGCAGTTAAGAATTAGTTTCGCAACCATGCAAGATCAATCCAATTCCATGGCACCTAAGACAAACCTCTACTATAGCCCTGGGAAGACTTACATCATACAGTAGAATTTGTTAAAGAAACTTTTCTGAAGTCCATCATATATAGACAGGTTTGTGTGTGTGAGTGTGCGCGCGCACACATGTATGTGTGTGTGTGTCTGTGTGTGCATGTACTAGTCAAAAACTACTGGTATATAAATTATGTCCCTTTATATCCTATAACTTAATTTCAACAAAGATCAACAGAAAATATATATATATATATATCAGAAAGTAATAAGAAGTACTGGGATAAGTCTAGCGAACTAAAATCTTTGACAGTTAGTCCAGTGAGTGAAACCAGTTAATTGTAGCCGCCAACTTCTACTAGTAGTTGTTATCTACTACGTTTATTTCATCACCATCACAATAAATGTTACAATGATGATGATGATGATGACTAGAAAGATCAATCAACATGAATTTATTCTTTAACAATTGAAGAGAATGATGCAGGAAATGTATATCTCATTATACAGCAGGCAAAAATGTTTTGTTGGCACCATTATACTTTTCTAAATGTGAACACAAAATTTAAGTGAATAATGTGGCAGGTGACTGATGTTATTTCTGATATTTTATGGCACTTGCTGAAGTAATGTTACTTTTTATTACTTGGTGAAGTAATGTTACTTTTTATTCTAAGGCTACCCCTTAGAATAACCCTTCTTGACAATATGTTCGGCAAAAAAAAAAAAAAATAAATATATAAAAGTAATCCAAAGTAAATTAATAGTGATATATTTTAGTTGATATTGGATGCTGTTGTTTAACTACTTCTCATCTTGATCTAGCAACTCTAAGGTACACAGAGAATCAGACAAACAACTAAATGTCACAGATCTAGATATATCATGCCCCAGTCAAATGGACTGATATGAAACCTTGGTTTCTTCTCTCTGTTTTTCATGGTATGCAGTTTGAAGAAAAGTGCAACTGTTCTTTGTCAATGGATAGAAGCACAATGATCAGGAGATTAAAATGCTAGACTACTGATCACATGGTTATGAGTTCAAACTTTACATTGTTCTGCATGTTTGAATAAGGAATACAACTTAGACTGCTCCAGTTTCTCTGATATAAAACAAGTTCTACTTCACTTTGTCTAGTTAGAAAAATCTAACTACAAAAATAATTCCTCCAACAACCTTATCCCACCCACATTAAAATGAAGGCTCTAGAATTTCATGAGTAGGCAACATGGAGGTAACTCAGTGAACGTTGATTCTATTAGAATTTCCAGCAATGGCATTCTCATCTTACAGTCACCGGCCACCCAGGCTAGCATAGAGGAATAGATGAAAATGCTGTCCCAATACCTTTGCTGCCCTTGTCTTCTGTGTCAGTATCTAAATTCGTCTTCCAGGAATATGAAGTTGTCTCATAATTCTTGGTCAGATAATCTTTTCTCTTTGAACGTGAACTCAATTTTGGCCTAGCACATGGGTATGCCTATTATTTAGAAACATATAGAACAAGTAAAGACAATGGGCACTCCTAACAATTTACTTGACAGCAACAACTATAACATATAATTTCCAATGACTGGCATGATTGAGGGAAGCTCAAAGAGCCAGCAAACCAACAAAAATTTAGAGACGTTCTACTGGAAGCCTCTGATGATAGAGAGGAGGATGAAGGGACATATAGCTTAGAGGACAACTGGAAGTTCCTGTGGGACAATTTACTGAGTGCCACTGACCAAATCTGTGGCTGGTGCAAAGTCTCAGGTAGGCCAAGGGTGACATGGAGGTGGACAGCACCATAAAAGCAAAGAGACAGGCTTGGAAAGACTGGAAAAATGGGGGAGGCAGAGAATTATAACGGGTAGCAAAAAGGGACTCTAGGCAACATGTTTACATAGCAAAAGGAATAACAGATGGTAAGAGATTTGCCAATGTTCTACAGCGTAAGGATCAGAGATGTGAGGTGTTCTGGATTGCAAAGCAGTATGTCAGTGAGAATAGAGATGTGGTGGGTGAGAAACGTGTGAATGGATAATGGTATGATGAAAAGGAAAAGCCTCAAGAAAGGCTTTTGGGATACACTGATGTCAATAAAGACAGAAGTTCGAAAATTTCTTATTGAATTCAACTGTGGCCAAAAATTGGTCACACAAATTTATCATAGTTACTCCATCATAAATTACCATGGTTACTCCATCTGGGCATTTAAACAGAGTGCAAACAAGAATAAAAAAAATTTTTGGTGTGAATGTTATATTTGCACATTGTTATGCACATTCACTTAATCTGGTACTCTCTCAATCAGCTTCAAGTATTCATGGATGTCAAATTTTCTTCCAATCTTTAAAAGGAGTTTCAATTTTTTTCTCAAAGTCAATGGCTTGAATAGTCCTACTGGATGAAATCATTGAAAGGTTGATTTCCAAAATTACCTGAGACATGTCGGAATTATTCCTCTCAACAAGTATCCATTTTGTCCAACAAAATTACTATGTTTTCTGGAGTATTTTCAAACATATTAGAAAATGTAGATGACTGGAATGCTTCAGAATTAGCTCAGGCAAGAGGATTCACTGCAATCCTAGAAGATTTTCAGTTTAAATTTTTTTGTGGTTTTTGAAACCATATTGAATGACTCAGATGTTTTCGATTCCTCTAAAAGTTTGCTTGAAATTTCAAGGTGTACTCATGAGGTTGAGTACTTCAAAAAGAACAATCAGTTGATATTATCGCCGTAGGTGTAATTGATGTATTAATTGTGATGTAAGATTAGGCTTGCAACATATATTACTAACAAAAGAAAAACTGTTAAATATTCAACATCAGATTTATTTAAGGGAAGGCTAAACATGAATATATGCATAAATTATCAAATCCTCACTGATAGAGAGACTAGGATTGATTGCTCAGCAATTAGTTATCTTCAAGATGTGAAACTGCCAAATCTTGTTGAAACTTTGTCCTTAATATGTTTGGCAAGAGCCGAGTTGTATTCTCTTCAAATTCCAAGAGAGCTGATTTCTAGCATTAAACTGCTTCCTGTGACAAATCACTTTCTTTATTAAAGCAAGTAAATAATTATTTGAAGTGTTCTCAAAGTGAAGAGACATTGTGCAATTTGGTCTTCATTTCTATGACTAAAAGAACTTTTGAAGATGAAGGCAGAGCATAGTGCTGATACATTTTACACCAAAGTGAGCAACAAATTTGCCAAAAAAAAAAAAATTTAATAGCTCATTATTTGTAGATTCTATTATTTTCTCAGAATTCTCTTGAACTAATAACGGCCATCATGGCAGGCCCATCACCAAAGTATTGTTAATAGTAGAACATCAAATCCAGTGGAGAGGAGTATCAGGCCCAAAGCATAGCCTGTTGGTAGAAGTGCATTTTTTTACCTTAAAATTAGTTCCTGTCACATTCACAGATGGAGGAAGGGAGTGAATAGCTTTTGGTGAGGGGGAGAGTAAGGTCTCACTACCGCAGTCTCCGCCTTGGCGATTGGCCAGCATGCCCTGGTTTCCAAGTCACCCTTTGCCACTGATATATATACATGAGTGGCTGCTGTAAATTTCTGGCTTTAAGGGTATCGCAAAAGGGTAGAGCTGTTACCTTTACAGAAGAGGCAGGACAACTACTTAGGAGGAGATATGGAAAAAAATCATGATGGTATACTATATATCTTTTTCTGTTTTGCAGATTTAACACATAAAGGCAGCTCCTACTGTGGATTTTGATGAAATTGAATCATGGGCAAGCACGAAATTCCTCTTTTTGCAAGTCAAAGGATTGGAGGAAATCTATGGTAAAATTAAGGAAGTTTTGAAGGATGGCTGCCCATCTCACTCCACAGTGAAAATCTGGGTATCAAAGTTTTGGACTGGTTATTTTGAGGTCACAGATGAACTCTGGTCAGGACAGCCAACTTCTGCAACCATGTCCTGATTCTTGAGGACTGCTGGATTTCAACTCATAGCTGGGACTGAGGATTTCTCATAAAAGAGTTGGCCACATCATCCACAACAATCTGGATATGAAAAAGCTTTCCATAAAATGGGTGCCAAAATGCCTAAGCACAGAGTGACAATATCAAAAGTGATTTTGGACCAGTTTGCAGTGGAAAAGGCTGATTTCATGGCTCATTTAGTCACCATGGATGAAACTTGGCTTCCTCATTATGACACCCAGACCAAACAGCAACCAATGGAGTGGTGCCACAGTGGTTCACCACATCCCAAGAAATTTCAGACCCAGAACTCAGCTGGAAAGATTCTGGCTTCAGTATTCTGGGACAAAGACAGAGTACTCCTCATAAAATACCTTCCATAGCATCACACCATCAATACAGAATGTATGTCTCTGCTGGATGAACTGCACGAAGCTTTGAAGCAGAAATGCTATGAAAAACTGAGCACACACAGCACCTGAAACTCTACAGAAAATATGTACATTTGGCTTCGAATTGGTACAACAGCCACCTTACTCTCCTGACTAGGCCCCCTCTATGTATCATCTCTTTCTACAACTGAAGAAACATGTGAAGGGAATGAAATTTCACTTGAATTTGAAAGTGATTGCTGCTACAGAGGTCTAGCTGGCAGCTCAACCTTTTAAGTTCTTTTTATAGGGCTTAGAAAAATTGAAGGGCCACTGCAGTGTGTGCGTGAATCTGAGAGGGGAATATACTGAATAAAATCATAAGTGATCCGCCTGTATTTTCTTTCATCCAAAGAAAGGAACTTTTCAGCACCCACTTGTACATATAGACAATGGTTGACATTGACTACATACTAATATCTAAACATTGTCAGTGGTTGATGTTGATCTCCTGGTTATATTTATAGATGGGCAATAAAAAAAAGCAACTGCACAATAGGTATAGCAAAAGTGTAACATAGTCAACTATGCAACCAGCAGTGTAGGAATGTGACACAATCAATTGATAATACAAAAGTTATTCATTTTATATTCCCCAAAAAGCTGGAGTGAAAAGTTAATCTTGAGGAACAAGAATTGTATTTTAGGCGTAACACACTAGTAAGATTGTGGAGGAGGACGTTAGTTGATTACATCAACCCTAGTACTTGAATGTCCCCCTCCACCACCACAAAAAAAAAGATGAAAAGTTGACTTTAATAAGATTTGAAGTGAGAACATGGTGAGAAATTAGTTTATTAAATGGACTCTAGTGGCAAGTACTTTAATGATTTGACCAATCCATTACCCAAAAGGCTAAACATTTTGAAGAGATGATATAATGAAATATAAGGGGTTTTGTAAAATTGCCAACAATAGCAGGAAACCTGCAAGGAAACACCCTAGCTCTTTTTAGCTTTGTGATTGTAGTGGAAAGTCTCGACTCCATCTAAGCAAAGCCTCACCATTAAGCAAAAGTAAACAAGATACCAGCATAACTTGTTTCTCCCCAACCTTACTATGTTGATGATCTTGCCCTCACAGTTCATCAACTGTGCAATGCACAAGATTTGTTAGCAACCCCTGACAATACTGCAGGATATGTCAGACTGTTTATCAATGCAAAGAAGACTGAATACATGACCATCAATCAAGATGAAAGCTATCTGTTAATCCGTTCTAATGATGGCACACAACTCATGTGGTTAGTAACTTGAAATAGCTGGAGTTGTATGTTGCTGACAGTAAGAAAGACTTCTTTACACAGAAGGGACTAGCCTACAGTGTCTGTAACAAACTTCAAAACATTTATCAATCAATCATTTCAAAGTCAACAGTACTGGCCTTCTTCACATATACATAGAGAGCATTCTGAGGAACTAAAACCTGTACCATAAAAGTACTTTAAGATTACCTTGCTAGTACATACACCAGGCTTCTCATGAAGGCTGAAAAAAAATCTTCTGGCACAAGACTACAGAGGAATAATAATAACTTTTTCTGCAATAGATACAAGGCCTGAAATTTTGAGGAAGGGTGAGTGTCAATTACACTGAAACTAGTGTTTAAATGGTAGTTATATCAATGGCTCTAAAATGACGAAAGGGAAAGTTAACCTTGTTGGAATTCAAACTCAATGTAAAAAACAAGAAGAACTGTTACTAAGCATTTCATCCAATGTGCTAACATTGCCTAATAATAATGATTTCTTTTATTGGCCACATGGACCTAAGACATGGAGAGCAACATCAAAGAACTAGTTATAACACATAAAAGCAGGTGGTCTTACATTGATCAAAGGGGAAGTGTGCAGGACAACTTAACACTGCCGACTCAATGCCAGGAAAATTGATTAAAAAATAATTTATTCGCTTTATAACATTATCAGGTATTTATAAAAGGTTAGTTTAATACATGACATAAATTTTAAAATTCAAATAAAAGTAATTGAGAAATTATATATTTTTAATACAAGGCTAAAATTTAAATGAGAAATTTATTGAAAGTTGTATGAAATTCCCTTAAAATATTCTGTGGGAGATCATTCTGAAAAAGATGAAACAATATGCAGAATTCTATCATCTATCTTCATATACTTCTTCAGTTTAGGAGGAAGGAGATGACTTCCAATCAGTTACTCAAAAAATACATTTGTTTCTTTGCACCGTATGTAGCCCATTTATGAATCTCTATATTGTGGGGAGCTCCATTCCCAGCTCTATTTGGATTCTTCTATTTGCTGCTTCAGTATGGTTATTTGTCCAGTCTTCCCCGAGCAACGTCCTCTTGCAAACATTCCACATTTCATGGAGGAAGGGTGAGGGTCTTCTATTTCCACGTAGATTTGGTCTTCCAATATAGGTATCTTCGAACAAATTCAGCAGTGCTGCAAGTTCTTCAGGTATATCCGCAGAGAGGGCGTCAATATACATATCAATATGTGGAAAAGGAACAAATGCTAAACTTAATATCATCTTGGCTTTTAGTGTAAAGGTACCATTGTTGTTGTACATAGAATTGTAACTCATGGCAGCTATCTTTTTGTGCATATTTTGTGCTAAATGGAAAAAATATCCTTTTATTTCAAATTCTGAAAAAGCTTCCTTCATGGCTTTAAAGGCTGCATGTTCGAAATCGCAAATAATAAATGTTGGGTTTAGTGTTGGCTCAGCATCTTTGAGCATTTCAAACATCTTTGCATAAGTTAATCACTGCTTGTTTGGCAAAAGAGAATAGGCCACCACAAGACCATCGAATTTCTTTGCAAGAATGAATGTAAACTTGTGAAAATAATCTTGAAGAATGTAAATGCTGCAGCCAACTTTCTCTCCCAAAAAGCAAAATTCTATAGAGTCTGGGGCCACTATAGCCGATCAGGAAATTTTCTTCTCTTCCTTCCTCAGAAATGTAAATTTTGTACTGGTGTGGCAGCTCTAAGCCTTGAAGATCTACAGGACACAGAGGTGGGGTACTTAAGGCTCTCCTTTTGTGTTTTATAGTTTTCCTCATGGCTGAAGCATCTGGCAATGATCCAAGTGTCACCCGAGAGGCATTTGTTAATACTTCACTTATTACTGCACTTGGCTTTTCAATAGTGTCTTCGGCATGACGTTTCAAGGTTGTGTGCACTTTAGCCGCTTTTATATTAACTGCACATGAATTATGGTGATGTGCATTTCCTTCCTTGATAACTGCACCAAACTTCATATGAATCCTTGCATTGCATCTAGAACCTTGATCACAACAACAAAATTTTATATTGTTATCACTCTTACTAAACTTATGAAATACAAATAAATGTCCTTTATATGTAATTTTTTCTTGTCCTCATTGACTAAGAATTTCCATTATTATTATTATCATCATCAAGGCGACAAGCTGGCAGAATCATTAGCATGACAGGTGAAATGCTTAGTGATATTTCATCCATCTTTACATTCTGGGTTCAAATTCTGCTGAGATCGACTGTCCTTTTTGTCCTTTCGGGGTTGATAAAAGAAATACCAGTGAAACACTGGGGTCGATGTAATCAACTAGTTCCATCCCCATAAAACATCTGGCCATGTATCTTTAACAGGAAGAATTAATATTATTACCACACCAGTGTTGCATAACCAGCCCGCTCAAAAGTACCTTGAATCGTAGGGCAACATGCTGTGCTTGAGATGACCTATTTAGTCAAGTACATCAACATCAGCAATATCAAAATCAAATCAAATGGAAATTGTAGTTGTGAGCCCCATGCCAGTAGCACATAAAAAGCACCATCTGAACGTGGCCGATGCCAGTGCCGCTTTGACTGGCTTCCATGCCAGTGGCATGTAAAAAGCACCATCCGATCGTGGTCAATGCCAGGTCCTCTGGTCCCTGTGCCAGTGGCACATAAAAAACACCCTCTACACTCTCAGAGTGGTTGGCATTAGGAGGTGCATCCAACTGTAGAAACACTGCCAGATCAGATTGGGGCCTGGTGTAGCCTCCTGGGTTCCCAGACCCCAGTCGAACTGTCCAACCCATGCCAGTATGGAAAACGGATGTTAAACGATGATGATGGTGTAATCCAACTTTCAAAATTTCTACATCTTAATGTCAATCTCAAGAGCTGTGACTGCCAATAACGGTAGAAAAATATGAATTCTTAATATTCCTTCTTTGAATGGTTTAGAGCAATCTAATTACCTTCGACACAAGCTAAATAGGCCATTATGACCAAAAAAATAATTGCAACAAACTGCTAAATTGAAGAAGCTTGGGACGATCGTGAAGCAAACAGCCCACTGTTCTGGAATACACACACACACATATAGATATAATTACATCCTTTATAAGTTACTTTTATTCGAATTTTAAAAGTTCTGCTTTTTTTTTTTATTCAAGCCATGTATTCAGATTAATCTTTTTATAAATTTCTGGTAATGTTATAAAACGAATAAAGTTATAAAATGAGTAAATTATTTATTAATCAATTTTCCTGCTGTTGAGTTGTCTTGGTGTTGAATTGTCCTGGCATTGAGTTGTCCCAATTCGAAATGAGACACTACCACATTAAAGGATATATAAATAAAAATTAAAGAAATAAATAATTAGAATCCCCAAAAGCAGGGCAGTTCATTTCAGGTAATTTGGGATAAACCCCATGCAAAATTCCAGATTATTCTGCCGTCCCCAAAGCATGGGTAAATGCCCTTTCCAGTTTCTTTCTTTCTGCAAAGAAAAATGTACTCAGAGTTGATCCATTCAGTCTCACCCATTTTGCCACTTTTGTCCACCTTTTGATAAATACACTAGAAGGCAGCACCTCCCTCTACCCTCACCTTCCTCATCAAATGATATCTGAAGAAATTATTGAAAGCTTGGTCAGACAAGAATGTGCCTATCTTCAAACCTTTCAGACAGGTCCACTACACAGCATCTTTTGCCACAGCCACTAAGCAGAAAAAGATCTACCTTCCTTTTCTGTGAAAGGAAGGTGGTGCAACAATCATCACTATATCTTTGGCAGACAGCTGGATTCATCATATATGAGACAGCAACTGCTCCATGCAAACCCACAACTCTCTAATGCACAGACACTGAATGATTGCATGCAGGACAGTTTTGTCCTCCTGCATGCATCTCAGGCAGGTTCAGCAATTGGCACTTCCATACCCTGTAACACTGCCATACCAAAGACTTTTGGAAATTGTCCATCATCTTTGACTCAAAAAGTTCTCTGGCAGAGACTACTCAGACTGTTCTTGTTGATGCCCAGAGTCAATCCTAGGCCATCGTCACTCATACCCTTAACAAGCCTCCTACAGAAATCTTGGGTTGTTTTCCTGCTAATGGTTTTGTCCAGCTAGTACAATGCACCTGGCAACATTCTAAATGCCAAATACCCAATCTTGTTCTGTTTAGATGAGCTACAGAAAGATGTGTCACACAACAGATGCACACACTAGTTCATCCATATTTTCATTGCCATCATTCACACCATTGCAATGATTTAGATATTTCTGCACATGCGTCAGCCTCTATGCATGGCACTGCATCATCAAAGATGGCACCCCAAGACCACCATGGTGTGGGTGTAGACAGCAGTTGGCTTTTCTGGCCAGCAGAACCTGACCCTTCCATAAAAATTGAAAAAGCAAGTGATCCAATCTGGTCAGAGATTTCTTGGGACAAGGTAGAATGGCTATGCAGCAGTACACTACTGAGGTGATGTATGCATTTACTACATCTGCCTGGCCTTTCAGAGACAATGTTCTTTTAGCCCATTTCTAGGGGAGCTTGGCCACCCTGGCCACGACCTTTTCCCAGTTCCTATCTACTTGGAGATTTGGTCAGAACCAGAATCTGAGCACATTCACCGGACCCTCCATCCAGCAACTGAAATTGTCACTAGTCAACAGACTTGCCTCTCCAAGAGCCTAGGTGCAAACTTACTGATCTGTCCTGGTTTATGAGTGCTCCTGTACATGCCTGATATTCTTTCAGTATAGTGTCGATCATTTCTATGTCTGAAGAGTTTGACAACATAACAATGATGTCATCCACATATGCAGACACAGTGCTCCTCAGGCTTAGTTCCAGTGGGATATCCCTCAAATTCTTCAGCCTTTGCAGCAAAAGATTCTAATGCCAGAATATATAAAAGCAGGGTGTGGGGCATCCTTGGCAAACTGAGTGTTCAATACTGAAAGGTTCTGATAGGTGGCAATTTAATTTGACAACCAAGCAGATACCACTATACATTGTGGTGATCTGGCCTCTGAAGATGGAATCAAAACTGACAGCTTTTAGGACAGACACCAGATAGCAATGGTCCACCCAGTCAAAAGCTTTGGACTGATCCAAATTCACCAAAGCCCCTCCAAAGCCTCTTCAGGTAATACAGCAGAAATTTGCCTGAAACTACCAAATGTTGAATAAGAATTTCAAACTGAGGAAAATGACACACATTTTAAGGTAAGATGTAGTTATGATGCCTGTGCCGGTGGCACGTAAAACGCACCATCCGAACATGGCCGATGCCAGCGCTGCCTTGACTGGCTTCTGTTCTGGTGGCACATGACCTGCTGTGCTTGAGGAGACCTATTGAGTCAAGTACACCAACATCAAAATAAATATCAAATGGAAATTGTAGTTGTGATACCTGTGCCGGTGGCATGTAAAAAGCACCATTCGAACGTGGCCAATGCCAGCGCCGCCTTGACTGGCTTCTATGCCGGTAGCACGTAAAAAGCACCAACTGATCGTGGCCACTGTCAGCCTCCCCTGGCACCTGTGCTGGTGGCACGTAAAAAACACCCACTACACTCTTGGAGTGGTTGGAATTAGGAAGGGCATCCAGCTGTAGAAACACTGCCAGATCAGACTGGAGCCTGGTGCAGCCTCCTGGTTTCCCAGACCCTGGTCGAACCGTCCAATCCATGCTAGCACGGAAAACGGATGTTAAACGATGATGATGATGATGAGAGCTACTACCACTGTTGACAACAAAGATCTTTTCCCTAATAGTGAAGAGTAGATTGTATAATGCTTGTATTAGAACATGCTACATGATAATAAGATGTGGTCCTTGAATGCAGAGCACTTGAGAAGACTGAAAAGAAATGAAGTGAGCATGCTTCATTTGATGTGCAATGTGAGTATGTATCAAAGAATTAGTACAAAAGTGCTTAGTGAAAAACTGAGTGTAAGAGGAATCAGATGTGTTCAAGAAAGAAGATTGTGCTGGTATGGACATACGTGATGCGTGTGGTTAAGGACAGTTGTATGAAGTGTCAATCGCTTAACACAGTGAAACCTGTAGAAGACATGGAAGGAAGTGATGAAAGCTAACTTCAAGATACTGAGCCTGATAGATGAGAGGTCAAAGGACCAGGATCTTTTGTCATTTAAGGTTCTCAAAAAGATGTGCCCTCCTCAGTAAAACCAAATTCTGGAAGCCTCACGTCTTGTGTTCTCCATCTGTTACAGTAACGCTCCTCTCCACTACCATGCCTCTTTCCCCTCCCACCAGTTTTACAGATTACCCCACCATATATCTTTCGTCGGCTACCCACTAGCCCCTGTAACTTACCATCTCCCATTCTTTTGCATCCCTTTATCTTCTCCAGCTCATGGTTCCTGTCTCAACCACTCTTCAACCCCATTTACTTTGACAGTTTGCATCCCCATTCCTAATTCATCTTTCCATATAATCTTGCAAATCAACCACCCACTTCTACTCAGCCTGTGCCTGGATACCTTATCACCATAATTTTCTCTCTCACACCACCTCTTTTCCCCCCTACTAGATGTAAATAGTCATACACTTCTCATAGTAATCCTTTCATCCCATAACATGAAGCTGCTCCTCTCCCCAAGGTTCTTAGTTTTGCAAACTGCATGGCAAACTCAATAGTGCAGGTAGCACGAAAAAACACCCAGCCCACATTCTAAAGTGGTTGGTATCAGGAAGGGCATCCAGCTGTAAAAACCATGCCAAAGCAGACATGAGCTCGATGAAGTCTTTGGATTCCTGTCAAACCATCCAACTCCTACCAGTATGGTACATAGACGTTAAATAATAATGAAGAGGTGGAAGTAGAGCCAAACTGATACCAGTACTTCATTGTAAATTACCTTAGCAATGCCAAATTTTAGGTTGTCTCAAATATTTTTTGAGAGGAACACAAAAGTCATGTAACCGTTTCAGTCGCTAGGTTGTGGTCATGCTGGGGCACAGCCTTGAATGGTTTAGCCGAACAAATCAATTCCTGTATTTATTCAGTGGTGGTAGGGACAAACACACATATCCCTTGCCCGTATGTCATTCCATACTCTTGCAACCTCTGAAGCATGACGCAAGTCCTCTGACACTATGGATTCTGTTGAACTGCCCAATGCCCAAACTTAAAGATGATGATGTTATATGTCTACACGACAAGCTTCCACTCAATTTCCATTTATCAAATTCAAACACTGACAGCTTACTTTTGAAAATTGGATTCTTTTTCTCTGAATCGTTCTCAGTTTTTATAACATTCACAAATGAAACGAAAGGGAATTTTTTGTATCAACCTTGGATGTACGGATGGCCAAGTTGTGAGATTTGTAAATAATGCAAGCTATTTCAATCTGCATCATTTCTGTTGATTTGCCGCATACATAAATAAAGTGTCATTACATATTTCTAATAAATTAGATGTTGCAGTTGAGATAGTCACTAGTCGCAGTAAGTTACTACTTACTGCGACTAAGGATCAGATTTGGTCTTGTGAAAATAACGATATGAAAGTGATTTTGCTATGGTGGTTATATTGTAGGTGAATATGACTTCACAACAAGAATTAAAATATAAGCGATATAATGAATTAGAATAGACTTAAGACATCTTAAACAGATCGCTGTCGTACAAGAAATAGCTGCTAAATCTCATTTAAATCACATCTTGCCGTCTTGAAGAAAAAAAGAAAGAAACACACTGACCAAAGTAGTCTCAGATACATAAAAAGAAGAGAATTGGTAACGGGAAGATGCTCATCATAGTTTAGCTCTAAGAGGGGTAAAACGGATTCATCTTATCACCTGTTTAGGTAATTCATTGAAGAAAAAGAAAAAAAAAAGTGTAATTGTAACAAGACAATATTCAAAGAATGAAATATTAAAGTAACTGGACAGCAAGGAGATTCTAGCCAGGTGTGCGCGCGCGCAAATTATATCGGTTCGAGTATTGTAAGGGACCTCAAACATATCAGACAATACAATTTATAAATACACAAATCTGTGTGTGTGTGTGCGTATGTATATATTCCATTAAGGTGTAAAAGATAAACATGGTTGATAAAAGAGAGTAAAAACCGGTGCAATGCGAGGTGAAGAGAAAGTGCAAAGAGATAAATATACAAGGCAAAAACTTTTTTTTTAAATGGCTTGTAAAGGTAAACAGGACAATGATGAAATTGCACATCCAAAATAAAAGGAAGAGAGCGACGAATGTGCTTGTTATTTACCAGATCGTATTCTTCATCGTCATCGCACATAAAGTCCGAGTCCGACATTTTGTCCCGATTCTGCAGAGAATACCACACAATCTAATTACGTCATAGATTTCTGTGAACGCATGTGGAAAATGTTTATGTCAAAAATTGTTTTGTCATGAGTTTATGTACGTCGATATATGTGACGTAGTTGTGTATCACAACCAGGCACATTGGTTCTGATTGTAGCAATATAATGTCTCCAGAAGAAGACGAAGCAGCTGAGATATAGGAATATATATATATTTACACACACATATTTATATACATACACACCATATATAAGAAACACATCGACAACGTTCTTCTCTGGAACAATTTACATTATCGTATTTTTTTTTTTGGCGTGTTCAATCATTTGTCAACTTAAATGTCTTGTAGGTTGACATGGTCGCTGTATCTTCTTCCAACGGTCAGCTTATCGATTCGGAGATAACTGACTGCCTCTCCTGTTTGTATTGTAAATAATTAACATCGCCTAAGGAGGAGTATTTTGGAGTTGTCTTAGACCATTAAAACACTCCATCATCACCAACAACACCGAACGACCAACATGGTAAGTGGACATGGGTCAGTTAATGAACTAACAGATATATTGTCTGAATGACTTTTTTTCAATAAACCACCCCTCTCTCTCATATCGTGTGTGTGTGCATGTATGTATAATGTATATATGTGTACCCGTATATACGCATGTCTTGCATCAATTACCGAGTCATTAAGTCGTTGTTTAAGCCCCAGGTCAGCTCTGTTTTAAAAGATCTCGTTCTAGACCTGAACAACCGGGGTTTTGTATATCTAAGATACATTAGCCATTTTGCCCATTATTTTTTAAGACATTACGAGAGAATTTATCTGCTATTTCTAACCAGTTGAGTTGCTTTATGTCATATGTACACACACCTATATATACATATATGTGCGCGCGCGCGTGTTCTATGTATTAAACAGAATTCGGGGCGGAGTTTTGGTGTACCATTTCCTTGAAGTTCTGTACTCCATGAGAAAGGAATCAGGGGTGGAGAGAAATTTTTTGAAAGGAAAAATGTTTTCGGAATCCTAATTTCCGCTGTATGAAATGCAAAAATAGTAAAACATTACGGGGTGGAAATGTTCTCTTTTCACATGAGGTATGTGAATTCGAAGGACAGTTATTCTAAAACTCCACGGATTTCGTTAACCATTACTCGCCACAACATTTATTTATTAAACACACAGTTTGGTGATCTAGACATTTTCGCCCTTCATTTACCATGTTTTCACATTCTTAGTGAGAGAAAAACCTATTTTTACATTTTAAGGTCCAAAGTTAAAGGAAGTCTTGGAAAAAAAAAGAAAAAAAACTCCGACATAGTGGGGAGGTGGCATAAGGGAACCATCGAAGACTAAGTCTTCAGTGAATGTGATATAGTGACAGTATTGAATAAACACGTAATAACAAATTTGAAGAATTTACCCTTTCAGATCGTCCTTTTACAGTTTAATAATCTATTTCTGTCACCTTAATTATACGTTCGTTATCATAATTGTACATTATATATATTTATATAAACGATGGATCGATCTGTTATTCATTGGACTTCTTTTCTGTCTTTATAATGCCAGGCGGAATTTCTAAAAGGATTGCCTTGTTACAATGAACACAACTTTACAAGATTTCATCCCGATTCTGGTTGTAAAACTAGTGTAAGTACTTGTTCAGTATTAAAATATATTTACAAGAGGTTCCCAGAAACGGTTGTATGTAAATGTGTATTGTGGTTTTATCAACATTCTTTTTATTGTGTGTGTATGTGTGTTTGGTTGTCTTACAACGACTACGATATTATTTACATTTATAACGCAGTAACTGAATGGATGTCTTCATACGTAGCCACCCAATGTATATTACGTACCTTCCCATACATAGAGACCCTGTGTACTATATTTCTTCCCTCACAGAAATACCTTGTGTACTATTCACCTTCCCACACAAGGTACCCTGTGTATTACATACCCCTCCATACACATTCTGTGTATTACCTTCGCACACAAACTCTGATAACCAGTATTACATATCTTCACATAGATGATCTGTATTATATTCCTACACTCATAGATATGTATGGACAACAAACTTTCATATTTATTACTTCGTCTTATTTGATAGAAATGTAAACTTTCTCAGTGTTACTAAACGTGCTTGTGAATTTACTGCCACACTCCTTTAATATTGTTTCTTTGCTGATACTATGGTCCAGATTGCTCCTGCAGATCCCTTAATTCCACTTTAACTAGACTCATGACCATTCTCCAACAACAGACATACATAGCAATTATTATCCCTTATACTGTTTAGAAGCTAATTAATATTTTTGAAAAAAAACTTTGACTTTTTCTCACTTCTCTACTGATAAACTTTACAGACTGTCAGAGAAAAGTCATTTTCCATGTTTCATTCTACACTGTGCAGTTATTAGCTCATAGAAATGACGCGACGAGCCTATTATAAATAGAAGCTAATCAAGGACTATTATTGAACTTTCTCTCACTGATGAAAAAAAGTTACCATTTCTGTGGAGATTGGCAAGCCATATGTTTGACATTTTTGTTAGAAGAATTCCGTATTATTTATAGAATATCTTTTGCTAAATTTATTCTTTCAGACATGGCTGTGAACTGACTCACTTGTGGACATTATATGTTGTCGCATTGCTAGTTTTCACATATTTGATTTAACACAATGGTTACATGATCTGTATTAGGTTTTGCAGTTCATTGTGGGAACTTCATTATTCTGTTGGAAAAGGACCTTGTACAGCTACAATATTATTTGGATGTAAATATGACCTCTATGAGATACACTAAATGATGACACGTTATTGTATAAATTGCAAATAGCAATAATACAATGGATTAGCTGAACATACAATAATCTAAGACAATAACCATGGAGAATATGTGGGAGAATTTGGTAAGGAAAACTATGCTGTTTAGAACTTAGGTACATACCTTCAAATATATATTGAAAAAATGCTTGAAAGTGCCAAAAAGAGTGGTAGTTATAATCATAAACATGTGAAGTACTTGTTAGTTGGTCTCAAGTAATTTGACTTCTACAAAAAAAAAAAATTGTCAGGGACCTGCGTTAGACTCATTGAAAAGTGAACTCATTATTCAGAGCAGCTACATTTTATTGATGTCCTAATAATATAAAGCCAGGAAATGACAAGGTTCTAAAGAACAATACATCTTTAATAAACAGCTTGGATGAAAATACTAATTGTGAATGCAAGTGTTGTAAGTTGCTAGAGAATGACCAACCAAATACTAAAGTGTTGATAATTTGGTCCATAAAAATGACATTGGTGAGCATTGATGACTCTATAAATAATATATTTGTAAATGGTGCTCAACCACCTCTTCCTAGGAAAGTATATTTGAAATTTCTAAGAAGTTTTATTTGCAAAGAGATTTCTTGGAAGATATATGTAGAGTACACCAAGTACTGATATTAAAACCAAATATAAGGTAAAGCAAAGCTGTCAAACTGAAAACAAAACAAACTGTTCTCAGAAAAATGCCACATTCAACAAGATGCATTAAAGAAATGAGTCATTTAACAAAACAGTCTTTAGTTCTAATGACAGCCAGTGCAGTAATGGCATTTCAGGATCAGGTTGTCCTTGTCTTTCATGCCAACAGTAGCAGCTCCTAATGAGTCCTTGGCAAAGTGGGTCTATCGGTTAGTTCTTCCCTCTTATAATATCCTGATACATAAATCCAGTGTTTTATATTGGGAGAGTTAGGAAGTCACAAATTTGGGGTATTGGAGAGGGGTGACCTAAAAATTCTTGGCCAGCCATTTCAGGTTGATGAGGGTGGTAGAAAGCAAAGTTCTGTTAGAACATGCACAACAGTTCCCATCTTGGCCAGTTACTTGATGCAATGTTTGGCCATCATGTGCAGCACCTTGATGTAAGCAGTAGTTTTGACCATTAGTCCCTGTGTGACATTGTTCTTGTTGCTTATGAGCTCTAGGACTGAGAAATGATGTACAAATGGGTGTATATATATATATATATATATCATTGTTTTATCACCTACAGAGTTGGCTACAATAATGTCCATATAGAACCACCTATCATTTTCCTGCACTCTTGTTTTCAATGAAAGTTCCCCTCAACAGAGAATTAGAGCATGAGGTTTTCTTGAGTTTGTTCAGCAGGTCTTTCAACTGGATCACATAGCCAGTTTGACTTTTACTGTACATGAACGACCCTCATCATCACAAGATTTGGAGCTGATGTTCTTGTTTGCTCTATGTCTGATAGTAAACCCTGTCACCTTGAGCTGCTCAGCAATGGCTCTCATTGACCTGCTGGGGCAGCCATTGATTATGTCCTAAACCTGCTGGACAAACTTGGCCAACCTGATAATTTCTGATGACACTGTTTCTCTGACATGTTCCACCAAAGTAGGAAGACCTTCCCAACCCTGAACATGAAATACCCAGCTATGTTCATAAAGCTGGTGATCTCCATGCCATTGAGGTTGCTGGCTACTACAATAAGCATGGTGTGCTATTATTTCCTGTGTTAGAGCAGGGGGAGATAACCATGTTGATATTGTCAGTAAATTTTGAAGTGAAATAAGTTAAAATTTGGTGCCTGCCTCATAGCATTGCATTAGATCATATTCCACTTATGACCCCTTGAACTTCTGTTCACAAATAGTTGGGATTTCTATGTGTGTGTATGTACACACATTCAAATACAATGACAGACTTTATATGACATTGTAAGTTAAAGAAACGAAGAAAAGAATGGATTAAGAATTATTTTCTATGTTGTTTATATATTTGTCTTTATACCATTTTGTTGGCGTTGGTTTTGAGAAAGTGAAGTAATTTTCAAAATTTGAGGAATAAAAATATATATTTCTTTGACCATGCTGGTTTGTATACATCCAATCAGAGACATTCTATAATCTTGTTTATATACACCCAGTCAGAAACATTCTGTAATCTTGTTGCTTTATATATCCCCAGTCAGAGGAATTCTATATTCTAGTTGGTTTATATACATTGAGAGATATTGTATAAGCTTGATTTACAGACATCTATTTAGAGACATTCTATAATCTATAATACGCCCTGTAAAAAACTCAGTTCTGAGTATAACTAAAGAAGTATGCCACTAAAACTGCCTCCTGTTTTTAAATAAAAATAGATTACTAATACTAGTCTTGTCAGATGAATTTGAACCGTCAACGTTTTGGATTGAGCATTCTTTACTACTATTGTGCTGGCAGTCAAAAATTATACAAAAGTGAGTTAACCCAAACAATGGACTATTCACAGCATCTGCTACAATAAAAAGCAAGAATATGTTCTTGATGACAGAGCTCCACCACTCGCATTTGCAAATTGCTCTGTTACTTATAAAATTTTATATATTTGATTCATTTCTCATTCAGCAAAATATGGCAAATCTGATGACAAGGATGAGATTACCCTAAGCTACTAAGTATATGAATGGTAACTGTAAATTTAATTTGCGAAATTATTCTATCATTTATACAAAGGAAAAATTGTTTTGCTGGATGGCTAAACCAGTCAAAATATGTGTGACTAATGAACAATTGGGAGCAATTTTGAAGATGCAGCAGTTTCAGTTTGAAGTGACTCAAATGTGGCTGATCATGGTGTTGACCAAGCAAAAGATAATTTAGTCATCAAGTCAAGTCACTGACATAACTGAAAACGGTTGTCACATAATTCTATTATCCTGATGCAAGTATGTGTTTTGTCATGTGGTTCAAAAGATTTGAAGGTATTTTAGAAATTGAACTGAAATACAAGGAAGATGTATAGCAAGTTAGGCTACTCTTGAGGAAACCTGGCACACCAGAACACAACATGTTGCTATTTTATTCTACCATGGAATACAAGGGATTTGACTTTTGACCACACTGTGCAACAACTGTCAAAAATCTTTAGTGAGTGTTCCTTGTTGTTCGATATTTGATACCTGTTTATGAAAGGGAAGACTGTATCACTTTTGCAAGTCTTAAATGCAAACAGTTCAAGCTATGTTTGAAGACCAGTTCTGATGCTTGATTTTCATTTGCAGCTTAGAGTCACATATCGTCTGTGCTGAGACCCCCTTTGGTCATAACTGACAATGGAATTGCACCTAGAAAGTTACCCTCCCAGGTACAAGTCTGAGCAAGGTTGTTTATGGAAGACCAGCAGTCGCCCATGCATACCGGCCTCCCCTCTCTACGCCACCAGTGTTATCCAAGGGAAAGGCAAAGGCCGATACAGCTTGGCACCTGCGACGTCGCAACTCATTTCTATAGCTGAGTGAACTGGAGCAATGTGAAATAAAGTGTCTTGCTCAAGAACACAACACGCAGCCCAATCTGGGATTCGAACTCACAACCTCACGATCGTAAGCTCGACACTCTAACCACTGAGCCATGTGCCTTCACATATCACCAGTGGTGTAGGAAATAGGTTATTGAACAAACTTGAACAGTCTCCAGAAATGCTGCAAACAATTACATGAGTACCAACACCTAAGTATCAAGTACAACAGAGTGTTGGCACACCTATCATCCAAACCCCTACCTTGAATATCACCAAGATGACCTTATGGCAGTGCTGATTCCAGCAGGTGCTGAGGAATCTAAACCACCAACTTACTAACAGTGTGGTTACTGGCATTATGTTAGGTGGTGTTCCTACAAAAAGCACAGTTGCTCAGTTTGCAAACAATGTTAGCACATGAAAATGCCAGTACCGAGCTAAGAAGTTGAACAGAACAGTAGTTAGCAACAATCAACTTCCTGTCTTTAGATGATGTTTGCAACAATTGATGATAATTTTGAGGCATACTGGAAGTTTATGGACCGACGTCTTCTCTGATGACACCACTTCGAAGCAGGGATGATAAAGAACTTCTTCGTGATTCACAAGGAATTCTGCGATGGTAGCAAGAACACTTTGATGAACTTTTGAATCAGTAGTCTGTAGTTAGTGAGGATGTTCTCAATCTCATCCCTGGATTACCCATGAAGGCAGCACTCGCAGAACCACCAAAGTTGGAGGAAGTTGCAGTGGCTGTCTCAAGGATGAATGATGGGAAATCTCCGGGTATGGATAGCATACATGCGGAGTTGTTACAGCATGGCGGTGAGAAACTTCTGCAGTAACTTCACTCTTTGTTTGGTAAGATATGGACTAGTGAATCTGTACCTGAGGACTGGAGAGATACAGTAACTGTGGTCTTGAATAAGGGAAAGGGTAACAGGAATGATTGTGGTAACTATAGGGGAATATCATTGCTTTCTATCATAGGAAAGGTTTTATGCAGAGTACTTCTGGATTGTCTGCTGAAGCACGTTGCAGATTGTGTTTTTCCAGAAAGTCAATCTAGCTTTCATGTGGGATGTGGCACTGCTGATATGATCTTTTCAGCTAGATAGCTTCAGGAGAAGTGTGTGGAACAGGGTCTGGATTTGTATCAGGTTTTTGTCGATCTGACAAAAGCCTTTGATACCATTAATAGAAAAGCATTGTGGAAAGTCCTCCAGAAACTTGGCTGTCCTCAAAAGTTCCTTGCTTTGGTTAGGTCTTTTCATGAAGACATGAAGGGTAGGGTTAATGTTAGAGGGGAAAATGTCAGAGCCCATTTCAATACAAAATGGAGTGAAACGGGGAGATATTCTGGCACTGACCCTATTTGCCATATATTTTGTGATGGTTTTCTATATTGCATTCAGAAACTGTAGATATGGTGTTTACATCCATTATCGGACCTCTAGCAGCATATTTAATATCAGGTGCTTTGCTGCAAAAACAAAGGTATTTACCTCTATCATAAGAGACCTTTTGTATGCAGATGATTGTGATCTAGTAGCGCACACAGAGATTGATATGCAACACATTTTGAATGCACTCTCTGATGCTTGCACTGCCTTAGGATTGACAGTGAGTCTCAAGAAAACTGTTGTCATGTACCAAACTGCCCCTGGTAAGCAGTATAGTGTACCAAATATCTATGTGTATGGTAAACGACTTGATGTAGTTGATCAGTTTGTCTACCTGGGAAGCACTGTTAATAGATTTAGCAATTTGGATGATGAAATTCCACACATAATTAGGAAAGCAAGTGATCCTTTCGGAAGGCTAGAAAGGCGCCTCTGGAGTCGGCGAGACATATGCAGAAAGACAAAGATAAAGGTGTACAAGGCATGTGTGCTCCCTTCTCTTCTCTATATGAGACGTGGGTCTCATATCGATACCACTTTAAACAACTGGAACGTTTCCATCAGATGTGTCTCAGACGGATCTATGGCATTAAGTGTGAGGACCGCATCAGTGATCTTGAAATATTGGAAGGCTCTTGGTGTGAAAGTATAGAAGCTCTTATGTTAAAGCAAAGGCTCAGATGGAGGAGTGGTCAGGATGAAGGATTCAAGGATGCCAAAACGACTCTTTTATGGGGAGTTAGCTAAAGGAGAACGACCCCCACATAAACCAAAAAAGAGGTATAAGGACTTGCTGAAGGCTTCCTTATGAAATGCTTGTATTTCTCCTGACACATCGGAGGGCATAGCTATTGAGGGGACAGCTACTTTTGAGAAATCTCGAGTTGTGCATGAGAAAGTAAGGAGGTGATGTCAGGAAGGGCATCGCTGTTACACTTCCAGGTGGGAAGTGTCTTCCTATGATGCTGACATGCAGTGTCTGTGCAAGACCCTGCCTCAGTAAAGCTGGACTCAAGAGTCATCTTCGTAGTCATAAAGCGAGACAGATGAGTGACAACCTGGCCACTGGTGGTGTTACACACCATACTAATCATGTCTGTCAGGCATGTGGAGAAACTCTATAAGATGTACCCAGTGTAAGCTATGGACACATAAGAGGTGCAGTAATATCAAAGGAAGGCT
>NC_043004.1:26370999-26443499 GCF_006345805.1 Octopus sinensis
GTGGTAACAAACTACGTTCCAAACACATGGTCTTGGGTTCAGTCCACTGTGTGGTGACTTGGCATGTGTCTTCTGCTGTAGCCTCAGACCGACAAAAGCCTTCTCAGTGGATTTTGTACATATATACAGGCATACATACATATATATACATGCATACGTATATATTCGGCATAAACACTGTACCACTACAACTAATAACTGTTGGGAACACTTTCAAACCTGCCTTACGTTCGAACCGGAATCTCAACGCCCGAGTTTTCCATCTGAAGTTAATCTCTCTCATGGAACTCATACAAAAAGGGCAAGTCTTTGGGCCCATACAATGTGACATGTACACAATCGACTGGCAAAAAAAGGGCCTTCCACATGCTCATATCCTGCTTTGGCTCTCAGCGAAGATCAATTCCAATGACATCGACAACATAATCTCTGCAGAGCTTCCTGATCCAGCTTTAGACAAAGAACTATACGAAATAGTTAAAGCAAACATGGTACATGGTCCATGGCATGGATTCAACATAAACTCACCATGCTTGAAGGACAGCATATGTTCAAAAAGATTTCCAAGGAGGTTCCTACAAGAAACTCAGACAGGTGCTGATGGGTATCCATCATACAGACGCAGAAAACCAGAAGACGGAGGTTTCACAGCAACTATCGGACAGCATGATATTGATAATAGATGGATTGTTCCATACTGCCCACTCCTGTCAAAGACTTTCAATGCCCACATCAACGTTGAGTTTTGCAACTCCGTTAAATCCATCAAGTACGTTTGCAAATATGTAAACAAGGGTTCTGACGCTGCAATGTTTGGATTTCAGCAAGAATACTGCCAGGATGAGGTGACGCATTATCAGGTGGGACGGTACATAAGTAGCAATGAGGTTTTCTGGCGCATCTTTGGATTTCCAATTCACCAACGACACCCCGCCATTCAACAGCTTGCAGTGCACCTGGAAAATGGTCAAAGAGTGTACTTCACCGATGCTAATGCTTCTCTCAGAGGAACCAAGGGATAGCACACTCACTGCATTCTTCAAGCTTTGTCAAGTGGATCCATTCGTTCAACTTGCTGTATCCACAGATTCCATCGTACTACACTTGGATAGGAAAAAAATGGGCCCCACGGAAAGCAGGTCAAAATGTTCATGGATACCCTGGCATAAGTTTCACACTTGCCCTGGCGAGTATACACAGTGCATCCCACTCAACAAGAGTGCTTTACCTTTGTCTACTACTGCATGAGGTCAGAGGCCAACGTCTTTCCAGGCCCTAAAAGCTGTTCATATATATATATATATATATATATATATATATATATATATAAAACACTTAGTGCATGGGCACTAAGTTTTAACGTTCTAGCTCACTTTTGCTGTTTACAGCAGTGCTTAGAAGGGAAGGTGTGTAGCATGTGATTGTCACATTAACCATGACAGAGACAGTTATCATGGCAATACCTGCTCAGAGGCCTATGCAAAGTTGCAGAAAGTGTATGGAGAGGAGTGTATGAGCCGCACACAAGTGTACGAGTCATTCAAACGTTTCCAAGGTGGCTGAAAAAATGTTGATTTTGATGAACATTCTGGGAGACCCACAACCAGCGGAACTGAGAAAAACATCACAAATGTGCATGTAGCTGTGAGGGAAGTCATTGAATCACCATCCATGAATTATCAGAGGATGTGCAGATTAGTTATGGTTCAGTCCAGTCCTTTACTACTGAAGATTTGGGTATGAGACACGTGTCTGCCTAGTTTGTGCCAAAACTGCTTTCAGCTGACCAAAAGGACACTCAGGGTTCAGTTGCACAAGGTCTCCTTGATTGTGTCGAGAACAATGAAAACTTTGCATAGGCCTCTGAGCAGGTATTGCCAAGCTTTAGGCAAAATTTGATGCAAATTCTCTGCTCAACTTTCTCACAGTATGTTGTTTGTTGACTAGGATGTAGTCAATCTAATTTTTGTGCTGAGAGTTTGGGGTTGTCCAGGTCCACCTCTTTTCAAATTACTTCCTAAACAGGCTGTTCCCAGTGTAAAGCTTATACACCTCTACCTTGCTGAACAACATTCTCCTCTTTCATATTTCTCTCCTGATTCAAACTTTCCAATATATTTCTTTCCCCTACAGCTCCTTCCCAACCTTTGTTTTGACATCTCCCATCACTACTGTGTAAGTGTTTCCTCTAGCTCTTGGTGGAATTCTTCCATTTCCTTATTTTGCTAGCACTTGTGGTATGTATGGTATTGAGGGTGATATTTCTTGAGAGATGAATGCACTCCTGTCTGTGATGAAGACAATTTGCAAGAGATGATTTTTGAAACCATTGTTTGCTTACAATGAGCCTTGTTTCATCTGTCCATCTTGTATTTATATATTTCCTTCAACATGTTTTGTAGAATCTTAGCATTTTGCATTTGATCTTCCTTTTCTCCTCCACCTGTATTTGTAGGTACATATAGCAAGGTTTGTTATCTGGTTCCTTGGTGGCCTATGGGCATCTGAGATTCTTAACTTTAGGTCACACAGATTTCACTCTGCTACTGTGGAACAGGCTAAGTGATCAACAGGATACCGAGTCTCTTTTCCTTGTGTTCTTTTAGCTTACAAATGATGCCAACCCACTTTCAATTCCGCTGTCTTCCAACCGCTGGTGAATAGACTACTTTTCTGTTTCAGCAAGACAGTCCTTCTGTTGGTTCAGCATCTTTATAGCTTTCTTGGATCTGCCAGGTCATACACCCAGCTGCCATTGCTATCAAAGTCCCTGCTGCACGACTATGAGTGGTACTGAAGTCAGGTTTTTTGTATACATAGATGTTGTAAATATATAATCAATACATATGATACATAGTAAACATATAATCAATATGTTGTATACACATAATTGATATACTGTATACTCCTAATCAATATATTCATATAACCTATAATTTGTTGAAGATGAGCTCTACACCAATGTCCAGATCGTACAAGACCATATGGTAAAGTTTTTGTACAAATATAGTGCATATATACATATTAATATTGTTCATTTATGGTTCATATGTATACATAGATAGTGGACAGTGTAAATACACATACACCAAACCTTTTAACTATTGACTAATGGTTTCATTGCATTTTGGTACAAATAAAGACTGAAATCTGATGTCTTATCTTAGTTTTCATAGATATAAATTTGTCATCCTTTCATTTCTGCTATTGATCTAGCCCCAAATATAAATTTTCAGCAGGCCTTATCTGACAAGGTTGAGAAGAATATTTAATGTTAAATGTCCACTCCATCCACCTAAGTTTGTGGTCTAGAGACTGTCTTCCAGATTGAGACCAGTAGAGTTTTTGAAATACCCAGTGAAACTAACTGAACCCTTCATCATTTTCATGAGCCCTTTTCCATGCTTGCATGTGTCAGATGGAATTTGTTGATGCAGATTTTCCATGGCTAGATGCTCTTCTTGTCACCAACTCCCACCTGTTTCAAGCAAGGTGATACTTCTCTATGTCCAGACATATTTTCATGGAAAACTGGAAATGAAGGACACTACTTGCATGGCTCTGACACTTGTTTACAACTGTCATGATTTCAAGGCAAGAAGACAGTAACACACACACAGACATACACGACAGTCTTCTTTCAGTTTCCATCCATCTACCAAATGCACTCACAAGGCTCTAACCAGCCTGGGGCTCTAGTTGAAGACACTTGCTCAAGATGTTATACAGTGGGATTGAACCTGGAACTATGTAATTGGGAAGCAAACTTATCAGTCATGCCTGTGGTCTGTCTGTCTGTCTGTTCACGTGCACTCACTCTCTCTCTCTTTTATGGCTGTTCTTTTACAATTGTCTTGTCATTCATTTGAAGATGTTTTGTAAAAGTATGGCTTAGTTGATTTTTGACAATCATGAAACCTGCTTCAATTTTCAGTCATACTGTTGATTATTTGTTTATTTCTTTTATGAAAGGATGGAGGGAAAATCCCAATGAGAATAATGGAAGAAAGGAATTATTCTTAGCTGGAAGTTTAGGACACTGTTAAAGATAGCCAGAGGGCCAGCTTGTGTTAGACCTTGGTGATTTGGTGTCTATAAATTGAGATGTGGCTTTATAACAAGAATTTGCATTAGCTGGACCAAGATAATCACAGTTGAACTGATTGAAGGCATACTGTATTTTTAGGTATCAACCCTAGTCCCATTTCTCACCCTCCCAACATGTTTAACCCTTTAGCATCTAAACCAGCCATATCCGGCCAAAATATTCTCCCTTGTTTTATGTTCAAATTGGCCAGATCTGGCCTTTCACACCAGCCCTACTATATAATTCTAAAAATGAATAGTTACTTCATCAAAATCTCAAAGCTACAAGATAATGCAGGATTAATTTAAAACTATGTGAATAAATAAGTATTACTTTTGACAGAATAATGTGAATACTAAAGGGTTAATCTTTATTCTGTTGAAATTCTTTCCATGCAACAGCTCCATCCCGATACCATTAATTTCTATGTTGGCATCAATGAAACATCAAATCAGGTTTCACTCCAGTGTAAACCTTCCATTGAACACTTTACCTAATCATTTTCCTAACCTAGAAGTATATTCCATTGTTGATTAATTAATATCCTCCATTGTTGGTTAATTAATATCATTCAATTAGTGACTAATTTTATATTCTCTATGCTTTCTTCACAGGTACGGCGGCCTGCTGTTTATATTTCAACCAAAGACCATCCATACGAACAAGGTATTATTATGATGTGTGTTATGTGTGTAAGGAAAGAAAGAAAAAGTTACTGATTTTGTTAAGGAATATTTCCACAAGCTATACCTGGGGTCCACAGACTCCTGGTGGTCTGTCAACTAAATTCAAAATTTCATATATATATATATATATACATACACATTCACAGAAGGATAAGCATATTAAAAGGGGTCTGTGGAAAATTCATTTAAATAAAAGAATTGGGAACCATTGAGCTATACCTTTATAAAGCTTTGAGGTTTTTTAACATCTTTATCCCATTGACAGTTTTTGCCTTTTAATTTCTCAATTAAATTTCGTTTTTGGATTTGGAGAGAAAATGACTCTCCCCAGACACAACAGAATTCTCAATTAAAGTATCATCAAAAACCCCTTGTCAACTATTTGGTCTTGACACATTTCCTGTGTCCTTATGTTTACAAGGAGGAGACAAGCACCCCCATCCAGGAGATGTGTCAAGGCCGACAGGAAGCGTTGATACTTCCTAGGGCTAAATAGCGGTGGTGTGATTCCCTTTATGGGACTGTCACGTTAAGTTGACAGTATACGACTGCTCTATCGTACCACCACTGCTTATATCTCTCTGAGATATTTAGAAATTTAAAATTAACAAACATTTTCCAAAAAAAGATCAAAAGTTGAAGAGGAAGGCAGCAATCATAAATTGCTTTACCTAAAGGAAATTCTATAGTTAAGAGATGAGGAATTATTTACGTTATTTACATTTGACGGATATTTGTCCTCATCTTGTTTGTTGTTAACCCAACGTTTCGGGTTAATTCCCCTCCAGCCTTCATCAGGTGTCTTGGGGAAATTTCAAACTTGGGTTCTCATTCCTAAGGTATATTTCGATGTTACTGCCTGGAATTGGACTCAGAATCTTGGGGTTTGTAGCCCACACTCTTAACCACTACGTAGATTCTGAGTTCGATTCCAGGCAGTGACCTGAATAATAATAATAATAATAATGATAATAACCCAGATTCGAAATTTCCCCAAGACACCCGATGAAGGCTGGAGGGAATATCAGCCGAAACGTGTCAACAACAAACAAGATGAGGACAAATATCCATCAAATGTAAACAATGTACTAAAGAAAATTGTTTGATATTTCAATTACTTTTACTCCATCATTAACTCATCACATTTTAACCAAAATTTTTATTTTCTTAAAGTAATTCCTCAGTTACTTCCCCTATATTATAATATATTTTGCATTTGTTTCTTCTGAGCAAATTTATAAACCTTTGTAGTAGCAGTTTTTATCAATTGCAAAAACTCTTAGAAATCGAACTCAGATCGCTTTATCTGAGGGAGGGAGGGAGGAAGGTCTGTACATACATCGACACGAAATGACCAATTAAGTCTTTCTGATATGTAATCATTCAAGGATTTGTATAGTTCTGGGTGTGGTGTTAGTTGGCAAAAACAATACACATTACAAATCCTCGTGCACATCTTCCTGAAAAATACATCACACAAAAACAAGCAATATTGCCTTGTTGTCAACACCAGTAGATTCATCTACCTGAATTGTGTACCACGGCAACTTATTAATCCTCTCTAACAAGTGTCCCTTGATATCCTCTGCTACTTCATTAATTCGCCTTGTTATGGGTGCTAATCGAAAGAGGAACGTTTGCAACCGTTTTAGCTGCTTCCTCTCTGAAAAGTTCACTGCAAATGTTCTTAGTAGCAGGCAAAATCAACTCTTCACCAATAGTGAATGGTTTTTTAGCTTCAGCAATCCAGTCAGCTATTAAGAATGATGCTCTCAGTGCAGAAACATTTGTTGAAGTGGTGCTTTTTTAATAATTGCTTCTGTCCTTCATGTTCACATATTTGCTTTCAAAAAATTCCAGTGGCTTGTTTTTAATGCAGAGTGCTTGCTCTCCCTGTGGTGAAATAATTTTGAGGGTTTCATTGGCTTCATTAGCTAATTGGTCACCACATATTATACAGAATAGTTGTAGAGCATGTGAATCACCTGTTGTGATGAACTCGTATTTTATGTATGACACTTGGTATTTTCTTTTTGTGTGCACTCTGCAACCCTTCTGGTGTCCCATTGATGGGTCTTTCTCCTATTCAAAGTAATTATTCAGTGACATTTGCTTTTGCGTTATTGTGCTGAAATTCTTTAAAATCTAAAAATTAATTACGATTAGAAAATTAGTTGATAATTATTACTAATAGATAAAAATATACATTAATTGTAAAATGTACTTACAGTTATGATAAATAGTAAGGGTAGATGTAAAATATACATCTATATATTAAAACTCTCTGATTGCTTGCTTGTCTGTCATTTAATACAGTCAAACTGGTGCATAATGGGAAAATACTCTGAAAGTAAAGTACTCCTGAAATGTGAATACAAATGGAATAGAACAAGTTTCATGTAAATCGGACTACAGGTTCCCATGATACGCGTTTTGGGTGGGTAGGGTTGTTTCCACAAATTTAAGCTGTAAAACCTGGAGTTATTGCCCTTTACTCTGAACACTGGATAGTTTATTGTTGACATAACTACAGATGTGTACCCCACTAAATTGTTTGTCTCATAACTTCCAGAAAAATGAATACTTTTTAGCAAAACTTTCAACAAATATTGCTTAGATGTTGAGGATTCAGAGTATGTAGGGATTTATGGGAACGAATTTTTTTGAGGGGATAGGAAAATGGATATCTCTTAATGAAATTTGATATAAATACCTTTCAAACAGCATAGATTACGATTATAAAAAAAATTTGTGGGGAAAATATTTTCTGAGGGGATGGGGAGAGGAGTTTGGGATCAGGAAGACCAAATAAGCTGGAACTACTCCATTTTCACAGGGATCTTACCCATGTTTTTATTTCACCAGTCTTCGAGATGATGGGGAACATCTTTATTTGAAAAAAAAGGTTTTGAAAATTTTTGAAATTCCTCACCATCCCACTCTGGACTGATTTTGGTAAATGATGATGCTGATTTAGCAAGTTGAGTGACCACTGTATGTAAGAATGGGGGGGAATATAGATGCTTCATTTGGCTGGAAGATGTGGTTGTTGTGTAGAATCTTTTCTAGTTTTTCATATATACACTTTGTGTTATCTGTATAGTATTGTAATGTTTTAGATCTCAAAGTCAATGAATGTTCAATGATTAAATGATTGCAGTATTTAATAGTAAACTATTTCTTGTTTACAGTTATTACTACTGAAAAGACTAATATTCTGCTGAGGTACTTACACCAACATTGGGACAAAAAGGTAATTTATCTGGTAACTTTGTTAAACAACTTTTTTTGGCTGGTTCACTGAAATGATACTTCACTCATTCAATCTTTTTAATATTTCAACAATTAAAATAATTTTTACCCACAAGGAGCAGTTAAAGCAAGACTTAGGAAAACTTAAAACTACCCATTGTCTGTTATACATGTGTTATAAATATATATGGCAGCTCAGTGTTCAGTTGAGGAACTGAATAATATTCAAGAATGTTTTTTGTTTTGTGTGTCATTTTTTCTGTTTCACTATAAAATAACATTCATTAACTGCTTTGATAGTTTTGGAAATGACAAAATTCCTGGTTCAAATTAGTAATTGACCTGACTGAGAAGGTCAGGTATATTCACAGATATTGGGTTAATGATGAGAAAATAGATGAAAATTAAAAATTAATGAATTTTAGTTTTTTTTAAAAGGATAAACCTACTACTGTCAACAAACTCATCAGTTAGTTAACCATCTGGCCCCAAATCTAGATGTATATGTACATATTTTTCAGCTTCCTAGTTTCTGCACTAGCAACAACTAATTCTTAAAAAATAAACCTCCATCTGATTGTTGTTTGACTTAGTAGAAAAAGCTGCAAAATGTATCTCAAATCATACTCTAATGCCTTAAAAGATAAATGACATATTGGATAATGTAAGTTCTGAATGTAGACTGCTTAAGCAAAATGTATTGGATAATGTATTCCTTGATAAACTGAGAAGATTCGATGGTTACTACTGCATGGACTTTTTCATTATAGTTTAGAGTTTTGTTTAACCTCGTGTAAAGCTGAATATCAATTTCTCTTTCAAAATTGGGTGGGGTTCTTTTTTTTTTTTTTTTTTTTTTTTGCTTTTTTACTATTTGAGTCTCTAAAATGCTTTTCAGCATAGATTTGTCTATTTAGTAACTTTGTTCTCTACAATATTAAGTTTTATGAGGAATGGTGGTGTCATTGGCACCAAACACCTCTCCACCTGAAGACTGTTGTCATTTATTATTATTTTAACTGGATATACTATGTAGTATACATAATGACTGATAATGTTAGCTGCTGTACTTTTATTAGGATAATGAAATTTTAAAAATTCATGACTATATGTGGTTCAGTGAATAAGAAGTTGACAGGAATGAGGCTAGATGTCTATCTGAACAACTAAATGTAGTTTCAATGGTGACTTGGTTTGAATGGTTTCAGTTGTAACATTTAAAGTTATAGCAGAAGATATCTTGTAAGCATTTTGACAATTGATATAAAAGGAAATAAAAATGCAATATTCCTCCCCAAAAATAGAAGTATTTTTAAAGAATCAAAAAATTATCATCTAGATTATGCCTGTTAGATAATAGCTTTTACCATGGCCTCAAGAAGGCTCTGGAAGTTCTTGGGAAGATCTTTGAACACCTTGATTTTGACCACCAGCTTGGTCTTGGTGTTGCAGAGAGAGTAGTTGGTGTCTTTCTCAACCACACTCCACACACAGTAATCCATGGAACTACCATCAGGGGAATAAGGAGGCCTGAAATTGGGACTGGTGAAGTTGTAAAAATTCTGACAACACCCTCTAATTTTTTCTGACACTATGGCATTGGAACCAAATCCTGATACCATACATATGGCCTTCCAGCAGCTACCCTCTCCAGTTAGAGATTGACCATAGTCTCTACCAGTTTCACATAGCTGTCTGAATTGAGCCTGGGGCTCTGTTCAAAGATGTGGAGATGAATTCCTGCATGAAGATGCAGTCAGAATGTCTGCTCTGTCTGTCTTCTTGCTGGTCTTGGCTTCATAGTCACTGTTGTAGCAGTCCATGTCACATCATACAACTCTTTAAGTGTTCATAGAGCATTGAGTAGCTGTCATGGTGTCAGCATTTTGATGCCCAGCATGTATTGCGATATGGGTAACTGTTTATAATATTCAGATGGCTTCCAGTTCTCCATTTAACTTTTTTCTCAACTACAACATTAGTCTTAATTATGCTCTTCAATGCTGTTGACTGTTCACCAATACATTAAGCTGTTCTTGATTAAAAGAAACAAAAAAATTGTCAAATTTAGACTGAATACCCTGTATGTTTCCACTAACCTAAGATGAGTTCTCTCTTTTTCAAATTTTTAACTAGTTGTTTTTATCGTCACTTCAACATTGACCATGAAATGAAAACCATGGGCTACTGATCTCATGGTCATTGCTGTGCCTCTGATCCTCCTTCACAGTTGAATGTTTAGCAACAGAAACCATCTCAGCCCTGTAAACAAGAAAACATTTTATGAAAAATTTTCTACAAAAACCCTTAAATTCTTGCTAACCTTTGGTTTTATCGTAGATCAAACTTTTACTTGAAATATATATGTATTTCTTTACTACCCACAAGGGGCTAAACACAGAGGGGACAAACAAGGACAGACAAACGGATTAAGTCGATTATATCGACCCCAGTGCGAAACTGGTACTTTATTTATCGACCCCGAAAGAATGAAAGGCAAAGTCGACCTCGGCGGAATTTGAACCCAGAACGTAATGGCAGACGAAATACGGCTACGCATTTCGCTCAGCGTGCTAACGTTTCTGCCAGCTCGCCGCCTTTAGTTGAAATATATATGAATTAGCACTGGCATGGCTGTATGGTAAAAAAGTGTGCTTCCCAACCACATGCTTCTGGATTCAATCCCACTATGGCACCTTGGGCATGTGCTTTCTACTAGCCTCAGGCTAACCAAAGCCTTGTGAGTGGATTTGTTTGACAGAAACTGAAGGAGATCCATCATATATATATATATATGTGTGTGTGTGTGTGCGTCTTTGTCCTTTACCACTGCTTGACAATCGGTGTTGGTATATCTCTGTAATTCAGTGGTTTGGAAAAAGAGACTTGTAGAGTAAGTACCAGGCTTTAAAAAATATAAGTTCTGGGGTCAATTTGTTCAACTAAAATTTTTTAAAGCAGTGCCCCAGCATGGCTGCAGTCTAATGACTGAAGCAAGTAAAAGATAAAAGTATGTAATTTTAAATTCTGTTCCATACCAATTTCTCATAAATTCAAAGTTTACCCCCAAAACAGAAAATTATACTATATCATATTGACTTCACATAATTATTTTCATAAGCCCAAATTACTGCATTATTACTATTTATTTTTACTTTTTCACCAATACTGTTTATTTTTATTATTAAATTATAACTGATTATAAAATAAAAGTCAATCTTTGAGTTAGTGAGTACATCATTCCAAATTTTGATTATTTTCCAAATTAAATTAAGTACAATGTATTTCATTAGAAATATTGTAAAGAGTTATGTTTATATTAAAAGTATTATTTATTTGTTTGTTTTTTTATTTTATTTTATTTATTATTTTTTTTTTTTCAGAATTCTAATAAAAAACGAGATTCTTCAAAAGCCAATTTAGAATCTCCTGAAAGCAGTACATCTCAGAAGGTTCCCAGATTAAACAGTTGTGAAGAAAGTAGCTCTTAGGGTGTGGCTGGCTATATATATATATATCTATATATATATATATATATATATATATATATATATGTATATGTATGTATGAATGTATGTATGTATAATGGCTGGTCTGGTCTCATTGTGATGGAACAGCTCAGCTTTTCTGTCTCTTCCCCAGCTGGTAATCGTCTAATGGAGAAGGGTAGGAAATGGAAATGGAGTGCTTTTGTTGTCAGTTCTCATTCTCCAAACACCACCCATGTAGGATGTTTTTGGTGATACCCTATTCAATTTTATCGCCCCCATTTCTACCCAACTAACATTAAAGCAATCTCTGATCAGATAGTTTCTTTCTTAACTTTTTCTACTTCTTTTTTTTTTTTTGCCAGTTCCTTTCTTTTATATTAAAGGAACATTTTGGGTGAAGACAGATGGCTAGGTCTAAGTTACTGGGCTGTTCTAAGTGTCACTGTCATTTTCTCTTTACTTTCTTTCATTCACACATTTTCTTGTCCCTTGCCTTCTTCTTCTGACACTCAACACACCTATATATATATATATATATATATATATAGTTTGTGTGTATATATGTATTCCTTCGTAAATGACAGTGACATTGAGGTACTCACTTCACAGTACCCATCCTAAGCTGCTCAGATAATCATGAAATGTGAGAAGAGATGAAATAAAATTAATTAATTGAAATAATAATCTATAAATCTGTTTATTTTTTTACATTTATTTTTCTATGTTTCATCTTTTGTGTTGGGAACACATACATACATTTACATACACACAGACATGCACTCACAGTTACACTCATGTATATTTATATGTACATGTGATATACTCATAGGTTACAGGTATTTACACCACGAAAATCTGTACTCAGAAATGTAAAATATATGTAAAGATATAGTCAGCTAGTGATAACACATCTTGATTTGAAGCTTCATTCTCAGTGGGTGAGTGTTTACTGTTTTGCTGTCTTCTAAAATTACAATGTGCAAGCAATCATTTCTATCAGCAAATCCACAGCTTGCTTTAGAATGTGGAATTAGAGGTCCCTTTCAATTCAGGTTTAGTGACAGGAAGACACCTACCCATAAAACAATGCCTGTGTAATTTTTTTTAATCCATGCTAGCCTGGAAAAAAAACTGCAAAAATGAATGACTGAAAAGAAAAGAGGTGTGTGTGTGTGTGTATATATTTGTAGGCATAGGCAATATTTTGTGGTTAAGAAGCTTGTCTTTGCAACCACATGGTTCTGGGTTCAGTTCCAGCATGAGGCACTTTCTATAGTCTTGGGCCAACCAATACCTTGTAAGACAAATCTGGTAGGTGGAAACTATAGAAGCCCATTTGTGTGTGTGTGTGTTTGTATTTATCTTCCACTTTACAACCAGTTTTAGTTTGTTTACATCCCCCATAACTTAAAAATAAGTATTGAACTCAACAACTAAACCCTTCAAGGTGGTGCCCCAGCGTTACTGCAAGTTAATGACTGAAATAAGTAAATGATAGATTTTACACACATTAATGTGTGTATGTATTTTACACTTGCATATGTGTGTGGATGTGTAATACACATGTATACTTAAATTTGTGTGTGTAATATATATGTACACTCACACACATATGCAATTGTATATATCTGCATAGAAATTTGGACATCCTCAGGCTGACCAAAAATTGCAAGTGGATTTAGTAGAGAGAAACTAGAAGCCTGTAGTTTACACCCACACTCATTCACATTCACATATATGTACACAGATGCAATGCTCACACATGCATATAAATACACACACACACACACACACACACACACATATCTATACCCACCCATGTTTTTAATTTCAAATTTCCTTTTCATTTGAATCTCTTGCAATTTTTATTTTGTGATACAAGTCAACCATTTTGTCTGTTTGTCAGATGTGGTTGTCCATTGGATAATTTTTCTTCATTTTCCCACATCATTTCTTTGATTTCTGTCATTCACATGAGGACAAACCTGCTCTCCAATTTCCTATTATTTCCTTTAATAGGTGGCATTCTGGCAGAATTGTTAGTATGTTCAACAAAATGCTCAGCATTTCTTCCAGTTCTCTATGTTCTGAGCTCAAATATCATTGATGACAACTTTGCCTTTCATCCTTTCAGAATCAATTAGATAAGTACCAATCAAGTGCTGGGATTGATGATATCACCCCCCCCCTAAAATTGCCGACCTTGTGCCAAAATTTGGAACCATTATTATTATTAGGGTGGTGAATTGGTAGAACTGCTGGAGTGTTGGGACAATGCCTAGTGGTATTTTTTCTGCCTCTTCGTGTTCTGGTTTCAAATCCTGCCAAGGTCAGCTTTGCCTTTCATCCCACCAAGCTTGATAAGTGCCAGTCAAGTACTGGTATCATTGGTGTCAACCCCCTTCCCCTTAAGATCGCTGGCCTTGTGCCAAAATTTGGACCCATTATGATATTATGCCTTGCAGTATTTTTTCAGGCTCTTACATTCTGAGTTCAAATCTCTCCAATAATTTTGCTTCATTCCTCTAGGGCCAATAAAATAAATTACCAGTCAAATACTGGAATTGATCCTAAGTATATGACTGCTATTTTATTTTTGCACTTTCAAGAAATGAGGGGTGCTATTGAATTGCACCCACCATTCCTCAAAAACTGCTGGCCTTGTGCCTAAATCTAAAACCATTATTATTCAGGCCATAGTGGGGAACAGTGGTTGAGCAGTGAAGTAATTTCCGTACAGTATTTATATTTCTCTTGATACATTTTTGGAACAATTGTTAGCAGAGAAGGTCACTACAAATTCTATTTAGATATTGTTTACTAATTCATCTAATTAAAATGATTATATATGTCTGCCTCTATAAATATTTGCACTTAATGTACCGATGAAAGAAATTATTATAATTATTAAGGCAGTGGAGCTGGCAGAATTGTTAAGCATCAGAAAAATGCTTTGCATTACATCCCAATTCATTACATCCCAAGTTCAAATCCTGTCATGATCAACTATGTCTTTCATCCTTTTGGATAAAATATAGTACCAGTGTCAACTAAACTACTCACCTCAAAATTGCTTGCCTTGTGCCAAAATTTGAAACAACAGACAATGAGCTGCAGAATTGTTAGTGCATCAGACAAAATTCTTAGTAGCATTTCTTCTGATTATTTACATTCTGAGCTCAAATACTGCCATGGTCAAATTTGCTTTTCATCTTTTTGAGGTCAATAAAATAAGTACCAGCCAAGAACTATGGTTAAAGTAATCAACTATTCCCTTCCCACTGAAACTACTGGCCTTGTGCTAAAATTGGAAACCATTATAATTATTTTGATTTCTTCTCTAAAACAAAATGCTATTATGTTAGAAAAAACATTTAGTGAAAATAAAAATAGGTAAATAATACATTAAAAAATGATCCAAGAAATGTAGCTACAACCCAAAAGAGAACCTGTTTTAATTTCATTCCAAACATTTTACTGTTCTATCAACAGGAATTTCATTCCCAACCACAATTTTTACTCCCTGACTATTCCATTCCAAGTTTTTGGTGTTTTATGCAAGGGATAATTATTGTGTGTGCATGTGTGATAGAGTATTTCCCTACCATCATACAATATTGGCAGCGTTTGTCTAGACTCTATTTTCTGTGGTTATTGGGATTACTAAACCAAGTGTTTGTAATCTTATCACACACATGCACACTAGATTCAATGCTTCCACTTTACTTGTATATCAAGCTCTTAAATTTCTGCAAAATAAAAGAAAGCAGTGTGTGTGTGTGTGTGTGTGTGTAAGAGTTTCCTCAACTGTACTATGCAATGGAATCCTCAGCCTCACTTGAAGATCTGAATTCCCTAGGAGGTTTTTTATTCTATTTGAAGGCCCTACTGAGAAGAGATGGTTGTGCAAGCGAGTGTGCCTGTTGAGGTTTTTGGTAGTGTCCGAAGGGAAACAACTCCCAAGTACTAGATTATTTTCTTTGTGTGTGTGTATGTATATATATATATATATATATATATATATATACACACACACGCACACACTCAGAAAATAATTACACATCTTGTTTTTGAATTTATTTTTTTTTTAGAAAAATCTTTTGAGACATTGTTTTATTATTCCTGTGTTAAGATTTGATAAATTTGTATGAAGAAGAGGGAGAAGCTACTGCTGCTGTATGTGTGCTTGGCTGGTTAAACAGTGGCTGAAAAATAGATTTTTAACAGACACTCCAAATTAGGATACAAATATTTAATGTATTTTTAGAGCTAATTTTTTTTTTTGGATGCATCTTATAACACACATTAATCTACTAAATATACTGAATGATTTGGAAAAACAAAATCTTGATATCTGGGCTTGGCTCTGATGGCCAGTAGTACACTGATGCTGGTCTGACTTCACTTGCTGCAACCATGACTTACAGTAAAATAAAATATTGAATGTTTCTAACCTTTATTCACTGTTTTGTTTTGCTTTTTTTTTGCCTTTTTTTGCTTCCTCTTTGTGCCTTCCTTGCTCTTGTTCACAATCAACAATGATTATATATACACACACACACACACACACACACACACACACATTTAACATTCCCAAGAGGGGTGACAGTGACTCTGAAGCTTTGGACTGCTAGGCTTTGTCAGACAGTAGATAAAGTTAAGAGGTTGAAAGTTTGACGTTACTATCACTATCCTGTAAATTTTACTATACATATACTCTGCTCAAAAGTATTGAGTAATTCTCCAGTTTACTTTTAAATTGTTTTATTATATGACATCAAAATAAAGCGTTTGGTATATTATATAATAGTTAGCTGGGGAACCACATTCATTGCTTGTAGCTGCCTGACATCATCCACAGTACTTTTACAATTGTCAATCTATCTACTTCAGGAATTCCTCAATGTTCAAGTATGCAGCAAGTGATATACAGAAAATAGAAAATGCGAGAAAATTTATTGCTCTCAGCAATTATTTTAACCCATGGGTAGAAAGAATCAGTACGAGCAATAAAGTTTGTTGTACCGTAAATCCTCAAGTATAATCTGCATTTTCCCCCAAAATTTAAGGGTCAAAATTCTTAGTGCATACTATATACAAGGTTAAAAATGAAAAAATTTTCTAAGCAAAGTCCGAGTCTCTATTTGCTGTCCGGCAATGTTTATTCAGATGCATTTTGTGATGTCAGGCATGAAAATACCTTAAGCTAAGCCTGAAAGCAATGAAGTCATAAAAGAATCATCCATAACTTGCAGTAAGCAACATTTATTAAAATAAAAGTATTCAGAACACAGAATAATATGTAACAAAAACAATTTGCAAACATATTTACATTCCCATATAACAGTTAAGAACATCACCATTATTATGTTATGCATGCGCAGATATGTTTGTTCAACTAGGTGCTGCTGGCTTAATTACGCACTACTCAAGCTAGAGAAGGGGTGCGTATTATACACAAGGTTTAGGTTTATCAGAAGTACAGCCCCCTAAAAATCCCCTGCGTATTATACTCAAGGGCAGACTATACTCGAGGATTTGTGGTATATTCCAATTTCTATGTCTATTGTGTATGTATATATATATATATGTGTGTATGTATATGTGTATATATATATATATATATATGTGTATATATATATATATATATGTATGCATATGTATATATGTGTGTGTATATGTATATATGGGAAATGTGTGTATAGATAAATATATGTATGTATGTATATATCAATAATAACAAATGGTAAAATTAATTAATTTGTAGTAATCAATAATTTCACCAAGTAGAATTCGGCATGAAAAAGGACCATTTCACAGTAAACTTAAGTAATACTTTATAATTAGGGTTCAGCAAAGATTTGTTTTACCACATACCGAAGTATAGAAGTAGCCAAAAAACCTTAGCTATCTCCTCTACTTTAAAAAGGGACTCCCAGAAAAAACAGAGTACTTGAAAACAATTAAAAATATTAAATTCGAAGGCACTGGAAGAATTGAACATATCTCTCCAACTAACAGTATCAGACAGATCATATTCAATTGCCAAATTTAAAAATACACGAATGAGGTTCATCATCTTCCCCTGGTCACCCGCGTGTGTTGTCAAGTAAAAGACTACAGAAAAAATCTGGAGCTTATTATCAGGGAGAAAATTATATTATCAATAATAACAAATGGTAAAATGCCTTCGAATTTAATATTTTTAATATTTAATATTGTTGAAGTCCCATGCTGACGAAGAAAATGGTTGGGTAAAGTATAATTCTACATTCTTTATACCGATCTTATTCCGAAACGCGTACATGGGTAATCATATATCGATTGATTTTCGTTATTTTTCCTCTTTGCCTGCGTGGATTGTTTTCAAGTATTTTGTTTTTTTCTGGGAGTACCTTTTTAAAGTACAGGAAATAGCTAAGGTTTTTTGGCTGCTATTTCTAAACTTCGGTATGTGGTAAAGCAAATCTTTGCTGAACCCAATTATAAGGTATTACTTATGTATGTATATATATATATATGTGTATGTATATATATGTGTGTGTGTATATATAAATATGTATGTACATATGTGTATATATATAAATATATATGTGTGTATACATGTATGTATATATGTGTGTTTGTGTGTGTGTATATATATATATATATATATATATATATATATATATATATACTAGCATTATGACCTGGCGTTGCCGGGTCATAGTGCTAGTGCATGTATATATGTGTACATGTACATCTATATATACACATCTACACATAAAATACAAAGTTATATCTTGATATCACTAGTGATAATACTCAAAATATATAACAGACTGGAATTGTAGGCCCGTCTCTTGCAATTTCGATCAATTGTATCTTGTCCTCCCTCTAGTATAAAAGTGTGGCTACAATCCAGCCTACCTCTACTTCTGGGGGAATATTTTAGATTTTTATCCGGGACGTCCTACGTCCCAGATATAAAGGTAAAACTAAAATATTTCCACTTTGCAAGGTTCGAGTCGAGTACTCCCTTGCAAGCTCCGTTGACTCGAACCTTGCTTCTATTGTGGCGAATTTACCGCCTCTGGTTAGATACTTGATATATTTCATAGTCGCACCAAGACACTTTTCGATGGTGCTTTCCTCCAGGTGTTCAAATCTTTTTTTTCTCTACATTGTATACTTTATAGACAATAGTCTTTTCTTTGTCGGTGATCAATCCGAAATAGGTTTGTATTTCTTCCATTTTAATTTTAATGAGTTCGCGCCCGCCGACGGTTGCAGCGAAATTCATTTTTGGACTTTCTTCTATCGAAGGCATTCTAACAAAAATGCTTCCGTATAAACGGTGAAAATATTGTCAATTTCCCTAAACAGAGGCACAATTCAATTTTTAAACAATAACCAAAGCTCCTTCTCCCAAAGGGGGAGGGTTACGGTTTACAATTATTTAACAAATGCAACACAACAACGTTTCCCTTACGGGGAACCAACAAACGTGATAACAATAGTTAAACAGTAATGATAATAACAAACCTTACGGTGAATCAAAAAGTAGTACGCACTTGAAGCTATAGTCCTTTATGTATAAGAAATAAACCAACAGCAGTACTCAGTGGAAGCGGCTGTGATTTTTTATTATCCACAAGGGGCAGACAAAGAGGGGACAACACAATCTGCTTTGGGGTCAGATGAACGAATGGTTTTACATATAATATGAATTTAAAAATTTTAACACATAATTACGAATCACAATAAAAACGAAAAAATCGGATGATGGGACTGACCGGAAAACATTGCGGATGGAGTGGGGGGGGGGTTTTAGCTCGGACCCCACGAGCCCCGCCTCGCCACTGATACCTGGGTTTCATCCTGTCCCACATTTATGTGGTACCATTCATACGCAACATCTGTACTACATTCTTCCATCGTTTTTCGAACACTTTTTCAGCCAGGCATTTTCTCTCCAGCCCTATTTTCCTTTTCAGGTGGAAGATGAAGTAATTCATCAATCCAGGGCCAGAGATGAAATTGCCTGACTCTATACCTTTCAGCCTCGTCTTCCAAATCACCTCTCTCGCAATTGTAACTACACCGAGAAAACAATTCTTACCTTCTTTCGGGAGGAAATCCAGTGGGTCAATTTTTACAATAGACTCAGTCGACAGCTGTACTCTTCGTGTGTTTGACAACAGTTGTTCGGCATAAACCCACACCTCTGACACCTCCGGACATTGAACAATAGCATGCGGGACGGTTTCCCTATCCCGCTCGCATCTTGGACATGTCGGATTGCCTCGGCCACCATGCCTTGCGAGTTTGTCTCGAACGGGTAGAGCTCCTCTGTAACATTGCCATGCCAGAAACTTCTGAAAGTTGTCCAGGGTCTTCGGCCCGAATGTACGTCGGAACAGACTGGTCAGCTGATTATCATCGAGACCTAGGGTTTCCCCTAAAGTATCGTCACATTCGGCCTTTACCAGCCCTCTATAAAAGAATGTGGTGGAACCCCCACCGTAAGCGTTGCCCGAGCGACGGAATAGCAGGAGAGCCTTGCGACACTCCGTAAACCATGTGCCCAGTTTCGATCGCCGATTCAACCAGGTTTCCCATCCACCGAAACTAGTAAACTTGGGAAACATCAGTTTTGCCAGCGGAGACCACACACGTTCACCATCCAGGTAGAGCCACAGATACCTCAACCTCAGCGCATGTCTGCGCATCAACAGCTAAGGCATCCCTAGCCCACCGGTTGTTGACAGCAAGTATAGCGTTTCACAAGCAGTTTCGAGCCCCTCCACAAAAAGTGAAAGAGCTGTCTTTCCAACTTAATCAACCACGAATCGGGGCAAGGAACGACGGATAGGCGGTAGGTGATGACCGATGTGATGAACACATTGGCTACCTCCACCCTTCCTTTATGGGATAGCCACCGCCAATACCAGGTCTTGACTACTGCAGTCACCCTGCCCGATACCTCGGCCCAGTTCTTCTCTATTTGGAGGTCTGGTCCAAACCAAACCCCTAGCAACTTAATCGGACCCTCAGTCCAACGTCCCACGACGCTGTCAGGAGGCAGCGACTTGCCTCTCTAGGTGCCGAGCTGCAAGCTGACTGACTTTTCACTTTTGCTCCTGCCACCGTCTCGTAAGCCTCTATGGCCTTGCCTACCCTCTGTAGGTGATCCATTTCGGTTACGATGATGGTGATGTCATCCACGTAAGCTGACATCGATTTTCCACAACCTGGCTGTCTCGGGATGCCGCTCAATTTTCGCAGTAATGGCTCAAGAGCCATCACGTACAAAAGCGGGGAGAGCGGACACCCTTGACGAACCGAACGTTTAATGTTGAACGGCTTCGATAAGAAGTCGTTCACCCGAACTACCGAGTCGATGTTGTCATAAATCTGAATGATCCACCTGAGGAAACCAAGACCCAGGCCGAACTGTGCCAGAACGGACACCAGGTAGCGATGGTCAACTCTATCAAAAGCCTTAGATTGGTCTAAACGGACCAGTGCCCCACCCTTGCCAGAATCACTATTAAGCCCCTCTAAAGTGTACAGCATAAGATGGAGATTATCCTGAATGGTTCTGCCGGGAACAGCACATGTCTGTACTCCCCCCCCCCGATCAGACCATCCGCGACACAAGCCAATCTTTTCGATAACACTTTGGCCAAAATCTTCAACTCTGTGTTTAGCAGTGTGATGGGCCGAAAATTACAATCCCCCTTGTCCGGGTCCTTTCTGACAAGAGTCACTACTCCCCGGCGCACAGATCTGGGAATAAACCCGTTCTGCTGCCAGTTCGCGTAGACCTCCGCCAGTAGGTGCCCGAACAAGTCTGGCATACTCTTATATAACTCATAAGGTAGACCATCCAGACCTGGCGCCTTACCAACGCCGCAGTCCGCCATAACCTCAGCCACCTCCTCAGGCGTGATCGGCCCTTCACAGCTCTCCGCGTCTCGCACCGATACGCGCAGCAGCCCGTCGAGGAAGTCCGTAAAGTCCCTCCTACTATCCGGTCTGCAGCCGCCCCCACCGAAAAGCTGAGCGAAGTGCTCCTGAAAGGCCTCACACATCTCCTTGGGTTCGTCTATCAACTTACCTTGTTGGTTTGTCAAAGATTATAATCAAAATAAGCAACAAGTATATCCAAGGTAGTGTAGTACAATTGTTTCATGCTACTTACAGTGTTTAATAAAATGAAGTAGCATTGAAACAATTGTACTACTCTACCTCGGATATACTTGTTGCTTATTTGGATATATATATATATATATATATATATTTAGTGAAGGGAAGAAATGGAGCTGAACGAAGATTCTACAGAATTCCTTTTATTATTTTCTACACATGTTTCAAAGGCCGCAAATTTCCAAATTCGGATTGAATAAGGAGACCATTTTGCAGCTTTCTCTTCAGGAAAATCCAGGAATTTAAATCTCCAAACAAATGCGCAGCAAGCAATTCGAACAAAACGCTCCTTAGGAGCCCATGGAATGGCAAAAACTGTCTCTCAATGTGCGTTGACGTCAGGGGGGTGGAGGCCGACGAAAAAGTCCGTTGGAACAAATCGAGGTCAAACTGCGGTCAAACCTGGTAGGGGAAGAAATACTGAAAACCAAAGGGTATGAATATATTCTGTATAACTAATGTTAATGTTCGGATTGTTTTAAGAATTAAGGCTATGTTATTTAGGTGTGCGAACCTACCTACATGTATGTGTGTGTGCGCCTGTGTATGTGTGGCAGTATGTTAGGAAGCAGCTAGAGGGAAAGAGTACTGCTGATATTGTTGGTCAAGCGGCTGATAAAAGCCTGTGTCTGTGTGTTCGTCTGTGGCCAGCTTGTATACAGATGACTTGTCAAATCAAGGGGCGTATAATCCCTGATATTGCTTCTAAAAAAGTAGCAGACCATACGCTAAAAGGGGAGTAATTTTCCCTTGCAAATTTAATTCAAAGATTTTTTCAAAATTTTTTCCAATTGGAAAAAATTTTGAAAAAATCTTTGAATTAAATTTGCAAGGGGAAATTACTCCCCTTTTAGCGTATGGTCTGCTACTTTTTTAGAAGCAATATCAGGGATTATACGCCCCTTGATTTGACAAGTCATCTGTATACAAGCTGGCCACAGACGAATACACAGACACAGGCTTTTATCAGCCGCTTGACCAACAATATCAGCAGTACTCTTTCCCTCTAGCTGCTTCCTAACATACTGCCACACATACACAGGCGCACACACACATACATGTAGGTAGGTTCGCACACCTAAATAACATAGCCTTAATTCTTAAAACAATCCGAACATTAACATTAGTTATACAGAATATATTCATACCCTTTGGTTTTCAGTATTTCTTCCCCTACCAGGTTTGACCGCAGTTTGACCTCGATTTGTTCCAACGGACTTTTTCGTCGGCCTCCACCCCCCTGACGTCAACGCACATTGAGAGACAGTTTTTGCCATTCCATGGGCTCCTAAGGAGCGTTTTGTTCGAATTGCTTGCTGCGCATTTGTTTGGAGATTTAAATTCCTGGATTTTCCTGAAGAGAAAGCTGCAAAATGGTCTCCTTATTCAATCCGAATTTGGAAATTTGCGGCCTTTGAAACATGTGTAGAAAATAATAAAAGGAATTCTGTAGAATCTTCGTTCAGCTCCATTTCTTCCCTTCACTAAATATATTAAACTTCAATTATCCGCGCTAAGGACGGTTGTGACACCCCATGGTCGTAACTTCAACCGTGTTTTTTCTGTTGTGATTTTTGCTACCCAGGTATCGGTTAAATTTTGAATAATCCGTAACAAGATAATTCATTTATCCATTTCAATATATATATATATATATATATATATATATATATATCGCCGTGATCACCGTGACCGACCAGGCTATCAGATGTTGCTACACATCGCTGGTCACAATACGCTTCGCATTGTTTTAGCCTTTAAATGACGCCACCCCGCTGGCTAAGCGAGCAGGCCAACAGAAGAAAGAGTGAGAGAAAGTTGTGGCGAAAGAGTACAGCAGGGTTCGCCACAATCTCCTGCCGGAGCCTCGTGGACCTTTAGGTCTTTTCGCTCAATAAACACTCACAACGACCGGTCTGGGAATCGAAACCGCGAACCTACGACCGCGCGTCCGCTGCCCTAACCACTGGGCTATATATATATATACGATGACCGTCTTTTAGTGTCCGGCTGCCAAACTCACTCAAAGCATTAGTCGGCCCAAGTCAAAAGATGCCCAATGTGACATGTAGTGGGGCTGAACCTGGAACCATATCATATATACAGAAAGAGAGAAAGAGAAAGAGAGACAGAAAGAGGGACAAAAACTATCAGTTCTAAATCTCCGAGCGAGAAACGTGCAGCAACATTATCGTAAAGTTTATTCAATAAGTATCAGACTTGATTAGAACGAATGTTACTGCTTTCCAGCTGGCTATTGACGCGCAAACATCGCTCCCTTGTTCGAAGTGTAAGAGTGATGTATATATATATTATATATATATATATATATATATGTGTGTGTGTGTGTGTGTGTGTGTGTGTGTGTGTGTGTGTGTGTGTGTGTGTGTGTATGTGTAAATTAGAGGACAACCGCCATGTAGCAATTCAACAATGATATACTTAAATCATACCATATAGAAAAAAATTAAAGATATGATAAAACATTTACCTAGAACTAAATTAAGTACGAAATAATAAAAAAATAGTATATAATTAGTATATAGACTACACGTGTTTCGTGGCTGTATTTTCAAACTGATAACAGTAAAATCAATTCAATTTAAATATAGTTACTCATCAGGTCCAAGATAAAAACAATAAAATAATTAATTAAATGTACGTATATTATCTAATAAGAATGTATAAATATATATGAAAATACGTAATTTTTCAATAAAAAAAATCGAACAAAAATCCAACAATACATCTTAAAGCAAAAACACAAAATATCTTATTAAATAGATTCTGTTAAATAAAATCTTTAAGCTTAATACGTAGGACTTAGTGTTTATAATCATTTTATCTCGTTAAAAACGTGGTGCAAATAAAACTAGAATAAATAAATCTAAATATTTATTTTATCTATGAGAATATATTTAAGCTTATAGAAAAAAATATCAAACTATAGTATATCATCATTACTGGAAAATTAAAATACAAGTAATTAAAACAAAATAATTAAAACAATATATATATATATATATATATATATAACATAATATACATTAAATGAAGCTATATGTAATACGTTAATTCACAAGATAATAACAATAAAAAAATAATAAAAATAATAAGTAAATAAATATATATATATATCGTAACTCATAATTATCAAATAACAATATAGAAATCAATATTTTTACAATAATAATCAAACAAAATTCAATCCAAAATTCAATAATATTGTGATGAAAGAAATGCATTACTTATCTAATGAAAAAATTTTAACTGAATCTTAAACGTAAAAATGTAGGCCTTAGCGTTTATAAAACATTTTACTCGTGAAGACGTTGCGTAAATATAAAAAATAGAATAAATGTATAAAATTATGTTTTATATTAATGAAAATGACGAAAGATATTTAAGCTTCTAGAATCAGAGATTAAGAGAACAAAAAACAAAAGTATAGATTACAAATTGCTGGGAGATTTAAAGACCAAACAATTAATACTAAAATACGTTAAATATAGATAATATAGTTAAACTAGCTTAAGGTGACCCGCTCTACGTGCGGGTAAGAGTGTGGTTGTTACTTTCTGTTGCTTCCTTTCAGCACGTAAAAAGCACCATCCGAACGTGGCCGATTGCAGCGCCGCCTTGAGTGGCTTCTGTGCGGGTGGCACATAAAAAGCACCAACCAATCGTGGCCGCTGCCAGCCACCCTGGTACCTGTGCCGGCGGCACGAAAAAAGCACCCACTACACTCACAGAGTGGTTGGCGTTAGGAAGGGCATCCACCTGTAGAAACACTGCCAGATCAGACTGGAGCCTGGTGCAGCCTCCTGGCTTCCCAGACCCCGGTCAAAGTGTCCAACCCGTTCTAGCACGGAAAACGGATGTTAAACGATGATGATGATGATGATTCTCCCTCATTGTTTCTCTCTCCTTTCTCTCTCACTTTCCCACTCTCTTACTTTTCTTTTCTCTCGGACTCTCCCTCGCTTTCTCTTACTCTCTATCTTTATCTATCTCTCTCCCATTTATAAACAACAAAAGATCTTGAGTAAGTTGAGAAAGTAAAATATTTTGAAAGATCAATCATAAATATCAGGCAGTGACAACGGAAAGGTCTGCTTCAAGGCAGACAGCAAAGCAATAACATTTAAAAAGGACAGACGAACTTGAGGGCTGAATAAAAATAAAAAAAAATATTGGAAACCAAAGTTTGAAGGTATAGAATCTGAGGATAGTAGTTACCATGGCTGGCATTTCTTAACGACGGACAGCAACGTATTGGCAATTTAACGGCTGGCGTAAAATTTTGAACTTGTTGTAAAAGAAAATTCCAAAACACCAAGTTTTGAAGTGATTCTTTCTCACGACAGTAGACTCACCTTGGTAAGCATTCAAAACTTCATCATCGATAACAACACATTAACGATTTAAAGTCTAGCGCAATCGCATTATATATCTATGAGTGTGTGTGTGTGTGTGTGTGTACGCATTATATATATAAATGTATACAAATTATATATATATATATATAATATATATATATATATATATATGTATATGTATATTAATTAGAGATAAAACCACTATTAGGCAAATTAAACAGTGAAAAACATGAAAGTAAAAATATAATGTACAAAATATATAAAATATAAAATTGAAAAATTTAAATAATATTAATTTAAAATTAAAATTATTAATTTATATTTATAATTTTTTTAAATATATATAACTATCAAAAAGTATTAAAAAGTTTAATATACATAAATACAGATATATACACTTTGTATATATACATTATATATACATATTTATATATAGAACACACACACACACACACGCACACATATATATAAATTAACCCAATAAATATCTGATTCATAATATTTGTTCTCATGATTGTGTGGTGGTGGTGGTGGTGGCGATGATAATTCTGTCTATGAATGCAGACAGACGTAGAGAGAGAGAGAGTGTGTGAAAGCGCTGTCGAAGGCGGTGAGGGGGGAGATATAGAACGCCGTGACACGGCGTTATAAAGAGAAAGTGAAGGGGGGTTAGACGCTGTTAAACGACGTTATATATAGAAAGTAATGGGAAGGGAGGAAAGAGAGTGAGTGACGGAGGAAGACAGATACATAAAAGAATGAGAGTAGACTTGTCAAAGTGCGTTTTTGGCCCTAGCAACGACACCTTTTAAGATGGGGATTTCTAACCTAGCCCACTGGCATCCTCACCTCATTTTACATGTCCCTGTAAATTTTGGAGTCAATCCGACGGGATCTAGTGGCCTTTAACCCGTTCTCAATGCCAAAACCAGACAAACAAACAAACTTTTCGCATTTCAGATTTATAATATAGAGATTAATTTATATTACTATAATTAATAGATATTCATTAAATTATATATTCATTTATTTATTAAGAAACATCCAAGTTTAAATGTATTCAAATAATGTAATATAACGTATAATATCATGCTAATTTATACACTAATACTACTATAAATTATATCTACAATAAGTTAGTAACAAAAAATAAGGTTTTATAAATACGGAAAAATTAGCTAAACTTATATAAGTAATGTATATATGTATATATATATATATATATATATATATATATATATATATATATATAATATATATATATATATATATATATATATATATATATATATATATATATATATGTGTGTGTGTGTGTGTGTGTGTGTGTGTGTGTGTGTATATATATATATATATAGAGAGAGAGAGAGAGAAGGTGGGAAAGAAAATTACAAATACGTTTCTTTATTAGCCACACAGGGCTGCACACAGACGGGACAAATTACAAGGTAGAACTTTTCTTTTGGGGATAAAAAAAAGTGGGGTTGGTTTTCGATCAAATGGGATCGTAAAAGGAAAGAAAGAGGAAAGCAAATACAAAGGGGGGGGGGGGTAAAAATAAAAGGAAAAAGAAAAAATCGATCAATAGGGATCGTTATCACAGAAATGTCAATATAAAGTGTAAAAGGTAAGGCAGATGAGGTTTACCCGTGGAAAGAAAATCCTACGGAAAAGACCACGGTAACCTCGGTCAATGAAGTCACATGTTATATTTTTTTTACAAATATGTAACTTTCTGTATTAAATTTTTACGGTTCATACGATCATAGTGAAGGTGGCTTCGTCATTCATACGTGCCATCCTTGCTACATTCACCCATCTTTTTTTAAGACATTCACTAGACAAAACTTGCCTCTCTACTCTCACTTTCCTTTTCAAGTGATACTTGAAGAAGTTGATGAGAGATTGATCAGAGAGGAAAGCGTTTGTCTCTAATCCTTTCAGGCGCGTCCACCAGATACATTCTTTCGCCATAGCCACAAGTATGATAAAAATAGCTCAAATAACAATAATCAACATCAGAAGATTGCTCTTAACATTCCTGAAATTGTCGTTTTAGTATTATCTGTAAGCCTAGCACTTATTCTGTCGGATTTCTTTTGTCGAATGGCTTGTTTACAGGGACGTAAACACGCCAACATTGGTGGTGAAGCGATAGTTGGGGGACAAATGCAGACACAAATACATACATACATACATACATACATACATACATACATACATACATACATACATATATATATATATATATATATATATGGAACGTAGCATCCGGGCTTATTTACACAATTATAGCAGAATCCACGGTCATAATCTTCAAATTAATATAGATGTCTGGCCATTTGAGCAACAAAATTCAGAGAAACAAAAATTCAGATTTCCAAACAAATATTTTAACACAAAAAGCACAGCGATTACAACAAAAGAAAAAAGAGCAAAATAGGTTTCATACCTGTTTCAAAAAGACAATATACTAATGGAAAAGATGCCAAATTACTATGAAAGTAATATTAATCAGAATTTGTCTTCGTGCATTGCACTAAGCGAAAAAAACCCCCAAAACTCGGCCTGACTCATACATTGCTTAAAATAGTACTATAATACTTTTTTTAAGAGGTCGTATATTGAAGTAGATTTCGATCCCGGGAACACCGATTGCTTTTGTGTCTCGTGTTTTCCACAATCTATAAATTTTAATTTTTTTAAGGGTATTTCTGAAAAAACTGAAATTTCTCTTAGTTTTGGTTTCAAAGCACTCGCAGGTGTACTTGCCATGAAACTTTTTACTCCACACATTTTTAACGTCTTACCTACCAGAACGAAAGGCACCACCTAATTTTTTTTATTACTTTCAGCATTTTAAACAGAAGCCATCAGGAATTTCATTTATTTTTTTCTTTCCTCTTCATTGTATTCGTCTCCTCCCGGATCTTTGCTGCCGTTTGTGATGCCGGAGAGTTGGGAGTCGCTGCTTTCACCGCTAGAGGTGCGACTCCTTTCCCTACTCTTAGGTTCTCTTGTGGTTTAGGTGGGGAGCACTCTGCTCTTATGTGGCCCTTCTGGACACATTTAAAACAACGAACCCTTGTACTCTCCTCCATAACTCTTAGCTTGCTAAGATGTCGACAATCTTCTCGAGAACGGCAGGGGAAGGCTGGATTGGCATCTCTAATCCTTGCTCCTGCCAGTTCTAGTGTTTGATTTTGGTTGCTTGGAGGATTGTTATTTTTTCCTCCAAACCTTTGATGATTGCCGCCACCTGGCAGATAACATCGATCTTTGATATAATCTCTCCCGCCTCAACCTTGGAAGTACGTCCACTCAGGTATGTGGCTAAGAGGACCACTTCGTTGGTTTTCGGCAGGGTCGTAGAGTGTTGACTGAGAATATCTTCGGATGAGAACAGCACCTCCACCGTCGCAAAACTTTTGCCTCTGGTAAGATATGCAATATCTTGCCAGATGGGCCTCGGACACTTTTCCACTTGTTCTTTCGTCACTATGTCGAGCAAAGCTTTTCATATAGACGGTTTTAAAAATCACCGTTTTACGGGAGGTTGTATGGGACAATTCTTTCGGAAGCATCAGTTTAATTCCGTGCCTTTCCTTACATAGAAGACACTTGAATTTATCAAGTTGTTCCTTTCAATGCACATTTTTCCTCTTGTGACACTAGTCGTTGTTGCAAAATTGTCTGCTTTTTTGGCTTTAGTGTCATTTTCCTTTTGTATTATTTTGTCCAATATTTTGACACACTGTGTTAATTCTTCCTCGGAGGATTCGACGTTATTTTAACTCCCATCTGATAATATCATCGTTCTATTTTTTTAAAACAAAACACAATAAAACATTTTCCCCCTTCAAACAAGTGGAAAAACGTCAATGTGTCTGCAACTACGCAGAATTAACAAAGTGTTTTAACAACACAGTTCAACAATAATTACAACAAACAGTTTTGCCTTAAAACCAAGCCAAACTCGAAAACGGAAAAATTTCAAACTGATTTTAATTGACAACAATTGTCGCACACAGGAGGGAATACAAGGAGTATATCCATTCCTGGATATACTAATCATCAAAAGAGATAAAAACATTGAAAAAGATATTCACTACAAACAAATTCTAAACAATACTTACTGTTTTCCTCATGCCATCCTAAACACACGAAGAATAATATCCCCTTTAATCTAGCAAGAAGAATCTGCACAATTGTCTCAAACCCCGAAACCCGCAATAAAATACTCCAGGAACTAAAACAGGTACTACTTAAAAGACAATATCCATTAATGTTAGTAGACAACGGAATAGAACTTGCCGAAGCAATAAATATCGAAGAAAAACGAAAAACGCCCCAGATACATCGAACACTTTACCCAAGAAATACATAGGTTTACAATATTGTCCACCAGAAGATCCCACTACTAAAAGAAGACCCAAGAATGAAACAAGCATTCGAAAGTACACAAAATAATCAAAAGTAAAAGACAATCGAAGTCTCTCAAAAAAAAAAAAAATCCTCACAAGTGTTATATTATCTTCCACAATTCCTACGCCGACAGCCAAAAAGTCTGGCCGCCCCAATTGCAGGACCTGCATCAACCTTATTGAAAACACAACATAAAAATTCAAATCAGACTTTTAGCGTAAAAAAATCACTTTATATGTTCTTCAAGTAATTTAATATGCGCTATCAAATGTCAAAGATCTAATGAAGATCCTGTAAGTCAAAGCTTACTCTAAGAAATAGACTAACTATTCACTGACAACAAATACGAGACACCAGTACTAGACAGATTCAACTGAGTGGACACATATACATATGTGAAAACACTAAATCCTCCAAATTCCAGGGCTTCCCACTCTACCTATGTTCAGCGAATACCACAGATGAAGCACGGATAAACAAAGAAAATACTTTCATACAAAAGTACAAACCAAGACTTAAACTTTAACAGAGTAAATACACAAATAAGTATTCACACACAAAACTCATACTGCCAGTTATCACGAGGAACCTGCACATCTAACAGCCTAAACTTTAGCCACTGGACTACATACAAACAGCTTCTCATTCTCCCACCAGACAGATTAAATATGGAGTGCCTTGATTATAACTTACAATGTTCACTCAACAGTGTCGGTCTTCTTTTTAAGCACAAAATATACTTTCACGTGATGCTAACGAACGGACGTAGCAGGAAGCGTACAAAAGGTTATAAACTTAATCATGTGTTCATTCTCTACCAACACTTGAAAGAAAACATTCAGGGCATTGATTCCTTGGACATGTTCAGTCAACCGTGTCAGTCTTAACTTACCTCGCCGAATATTGTCACTTGATACGAACAAAAATTTCTAAGACAAGTCATGTAACTATCCTTTCCCAGTCAAATCCTATTCAAAGCAGATACTAATTTGAGCCATGAAGTCCCTATAAAAATGGGGCAAGCTTCAGATACTAGTCAGAAGCAAGTTCTATTTGAACTTTTTGAAAATCAGTGTAAACTGTGAAACCGGTTAAATCTTTAAATATATTTATGAAAAATACTTTAACTATTCTCAGTGCATTTTCAACTTCTATTTTTCATATATATACATATATAGCTGTAATTATAAAAGCGTATCCTACTACCGAAAATGTTTTAACGCAAAACTTAGCAACTGAAACGGGTTTAAAACAAAATATTATGAAAGACTATATTCATGTTATTATTATATTATTATTATTATTATTATTATTATTATTATTATTATTATTATTATTATTATTATTATTATTATTATTATTATATTATTGTTGCTGTTGTTGTTATATATATATATATATTTACATACACACACACGCATACATATAAGTAATGGTCATCGCCACTTAAACATAGTTGTTCAGTAGGAATCCACGCCTCCTCCAGCAGGTTTGTTCAATGCAACATGCACTATACATGTAAGCAGAAGAGTGAACATCTAACATATTCCAGCCACGATATCACTAAACAATACGGTTTCGAGATATTTGTGCTCATCCTCGGTGGTGGATACTCATCCGCTAGCAGTGGCAGTTATTCCCTCCTACTCGCAATATGTAGAATAACCACAGGAGAAGGCGTCCTCCTCAGCTTAAAGCTGTAGTAACATTGGTTCTTAATAACCATGTTTAAGTGGCAATAACCGTTATTTATCATTATAGTTACTGCTTTCATCTCTTATAGAGATTTTCTAGCTAGCTAATTTGCTTGTTATATATATATAATATATATATATATATAATATATATATATATATATATGTGTATATTGGCAGGGCTGGCCTGCTAGGTAGCCGGCCAGAATGCTAGAAGAAGATCATCAACGATCAAACTACAAGGGAAATTCTCTAGAGGAAGAATTCAGCGAACACCAGAACCAACTTTGGCGGGCAGGACATATGAAAAATTATATAAATAACAGACTTAAATGCATACCTCGGTTTCGGTCTTAACAAAAGAATTACTTGCATAATTCAAATGTCCGTGACTTCATCAGTACATTCGGTCCTCGAGATGCAAACCGCAAGACCAACCCCAGCCCTCTGTGTCAAGACAGACACGTGCTTAGTCTTACTGATTATATCGGGAATAAAATTTCAAATGTCTTGGCTCCGGCGCGCTGAGAGACTCCTGAAGCGAAGGGCTGCAGTGAATAATTCACTGCGGGTAGTGCTTACAACTAGGGAACGTATTTATTTAAATATTTAAAAATTGAGGGAGATAAATTAATATTAATTTTAATATCAATTTAAAACCAGTAGTCCAGCATTCAAAAAATCTGAGGAGTCAGAGAAAATTCAAATATATGTGTATATTGGCAGGGCTGGCCTGCTAGGTAGCCGGCCAGAATGCTAGAAGAAGATCATCAACGATCAAACTACAAGGGAAATTCTCTAGAGGAAGAATTCAGCGAACACCAGAACCAACTTTGGCGGGCAGGACATATGAAAAATTATATAAATAACAGACTTAAATGCATACCTCGGTTTCGGTCTTAACAAAAGAATTACTTGAATTATGCAAGTAATTCTTTTGTTAAGACCGAAACCGAGGTATGCATTTAAGTCTGTTATTTATATAATTTTTCATATGTCCTGCCCGCCAAAGTTGGTTCTGGTGTTCGCTGAATTCTTCCTCTAGAGAATTTCCCTTGTAGTTTGATCGTTGATGATCTTCTTCTAGCATTCTGGCCGGCTACCTAGCAGGCCAGCCCTGCCAATATACACATATATTTGAATTTTCTCTGACTCCTCAGATTTTTTGAATGCTGGACTACTGGTTTTAAATTGATATTAAAATTAATATTAATTTATCTCCCTCAATTTTTATATATATATATATATATATATATATATATATATATATACTTCGCTTTAAAGCGACATTTTTATATAAACAATTGACTAAAAAGTAATGATCTAACCCAGGCCAGAATCAAACCCACATATCAACGCTAATACGACTCCATGCAGGTTTGTTTACAAATATTATATATAGTATTGGGCAGTTAAAGTATATATTCATTAAATTTGGCTAAAAGTGATGGTTGAGCGTTTGGCCCAATCGGATGCACATGGAATCGTGATATATGATAAGTGTTGATATGTGGGTTCGAGTCTGGCTTCCGTGAGCTCATCATTTTCAGTCAATTATTTATATTAAAAATGTCGCTTTAAATCGGAGTACATATTATTAATATTATCATTATTATTATTATTATTATTATCATCATCATTATTATTATTATTATTATTATTATTATTATTATTATTATTATTATTATTATTATCATGGAGCCTTGTCTCATTTTCCGAAAGAAAAAAAGAAAGAAAATCTGTGGAAGTTTTAAATTTTTGTTTTATTTATGAAAGAAAAAAAAATTCTGTCACATTTTTCTCGCGGCTAGGGAAGTTAATTCATATTTAGCTTTGACAGGTCTCGCTGACATTTTTACCACTTTTAATTAACTTTTCAACTTCATAATTTAACATCAAGTCTGTTTATTATCTTTAAATTGTTAAGCTTGATCTTAATCGAGAACAGGATTGTTCATTCTGACCAAAATAATTGTTGATGTAAGAAAGAACAAGAAATATGTTTTATAATAAACCGAACAGATAACCAGTCATTCAGTCATTGCTGGACACTTGCAAGTACAGTGTTTTGCAGATAAACTGAGACCAATTTAATCAGTTGACTTAGTGGGCTTAATACTCTTTTACTTGTTTCAGTCACTTGACTACGGCCATGCTGGAGCACCGCCTTTAGACGAGCAAATCGACCCCGGGACTTATTCTTTGTAAGCCCAGTACTTATTCTATCGGTCTCTTTTGCCGAACCGCTAAGTGACGGGGACGTAAACATACCAGCATCGGTTGTCAAGCAATGTTAGGGGGACGAACACAGTCACACAAACACACACACACACACACACACACACACACACACACACACACATATATATATATATATACATATATACGACAGGCTTCTTTCAGTTTCCGTCTACCAAATCCACTCACAAGGCATTGGTCGACCCGGACTATAGCAGAAGACACTTGCCCAAGATGCTACGCAGTGGGACTGAACCCGGAACCATGTGGTTGGTTAGCAAGCTACTTACCACACAGCCACTCCTGCGCCTATATTTCATTTTTTGACAAAACCTTGATTGCCTGAAATTCTACGGGTAAATAGCGAACTGACTCGACAGCAGAATCGTTCAGCCATTGTTGTTTTAGCGCGTGCCGGGCACAGTGCCAATAAAATTGTTATGTTGACGAAACTTCCAAAAGCAACAGTTTATCGTGTGTATAAACAATTTAAAGGAGAGGGAAAGATTGATAGAAAAGAACATAAGACTCGAAGCGATTCCAAGCGCAATCCAAAGTTTCTCGCCGGCCTCAAACGCTCGATTGAAACTAATCCATCCACATCCAAGACAATTCTCGCAAAGAAACGCAATGTGTCCCTGTCCAGAACTGTGAACAGGAACCTTGGCATGATTAACTATGTTCGACGACCCCGTCACTTCCTAACAGCCAACTTAGAAATCAGAGCCGAGAGATGCCCAAAGTTTCTGCCATTCATCAATCATCAAGGCACAGGGAAAACTCTCGTGTTTATGGACGTGAAGTTCACTGTGAACGCTGAGGTGAATGGGAGAAATTCTCGAGTGATTGCATACAACCCTTCTGACATCCCCTTGTGTTTGAGACTAAGAATCCTGCTTCTGTGATGGTATTTGGAGCCGTAGCGAGCGGTGGAAGTGTCATAGATCCACACTTGATTGGGTCTGGCTTGACGATTGGCACAAAGGAGTATCTGGACATCCTGAAGAACTCTCTGTTACTTTGGATGGAGCAGAAGTTTGGACTTGAAAATGTGATACTTATCCAGGATTCTCGATTACTTTTTATGCGGCGTACTTAAAGCAAGGACCACACTTGAATGTCAACAGTTTGACATGCAAAATAAAAAAAAGGTGGAGGTTGCAGAAGCTGCAAAGAAATTTCGTTTTTGTGTGGAAACAATAATTGCCCAAAAAGGTGGCCATATTGAGTGATAAATGCTTTTGTTGTCATAAATGTTACATTAAAAGTGTGTGTGTGTGTGTGTGTGTGTGTGTGTGTGTGCGTGTGTGTGTGCGTGAGCGTGCGTGTGTGAGTGTGCGTGGGTGTGTGTGTGTGTAAACAAAACTGATTGTGAGAGATTATCAATCTGGGCAAAATATCTCATAAGTTCTCTGTTGGCACACTAGGCAAATAATGTTATTTAGATTAGTGAAAAACTCCAGCTAATCTTGTGGCAGGGTCAAGGTTGTGTGTCATTGCAATTCCATAAACTGTAACAAACTTGCCAACGTTAGAAGGAACATTATGGAAAAGAAATTACTAACATAGGCGCAGGAGTGGCTGTGTGGCAAGTAGCTTGCTTACCAACCACATGGTTCCGAGTTCAGTCCCACTGCGTGGCACCTTGGGCAAGTGTCTTCTATTATAGCCTCGGGCCAACCAAACCCTTGTGAGTGGATTTGGTTGACGGAAATTGAAAGAAGCCCGTCGTATATATGTATATATGTGTGTGTGTGTGTGTGTGTGTGTGTTTGTGTCTCTGTGTTTGTCCCCCCAACATCGCTTAACAACCGATGTTGGTGTGTTTACGTCCCCGTAACATAGCGGTTCGGCAAAAGAGACCGATAGAATAAGTACTAGGCTTACAAAGAATAAGTCCTGGGGGTCGATTTCCTCGACTAAAGGCGGTGCTCCAGCATGGCCGCAGTCAAATGACTGAAACAAGTAAAAGATTAAAAGATTAAAGAGAACTGAATTAGAGATTGACAAAATTAAACAATCAGTAAGGGATATAAGGAACAAAGTTGCAGCTGAAGAAGATACTACAGAGGAAATAATTATAGACCAGCCCAGGTCTGATGAAAATGCAATAATGATTGAAGGAGTTAACGTAACTGATAAGCAGTGAAATACCCTCTGAATCAACCATAAACACTAACGGCGCATGAAAATAAATAGATGAAGAAAGTCACACAGAAATTGACCCAACAGAACTACATGATCTGAAAAGACCAAATCATGATTGAATGGCTGAAAATTAAAGAAACCAGTATGAATGAACGCGACACTCTCCCCAAAATTCGCAATTCTAACCAAAACCTGAAAGTAATTGGTAAAATCCGCCTTGCACTTAAGTATATCACTTAAGCGAATGATGTTGATATTACAGATCTCAACCACCTGTACTATGCATACGTGAAAATCTCGACAATTCTATGTGGTGAAAACTACAACATTCCTACAAAAAGCCTACTTGGTAAGAGCGTATTCAACACCAAATTCAGCTACTTAGATCTGACATAGAGTGTTTAAAAACCTTAAGTTTTACAAGACTATCAAACCAACAAAAATCCGAAGATGAAAGAAAAAATATAATATGAAAACCATATTTGACATCGATACCATCACAGAAACTATCAAGTAAAAGGTATGTGCTAAAGCAGCCCGCACAGTAAGGTATGAAAAGCGCGTTAGATTCTTCAAGGACAAGAACATGATAAAAAAATAATCCAAAAAATGTTTACAGGAAGATAAGGAAAATACCAGTTACACTAAAGTCTGTCCCATCAAAAGAAGTGCAGGAATTTTGGAATAAAATTTGGGCAGAAGCAAAAACACACAATGAAAAGCCCCCTTGAATTGATATAATATCTACAGACTTAGACTCCTTAGAATAGCAAAAGTGGGAGGGTATCAAGGCAGAGGATGTAAGATCTGCTCTCAGGAGGTCAAGCAAATGGAAGTCTCCAGGGAAGGATAAAATTCCTAACTTCTGGTTGAATGCCTTCCCAGAGAGTTATGAATTGCTAACAAAACTGTACAACGATATTTTGCAACAACCTAGTATGATTCTCTCTTGGCTATTTATGGTGTAACGTTCCTACTTCCAAAAAATGAGGAAACAAATGAACCCAAAAATTATAACCTGCTTAACAACAATGTATAAAATACTAACATCTGTATTGACCGAATATATCTATAGTTTTTTGATACAGTGTTAAATTGCGCCCCGTTTCTCTGCGCAGTTTCTACAATTCATTACAGGGACTTTTGTCATGAAAACTTTATTGCTGAATGATAAAGATATTGTCAGTTATTTAGTCTCTCAGTGCTAATCCTCCAGAACTGAGCCATTAAAGCATCCTCTACCAATAGTTTGTCAGAGTAACGTCGTGGCAAGCTGTAATAATTTGGCGTAGTATTTCCTCGTGTCCATCGCCTCACGGTTGATTTTTCAGGACATATCACACGTTGACAGTGATTATTATCTTTATAACTTAGATGAGATCTTAACGCTAAATATTTCAAATGTTATTATAAAGTTACCTCTCTATAATAATATGAAAGCTTCTAATTAGACATACGTGACAGTCAACATTGTTTCAGTCCATGTTGTCAGTAATTCTTTTCTTGTCTAGTTAGTATTACACATTTTTTTGAAATCTTATTTTACTTTATGTTAAAATATATCATTAGTATTTCTCTTCTCCTCTTGGCTTACCTGTCTTCAAAATGATGACAGTATTTATCAAAGGATGGGTGACACGAGGTCACATACTTTCAAAATTTGAAACAATCTAGTTAAGTATTTCAGTAACATGTCTTTATCTAACATTGCGCAGTGACATTGTTTTCCAAAGTTCATGCACAGGGCTGACAGGCAATCTGTTATAAGAAGTGCTTCACTTATGAAAGTCAAGTTTGCAGAGTAATTAACTCAAAATATATTATATACATTTAATTCATTAAAAAAAGCTCAAAAAATCATTTTTTACCATTTGTGAGAAAGAAATTTTAAAATTGCACAAAAGCAATACTTTCCTATTTTCCTTAATTTTAAAACTATTTTCTACAAGTAAGTGAATTTTCTTTTGTGTTCTTTTCTTGTTCGCTGAAATTGATTTTTCGATTCCTTTAATACGCCATATTTAATTTTTTTCTCAATTTGGAAGTTTATACCCGTTCATAAAACTATATAAACAAAAAGTTTTATCTTCCCACCGTAAATGTATATATAGCTACTCGTAAAAGACACACACACACACACCACACACACACACACCACACACACACACACACACACACACACACATATATATATATATATATATATATTATATATATATATATATATATATCCACTCGCAACAGTGTGTAAAATTTTATATACCCACTTGTAAAAATGTTTAGAGGTATTCGTAAAAGCATATATAATCATTTGTATCAGCTTGTATATCACTCGCAAAAGTATACAAACTTACTCTTAAAAGTAAAAGATGATGATGATGACAAAGAGGGGACACAAAACAACGTTTATTTTGTTCATTAATTTGATTTTATTACGAGTCTGTAAGAAATTGGTACCAATAAGTTCCAGAGAAAATTTTGTCGAATTTCTCTTATACGACGTTGGCACCCGTATATGTGTGTGTGTTTATGTTTGTGCGTGCGTGTGTGTGTGTGTGTGTGTGTGTGTGTGTGTGTGTGTTTGAAGACTTGTGTCCTAGTGGTTAGGGTATTCGACTCACGATTGCAAAAGCGTTGTTTGAATACTCATTCCGGCCCGGTGCGGTTATGTTATTAAGCAAAGACATTTCAATTTGCTCCAGTCCATTCAGCTGTGAATGAGTAACCCTGCGACGGACTGGTGTTCCGTTCAGAGGAAATGCTGGCAAATCTGCCAAGCCAATGGAATGGCATTATTTGAAAGCTACAACAATGCAAAGGAGTGTATTGTGACTAGTAGTGTAAGAAAATATTCGATAACCTTTGATACAGTGATATATATATATATATATAGGCGCAGGAGTGGCTGTGTGGTAAGTAGCTTGCTAACCAACCACATGGTTCCGGGTTCAGTCCCACTGCGTGGCATCTTGGGCAAGTGTCTTCTACTATAGCCCCGGGCCGACCAATGCCTTGTGAGTGGATTTGGTAGACGGAAACTGAAAGAAGCCTGTCGTATATATGTATATATATATATATATGTGTGTGTGTCTGTGTTTGTCCCCCTAGCATTGCTTGATAACCGTCCCCGTCACTTAGCGGTTCGGCAAAAGACTTACAAAGTCGATTTGCTCGACTAAAGGCGGTGCTCCAGCATGGCCGCAGTTAAATGACTGAAACAAGTAAAAGAGTATATATATATATATATGTATATATATATATATATATATATATGTATGTATGCATGTATGTATTTATATAGATATGGATAAGATCGTCAATTTGAAAATAAAATAACGATTTTATCAAGTGGTCAGCATGAAAAAATAACCTTCAAAGGTAATAATTATCAAAATTATAAATTAGAATTATCCAGTAATTTTTTACTAGTTTCATCTTGTCTCTGTTTTTTTTCTCCGTGTTGATATAGGAAAATTTAGGTCGTTTTAAAGTTAGATTATGGCTGCTGTTTTCAGCATGGTGGTATCTCGTAGATACCCTAATTTATATATATATGTAGATATATATATATATATATATATATATATATATATATATATATATATATATATATATATATATATATATATATATATATATATATATGCATATATACATGCATGTATGTATATACGTACATATACATGTATGTATATTTACAGCCAGTGTTTCAGATGTTACCTATGGTAGCCATCCGCAAAAGCGGAGTGTAGCCTCTACCAATTTACTGATTCAAAACTTGCGAAGACTAAACACGCAATGTAACGATAGAGAATTTAATAACACATCCACCTATTAAAGCGGAATTTATGACACTCACTAATTCCGACATTCGCTTAAATATAAGTACAATGCATCAAACCACATTTCCAGGACTTTCTCACAGAATTCTATGCTATTTGAGAGAAAGGATTTACAAAAATAATTGAGTTGGGTTTTATACTTTCGTCGCTACATTGAAACAGTGTTTTACAGAAAAAAGTTTCCAGAAAAAGGCTGTCATTCTAATATGGCTATCGGACGTAGGCACAGTCATGGTATATGCACTTTAGAAGCATGCAACATAGATTTTAGAGCATTAGTCATATGTTTAAGTTTAGTTTTGGTCTTCTTAAAAAGTATGATATGAAGAAAAAATTTATTACACTACATCCACATAAACATGAGGGGCAATCAGCTAAAGTCCCGACGTTCGCTTTAAATATTGATTCATCCCATAAATAATGTGGTTTTTTTATACTTCTTTTATTTTCAAAATTAAGATAAACAAAGTTCCTTTTTAATCTAAAATATACTCTCCTTCATTTTCTACAATGCTCTTCCCTCTATCTTTTCCAAAATTCACTTGTCCGTGATGAAAAATACTCCTCTACAGAATTCATGTTTTTTTCCGTCCAAATGATTTTGAAGACTGCGGAATAAATGATAATCAGATAGAGCAATGTCCGGCGAATATTGTAGGTGAGGAATCGTTTCCCATTCAAACTGCTGCAGTCTTTCGAGTGTCATCCTCGCTGTATGTGGCCGAGCATTATCCTGATGGAAGAACATTTTTCGTCTTGAAACCAAGGAGGTCGTTTTTATTCTAGCGCTGACTTAAGCTGCTCAAGCTGTTCGCAATAGATCTCCTTTGTTAACGCTTGGTTTGGGTTTAAAAGTTCAAGGTGGACTAAACCTTTCATATCTCACCAAACAGATAACAACTCATTACGTGGGTGAAGACCTTCTTTTAGACTGGGGTGCCGATGTTTCTACTTTCCCTATCCACTGTCTACGGCGCTTAACATTTTTATAGAGAACCCATTTCTCATCACCTGTCACTAGCCGGTCGGTCCAAAAAAGGGTCATCCGTAAGACGTGACAGCAAAGAAGAGCACACAATCACTTTCTGCGCACGATTAGACTCGGAAAGTTTGTGAGTAACCCATTGACTCAATCTGCTGACTTTTCCGATGGCACGGAGGTGTCGATGAATGGTTGAATGACCAAATCCAAGCTTCTCTGCTAGTTCAACAGTCACGATGGAATTTTGTTCCACCAGGGTTTGCAGGACGTCCTCGTCGAGCTCTACAGATCATCCAGGACGAGGCTCGTCTTCTAGGCTGTAGTTTCCGGCTCGGAATTTCTGGAACCCCCGTTGCCACTGGCTTACGCTTATTGTCATATCCCCATATACTGCATTAATATTCCTCGCACTTTCCGTTGCGTTGTTGCTTTTATTGAACTCATAAAGCAAAATATGCTGAATATGCACCTTTGTCACTTCCATTATAGCCTCGACAAAATAACTGTTAAAAACGAACTGCACTCTTCAAATTTTGCATTAAGAATAAGTACTAGGTAAAATTATACCTGCTTTTATAGCAAGTTGATGCACGTAGTTTATCCCGTCCCCCTCCGACTTTTTGTTCAGGTAATTGAAAAAACTCCATTATTTATGGGATGACCCGATATTAGGCCTTACTATTGTCGAGCTTCTCCGCAGGTGAAAGCTAATCCCTAACATAGCTAGGATCGTATTGCAACAACTTGCCTTTCTCGTCAGGGAAAGAAGATACTTCAGCTCCCAACAATTATTGGCACTCTGCAAAGCTAAAGTGAGTCCCACAACGCACAACGGAGTAACCACTAGAACCACGCTGCTGCACAAAAACAGATATCGCCCAGAAATGGTCACCGACTGATTAGCCACTCTCAGACTCTGGTTTTTATATGTGTCTTAGACTCTGGTTTTCATATGTGTCTTGTCTCTTTTCCACACCTTTCCTACTGCTGCAATAAGCATATTTTCTCTTCGGAGCTGGCTGCGCTCATATTACCTCTACTCATGCATTCTTCATCCACTTTTTTTCTTTCATTACCCATGTTGTTTCCATCCTCGAGGCCCCATACTGATGACAACATTGAGTTGCAATGGTTAAAGACATCATTCTCACTGATTTCAGAAGGCCTAAGAATGACATAGTTACTGCCCATTTCTGCAGATTCAGCAAGGTATAAAAAATACGATTCCAGAGATAAACGATTCAAGACGATAACTTCAATGTTTCAAGACAAATAACAGGGATTGTATATCATACGATTATTATTATGTTTTCTTGTCAAGCCGATGAATGGCCACCATTTCAGTGCTTCGTAAATGTATGTCGATTACACGTTCAATTCATGCAAATGGACTGTGTCTGCTAAATATTAATGACTGTATTCTTTTTCGAATTAACTGCCAAAATAACATGTCTAGTTGATTATCTGTTAATTATAATTTCACATTTTGGTAACCGGGGTTGATGTCAAAAAGAAAACAATAAAAGATTAAACAAATTACACTCCCCACAAAAAAAAACTTACTTCACTAATTGTCTTCTAATTTCAGATTGAAATAAACAAAATGTGGCTTTCCCTGAAAACTTCAGTTTCTATTTGGCTAGTTCTAGGGTTATTTTTTGCTTATCATCCAAAAATTTATACCGAAGGTAAGTTATATATACGCTAATGATTCATTGTCAGCAAAGCTGACCGCAAACCTCTGCACAATTCATAAGATAAAAACATTGAAAGTGACTCGAAAAAACACCATGTTTCTATGTTAAAGAATAAATCTACCAAATTTAGCCTTACATGGAAATACAATATTTAAAGAGATGTTCTTGAAGACAGACCAAACTTGCAGATGTTTTCGAATTTGGTTTAATTTCTAATTTTGACTTAGAAGAACCTATCTTCTGAATACCGAGGCATATTGTACTCAGCCTTCTTTTTACTATTTCGGCAACTCAGTCTAACCTCTTACTATACTGTATCCACTATCTGATTTTGATTTCTCTTGAATTTCACTTTGAATTTCATATCATATACGTTGGTGCCAATACTCCAAAGAAATGTACAACAAATGTTATAAAATTTTGTTTAGAAAGTCCAATACCGCGTGATTTCATTTTTATAATGAATATTGAGGTAGTTATTGTTAATCCGGCACTCCGTTTAACCCCGTCACTCGGCATGTATACTTTAACAGGTTATGCTATGCTGCAAGCCTAATAGCCAAGTGTCTGGTCTAAGGCTTATCTCCTCTTTTCCTCTCTCAAAGTGACCCTGAAAACTATCATGGACGCTGCCCTTGCTTCTGTGATCAATACATTATTTATATGTGTGAATCTCTCTCCCCTCCTCTCTCTCACATACACACACAAATTGAAATATAACAGAAAATAATATCAAACTACCGGTGAATTCGTTCCGTTAAAAATAGCAACCATATTTCTATCAAATTACAATCTACTGTGTTTAAAATGGAAGTATACGCTAAATAATGTAATTCAAATTATATTAGGTTTGGGCAGAATATACAATGATCACGAATGGACATTTTGACCGTTAATCAATGCTAAATAGAAGCTGGTTAGTTAGCGGTGTGAATTCAAATCGCGCCTATCAATCCAGGGCTTTGCACTAGCAACACTGGCAGTATATCGGGCGGCATTTTTGATTCTGCTCTTTGCGTTTTGAGCTCATATCACGCCACAGCGTACATTAGTAACAGACTCAATCCATCATCCAGTATAACACCATAGTACTGTACTCTGGGTGCCTTTAAGAGTCGACATAGTTGTAAGCATTCAGGTGAGGTCTCCAGTTTGAGGATGACTTCCTCACACACGAGGCCCCTGACACTCTGTAAAATGGTCACAGGCTCTGCCTCTCAGCTGTCTAAAAGAAAGAGAAAACGATTATAATTAGCTACAAATCGAATATTTCCCTTAAATTAGGTTTTTCTTTATAACACTTTCATTAAGAATTTGTTTTGTTTTGTTTCAGAAATGAAATGTAATCAACCTGTAGATGTTGTCATATTACTTGACGGTTCTGATAGCATCAGTGACAACGATTGGGTGAGAAGCAAAAATTTCGTGAAAGAATTGATCGGTAGTTTCGACATCGGTCTAAACACAATACATATCGGAATTATTGTGTATTCGAGCAATATTGGAGATGTTATTGGCTTGAAAAAATTTCACTCGAAGGAAACGTTAAAGTTTCTAGCAAATCGTCTGCATCATCCCAAAGACGGAACAGATACGGCAGCTGGAATCAGGAAGGTAACCGAAATGATGGAGGTAAGTCACAATAAAATTTATTCAACACACGAACGAATCCTGAACATGTATAGGCGCAGGCGTGGCTGTGTGGTAAGAAGCTTGCTTCCCAATCACATGGTTCCAGGTTCAGTCCCACTGCGTGGTACCTTGGACAAGTGTCTTCTATTATAATCTCGAACAAGAGACTATAAACAAGAAGAAAATGGAGAGTATATAGATATAAATTAATTTATTAGCATACAGTTAATTAAAAATACCTTCAATCTTACTCAATACTAATTATAAATTTATAAATAAAATAAAATTTGCATTTAGAATATCATATGAGTAATTGACATAAAAGGGTTACATGTTAGGTTGAGATTTTAAAACAGACTGAATAAACGAAGATATGTTTATATGTGTGAGTGGGTGTTAAATATATTTTATAATAAAATAAAATAAAATAAAATAAAATAAGAATAAAAATAAAAATAAATAAGACAAAATGCGAATAAAAATGCATAAAACAATATAGTCGTTAGATATTATTTTTATTTTGGATATACGGAAAATTTCGTAAAGTGTAGAATCGCAAACCATGAAACTACATTTAAGAATAGGTATAGATTAAATTCTACCAGTCTAAGCAAATTTATTTGGAAGCTAAAAGATAATAATAAGGAATGTAAAGAGTGGGAAATTATTAGTCATGCTAAATCCTATAATATTAGTAAAAGACGCTGTGACTTATGTGTACACGAAATCTATCAAATCTTGACTTTGAAACTTAAACTTCTTAATAGCCGTCAAGAATCTATTTTATGTTGTAAACATTTCTCTCAATATGTATTTCGAAAGTACAATAAAATAAAATAAAATATAATACAATTTAATATCATTCAATAAAATTCGATAAATAAATATATCTTAGTCAAACAAACCGACCTCATGACTTTTTTAAAAGCCTGTTACCTATTGTAGAGGTTGTTTACCGAAACACTAAGTTAAAGCGGTGGTGGGGGAGAAACTCAAACACAAAGACACACATAATGTTATGCTAGTATATGTCTTTTAATCTATAAACAAAATGAGGTCTAATACAAACAACACAATCTTTTATGACGTAAAACACGAATTCTTTATATTAAACTAGCAGTATCGCCCGGCGTTGCTCGGGTTTGTAAGGGAAATAACTATAAAGCATTTTTAGAGAGTTATAGCCAAAAAATGGAAAAAAAATGATGGTAAATTTTTTTTTAGTTAAAAAGGTCGAGTTGCGTCCCCTAGACAGTCTGTGGTTTGTGTTTCTGATTCTCGACCCAATGTCGAATTTATCGATTTTTTTCAGAACTGGGGGAACTTTTCAAAATTTTCGCTGCGTTAGTTTTGAATTATGACATTGGGCTATGTGTGTGTCAAGTTTCATCAGAATCGGTTGAAAGCCGTGGTCAGGGTGAGGGTACAACCTAACAGACACACAGTAACACACACAGACAAACTGCCGTTTATATATAGAGAGAAGATACCCAACCTGATCATGAGATACACATTATACTAAACTCTGGATTAATACAAATTAAATAGATAGAATAATTTCAAATAACTATTAAGACTAAATTGTTAGTTTTAATTAATAATAATATTTATTGTTTCATATCCATGAATTTAATAATCAATTAATATTTATAATAATTAATGATATGTATTAATTGACAATCTTACTGGTAAACATAAGAGATATTAATGTAAATCCAACTTTAATGGTCCCTTTGTTTTAAAATAAGTTAACATGCACACACACACACAAATAATTATAAGCGGAAATCATACGCGCATATAACATATTATTATTTTTTAAATTTTCATTAACGCGCAGAAGCATAAATAAGTAAATGAATTTGTTTATTCTTTCAAGCACGCGTGCGCGCACTCACACAGATTAGTAAAATCTATAGACAGAAATTTATAACGGCTATATTGTTTTATTTATTTTTATTTTTATTCACATTTTATTTTATTTTATTATGAAATATATTGAACACCCACATACATATAAACATATCTTCATTTATTCAGTCTGTTTTAAAATATCAACCAAACAACATGTAACCATTTTATGCCAATTAGCCCTGATGAGATTTTACTCATATCATATTCTAAATGCAAATTTTATTTTATTTTATTTACAAATTTGTAATTAGTATTGAGTAAAATTAATTAACTATATGTTAATAAATTAATTTATATCTATATACGCTCTGTTTTCTTCTTTATAATATTCTACATTTTTAATATACCCATTTATATCAATGTGATATTTATCATAGATATAGGGTAGTAAACCTGTATAACTAGGATGATTTCAACCCTATAAGACGAGTACATATCTCGCAGTGGAATATATGTGTGTTTGTTTGTTTGTTTGTGTGTGTGTGTGTGTGTGTATGTGTGTGTGTGTGTGTGTGTGTGTGTGTGTGTATGTGTGTCTTTGTGTCTGAGTTTCTTCCCCACCACTGCTTTAATCTAGCGGTTCGGCAAAAAAATAATCCGATACAATAGATAACAGGCTTTAAAAAAGTCCTAGGGGTCGGTTTGTTTGACTAAAACCGTTTAAGGTGGTGCCTCAACATGGCCGCAGTCAAATGACTGAAACAAGTAAATGATAAAAGATATATTTATGTTCACAACCCTACATAATAATGAATAATTATAGATATTCCCACCATAAGCTTACTTTAATTTCAGAGTAAAAAACTGTATGTGTGTATGTATATGTATGTGTGTGTGTATATGTGTGTGAGTGTGAGTGTGTGTGTGCGTGCGTGCGTGTGTATGTGTGTGCGTGGTTGTGTGTGTTTGTGCGTGTATACATATCTGTGTGTGTGTGTGTGTGCATACACACACACTTATGTAGGTAACGCGTGTTTGACTATGTAATAATGTTATTACATAAAGTTATAAAGTGTGCAAACTGTCATTGATTCTTTGTCCGGTGAACTGGAATTTATACACACAATCCATTTTAAATGAAATAGACTATACATTTAAAATGAGACCAATAGGTACATTTACTACTATAATTAATTCCTCAAAATGAACAACAAATTTTCATTGACATTTTTCTATGTAATTTCACCATGTAGAACAATATTTCTCTCAACGTTACTCCGCATATTATATCAGTGCAGTTGTAAGAGTTTTATCATTTATTTTATTTGCCTATTTAATTTTGTAATTATTTTAATGTTGCACTTGTATATACTACATCCCTGTATATAATACATCCCACGAATGACTTACCCTGTATATACATACTATTTCTCAGAGTGATTGTATTTGAATTATCTCCTAAAGTTGAATTGTCCTATATACACTAAATAGAAACAGAATCTCTACACTAGTAACTTTGGAACGTAATGAGTTATGATAGTCTCCAAGAGAGTTGAAAAGTTTGAATAATTTTCAGTAAAATTCTATAGAACTGGTGTTAATTCTTCATTTCTACAAACTTAACCACAACATGTTTATTATTGCAGGCTGAATCCAGACCCAACGCAGCTCGGGTAGCAATTGTTATTACAGATGGTAGATCTAAACACCCAATACAAACCACTCAAGAAGCACTTAAGGCCAAATCTGCTGGTATTGTGATGTTAACTGTTGGAGTCGGTCATGCTATCTCCAGAGCTGAACTGAGTCAAATAGCAACGTCTGAAAGAGAGATGTTTGATGTTTCTAATTTCTCCGGTTTGCAAGGAATTGTTGGAATACTTCGAAAACTTTTGTGTAAGAGTAAGTGTGAAAATAGGCTTTTCTTTAATTTCAAATTTGGTTTTAGTTAAAGATTAACGTAGAAATATAAGCTACTTTTTTTATACTGACATAAGTACATACGTTTTTGTGGAAGGGTTAGAATCCAAATGAAGCACTCTTATATGTAACAACGGGTATTCAATTTATATAGACTATAAAGTAGAGAGCCACCGACCGGATTTGAACGCAGAACATAGAAATGTACCTAAACACTGCATGTCATTTTAATCTGGTTCTACATCTTTTCTGATAGTCCTTCTCACCTTAGATTTCCCCTCATATTAAATAGATCGAGATGAATATCTTGTTATGCCACTGTGGTTTAATAGGAGACCTTCACTAAAGTAGCTTCTTTTCTGCAGGGTGTTCGTGTTAAATCTGACGATTTCCATGGCTTGTTTTTTCAGGAAGATCTTGATATATTGATGAAGAGTTAACAACGTTGGAGAGTATAAATGTTAAAATTTGGTTTAAATATTGGTCTAAGAAATGTTATTGTGTCATGATGATTTTCACCGGATATCAAAATGCCGACATCATGACTGCTGCTCAGTTCTTTGTGAAGGCTGTAAGACGTACACTGACATCAATGAAACAAAGTTCCCCTAGTAGTGACGGTCTTAAGGTATGTCTTAAGTGACATACCTTAAGACTTCTGTGAGAGTGACGTCATGCCGCACCACAACTTTGAACAGGGCCTTAAGTTCAATTCAGATGACCATGTGAAAGTGCTGGAAACTGTGGTCACATCATGACTGGATCGGATTGCTGCTAGAAGACCTTATGTATGACAGCAGGCTTCATCTCCTTGCCATACATCCAGAAAGAGTCAAAAGTGGCTTTCGGAGAATTTCTTTGACTTCACCAGCTCTAATTTCTGGCTTCCTAATTTTTCTCCGATTGTAATCCCATGGGTTACTATATGTGGGGCACGGTTGGCAAAGACACCAACCGCTTTACCTGAAATACCAAGGCGGAGCTGGCGGCTAAGAGTTGTTTGAAGATCTTCCCATGGACACTGGGACTAACGAATATGCCAGATTCTGCAGACGTCTTGAGGACGTCGTGAAAGCTCAGGGTGGCTACTTAACGGAAACTATCTCCCAGCCATCATCTAGCTGATTCTTTTTGATTTTTTAAAGTACTTTTTTTTCATGCCAGCTATCAAATTTAGCCCGAACAGCCTGTATATTACTGTAAAAAACGTGAAGTTGTTAGAAATGATTAAAAAATACGACGGCACAGCGAAAGCGAGAATGTGACACGTCGTTGCTCGCATCGCCGGCGCCGGTGCCTCCGGGCGCCGTCGTCGAGGCGCGCGTGGTGCCTCGAAGCATCGTTACTAGGTCGAGTCCCCGCGTTCGCGACCGCGTTTCCGCGCGTCGTCGCGTTCCCGCTCCGACTCAGGTGTAGCAGGCAGCCGGGGACCTGAAAGATGGCGATCCACGCCCGGTCGAGAGGAAGCCAGAGGAAACTGGCGGAAGTCCAAAGCGCCTCTGACGTGCAAATCGATCGTTTTATATTTGATATATCTGATACTATTCAGAATTGGATTTGAATTTCTACATTAGTGGGGGAAAGTTAAACGGTTTACCGTTGTTGAAATAGATATGTAACACAACAAATGAAAATTATTTTGATATTCCCTAACCAATATAGAATTCAGAGTATAATATCGATTATTGGCCAATATACATTTATTACAATGTAACACTATTCAGTTATATATGTTAAGTATCCTAACTCCTGAAACAGATAGCTCAGTTCTACGTTATACCAGGTTTCAATCACTTACACAGGTACACACACATGTATACACACACGTGTACACACACACACACACAAGTGTGTGTATGCTCCCATTACAATTTTCAAGGCTTCCAAAACTGGTAGGTAATAAGGAGTGAAGTTTTTTTGATACCGCTAAATTGGCTCAAATAGTTTCCAGGGTTGGGTGGTTTTGTTAAATCAAACAAATCTTCAATTAAATCAAACAAATCTTCAATTACATTTAACACGTTCATCTACGTTCAAACGTGGTGAGAGCTTCTCTGCGGTAACTGGCTCAGAAAAGAAATTTATTTTAAAGACAATTTATGTCAAAGCATATCTGGACTATGAATGACATCGGTCTTCATAACACGTGTTTCTGCATCCTAATTCAATAAATTATCTGGCGTGTGCAAAGCTTGCGCACATTACAAGTAATAAATGAAGTAACGTTGAGTCTTTTCTTGATACGGTTATCAACAAACTGGATAGCGCCTCACTTCATCATGTATATCTCTTACATTGTTTATGAAATTACAATTTCTTGTCACTCATAGAGTATCATAATTAGGAAAAAGTCAGGTTACTGTAAGTAATTAGCATTGAAATTGTATACCTTATTTACTCTAACAATACACCATTTTGCCCAAATCTAAAGTCTGTTTGCCTCTTTTCAGTCATCGTTACAACAACCTTACCTTCAACAACAACATTAACAAGTATTACAGCAAACACGACGAAATCCTCGGCTGCGACATCTGTAACTACTAAGAAAAAAGAAACATTAGTTTTAAAATTATCTAAATCATCAGAACAAAGCAATTTACAAAGTAAGTATCAAAACAAACATTGTCGCTTATATCATAGAAACAAAATCGTCGGGCGAGTGCCTGAAATGTTGAATTACTAACTTATTTGATGGATTTATGTCTTAACTTCATAACTAGGAAGACATGCCTGTACGCTGTGGTGGGAAGTAATGAAATTAGCCCTTTGATTTATTAACAAATTTTTGAGTTGAAGATGACTTTTGGTGAATTTACAGATGATTCACTAGGAACAACACGTAGGAATGTTTTCCTGTAAACTTGTCTTCGTGCACGAAGCCCGTGTTTAAACTTCTTTAATGAACCCATAATCTTATAAATCTCACAACTTGATAAGTAATTTCCCATCAATTATTAAATCAGTCAAATTAAGAAAATAACAAGGAAGCAATAAAATAATGAAATAAAAACTTGCCTTCTTTCAACTTGAAATTTGAATCCTACAAAGGCACAATGATTTACAAACGATTGTATGCGTATAGACTCCACATTTAGATAACTGTGAGCGTAGTGCAAACAAAATTTAAAACAATAAACAACGACATTGTTGGCATTTATTTATGCTTTTATTTATTTAATCCGTTTAAGTATCTGTTTGAAGATGTAAAACAATGACAGTATCTAGAGTAGGAAACTTTGCTAGCTCTTGTTATCGTGCTGAACAACAGTTATATCGAATGTTATATTTTTCAGATTTTTGCACCCTCATATGAGACGAAAACCATTTAAGTACAGAAAAATAGAAAAGAAAACGAAAGGATAATTAGTAGCTAAATGCTTCCATTGTCAAATCATTTCGCGGTCTCCGTGAAATGGAAGATCTTCATTATGTTTAATAGATCCTTGATAATGAACTATTCCTCCAGCCAATCTTTTGAAAAGTAATTTCCCTGATTGAAAGTTTTCGTACTGGAACAAGTAGTGCCATTAAATTTCTGAATTGTCTGCACAAGAAAGCCTAAGTGATTTCAGATTAACTGTTTGTGGGAAAAAATAGTTTGAAGGAGTATGACGACTCATTATTTACCATCTGATACGTATAATGCTGTTAAAGCTGGTTTAAAATTTAATAGTTTATCTCAAGATTATTCTCAATATTTTTCCATCCTTCATTAATTATGATTTTACTAATATATATAACAAGTAGTAGATTTGGTATATAATGAATATCTACTGCTCCTTTTTTGCTATTATTTGTATGGCACGGTACCCAAATTCATGTGTGTTAGTTATCTATATATATAAAACTGTAGTTGTGTGAGTGTCTGTCCGCTTCGATTTAGATTCCTAACTACTCCCACATTTTGCGGTGCAGTTTAACCAAAACCTGGTATCTTATAGTCGTGATTCATATCGAGCCCGTCTGAGTATTAGCGCGCGTCTACGATGAGTCTACGATTTTAAAAATAATTTAACATCATTTTTTATTCCATTTTAATGCATAATTTTTCGTGTGTCGATGGCGGCGGAGTTGGCGTCCATGGTCACACCTGCACCTGTTTGCTTCTCCCCCTTCTTCCCTCCCTCGTGAAGCTGTGGGGAAGGGAGTGTAAGGAAATCAACGTCGTAAAGCGTTGTCAAGGAGACCAGCGTTCTTATAGAACAACGACTTCATGGCTTGAAGACACCAAAACAGAAATGGCTAAGAAAGCCCGAATTGGCATCTATAAGGGAAGTAACTCTCTAAAAATGCTTATATAGTTATTTCCCTTACAAACCCGAGCAACGCCGGGCGATACTGCTAGTTTTCAATAAAAATGAAAATTATCAATTTGTAATAGAATACTCTCAATATTTTAACGCGATCTCTTTTCTTTATTGAAATAAATCTAGTTTTAATAAACTCTCAGTGAGAAAGAACCTGTTTCCCCCTGGAAATTCTTTAGCAGAGTTTAAAGATGATATCGTTCCTCACCATTCTGATTCATATATTGTTAAATCATGATGTAGCCACGTGTTTATTATTGCTCTGAAAATTAGAGAAGGTCTGATAAAGATATAGAAAATATGAGAAAGAGAAAATATGAAAGAGCTATAGAGAAATATGAAAGAATGAAAGCAAAAAGAAGGAATGTGAGAAACAGTGATACATGTGTGTGTGTGCGCGCGTGTGTATTTAGAGAGAAAAAGATAGATTTATTACCCTTCCTCTTTAAATATTCTTACCATATCGCGATTATATTTCTGACCAGGTTAACTGAAGTAGGCGGAAATCAGTAAAGTATAGCTCGAGTAATGAAATATTATATCGAGATACGATAAAATATTTGTAGCTGACTTTAACTACGACTGATTTCACACAAGGTCCAATAGTCTTATCCATTGAGCAAATTCACAGCTATACGACGAGCTATGTCCGAACTATTCGGCTGATTCATTCTTGTGAAATATAATGGAAGATGAAAGTATATTAGTATTTCATAATTGCCACGGGTAATAACTGTGACTGCTGAATGGGTAGAGTGTTTGATATAATGGGTGAATGTCAGATTTGATGGATGGAGTGTCAGATATAATTGATGGAGTGTCATACATAATGGGTGGAATGTGTCAGACAAAATTACTTTGTTTATGTAGTAATTTATTTGTTAACAATTTGTGATATCTACGCGCGTGCCTGTTCTGGAGTGTGTTCGCGTGCATGAATTTATATGTATGTAGGAATGTTATAAATATCGGCTAGAAATATCATAAATATAATTATCGGTAGTCTATGTATGACGCTCCTTGAGACATTCATGTTGCATCGAGTTACGGACACTCCCTTTTCATTCTCACCCTCAGAAATGCAGTGAACTAATTATCGTCTGTCTGAAATTTGTAAATGAACTACGCGATAGAACGAAAATTCCTGCATAAATTTGTGAATTGTTTCATTAAAAAGGTGTCATACTTTAATTACCTCTTGATGTCATTTGGCTCTCATCTCACTAAACTCGTAAAGAAATGCGTAAAAATCAGAATATTACATTTAATTCTTTATGAAATGCTCTTTGTTGACTAGATAAAGATTAAACTAATACTGTTCTTTTCGTTTGGTATCGTTTGGTAAATTTTATCTGTTTGAATAAACTTTAACAATTCAAATCAGAAAAAAATTTCAATTTTTTTTCTACAGGTCTTTGCAAAGGTTGTATAATAGATAGAGGAATTGGTTACAGTTCTCACCCCAATGACTGCACCAAATATGTTCAATGTTTCCGAGCAGACGGCGAATATCGTGCCAAAATCATGTCATGCCCATTTGGAACATACTGGGATCAAGATAAAATTACTTGTTGGCACTCACATCTTGTCAACTGTACAACAGGTAAGATCTGGAAAAACAGGAAGTCTAAAAATATTGCTAGAAGTAGCAACAAAAATTCTGAGTTATCATTCGCAATTGTCTCATTAAATTAATCATAGCCTGGAAGTGGAAAGTGTGAATCCAAGAAAGCGCAGTAGTCAGAATGTTGTTTATGTGGGAAAGAACTTAGAAAATAGACAGAAGGATTGAGAAATCCCCTCTTGTGAAGTTGAAGCGAAAACTATTAATGGAAGTAGTAGAACTATTATGTGCGATTGTGCAAGGAATAGGGTTTTGCTCGCCTGACTCTAATTGTGTGGCAGTGTGGTAAGTAGCTTGCTTACCAACCACATGATTCCGGGTTCAGTCCCACGGCGTAGCACCTTGGGCAAGTATCTTCTACTATAGCTTCGGGCCGATCAAAGCTTTGTGAGTGGATTTGGTAGACGGAAAGTGAAAAAAGCCCGTCGTATATGTGTGTGTGTATGTGTGAGTTCTATGTTTGTCCCTTACCATCGCTTGACAACCGATGTTGGTGTGTTTACATCTTCGTAACTTAGCGGATCAGCAAAAGAGATCAGTAGAATAAGTACTAGGCTTACAAAGAATAGGTCCTGGGGTCGATTTGCTCGACGAAAGGCCGTGCTCCAGTATGGCCGCAGTCAAATGACTAAAATAAGTAAAAGAATAAAAGAATAAAAGAAAAAGATGTAAGGTTACCTTAGAGAATAGGGAGTACTTCTATATTGGAGTTAACTCACGTTATATTAAGCAAAGAATTGCCAACCATTTAAATTCGTTTAGATATAAGGACAAAATGAATACAATTAGCCTTAGCAAACTAATTAGGGCACTAAAAGATAGTAGCAAATTATATTCGATTACCTGGGAAAATGTTGTAGAATAGGCGATAAAAGATGTGACTCTTGTGTGGAAGAAATGTACCAAATTTTTACTTCTAAATCACTCTTATAAACATAAGACAGGAACAGGCTCTAAGATGTCCACACTTGATAAAACATACGTTTAAATTAACACAACTCACCATCAATAGTAATTATGCTAGTTACAATAATGATTATAATAATTAATGGTATTTATACTACAACCTGTTCCATGGTCGGCGACTAAACTGGCAACCACACCAGGCTTACTTGGTAAGGTGGATGCTTGTTGAACATCCTACGAGGCAAAAAATAAGACCTGTCAGAGGGCGAAGGAACTACAACGTAGTCAACGGCCATTCAACTATGTATGTTTGTGGAGTGTTTGTGTGTATGTATTGTGTATGTTGCATTTTGGACTCTGTGTGTATTGTATATACTGTGTTCTTTCTTTAAAATTGTATATATCGTATGGGCAGTGGGCAGGTCCTTCTGGTCCTGCACGGGTAGTGAGACGTCCCCGCCCTCCAAGAGTCTCCCGCTGTCTTGCGGGTAGGTTATTTTGTTAATCAAAGGCTAGGGAGTAAACCGTATCTAAATCCGGAGTGGAGCCCCTAAGGCGGTTAGGTGATGAAGTCCATCATCTCTCCGGCAGCGCCTGCAGTCCAGTCGTGGCTAGGATGTGTCGTCCTGCGTCCCTCCTGGCTAGATCGGCCGGACCGAGAGGGGATTCTGGGCTTCGGTAACCCAAGGCCTCCACAGTTCTCTTGCCCAGGATTCAGTGACTCCACCCCCTCTATTTCTTCTTCTTCTTCTTCTTCTTCTTCTTCTTCTTCTTCTTCTTCTTCTTCTTCTTCTTCTTCTTCTTCTTCTTCTTCTTCTTCTTCTTCTTCTTCTTCTTCTTCTTCTTCCATGTGATGAGGTGATAGGCGAGTGGTGACGGTGGCAGGTGCAGGATTGCGCTGGGAGCTGCTAGCCATGGACCTGCACTCGGGCGGTCATGGCAGGATGGTTGTTCTGCAACCTACCGCGGCAAGGGCATAGTTCGGCAGCCATTCTGACGACGGAGCAGCCCTCTTCTGGGATAGCACTAATTCCCACCCCCTTAGGGGGAAGGGTCTAGAAAAGGTGACCTAAAGAAAGCTTGCCTCATCTCATCCTGTCAGCATACCGCGGCTGACTGGTCGTCTATCACGCGGTCGAAACATGAAAGAAATACGAAAGAAGAACCCCAAATCCCCTCCCACCGGAAAAACACTTTATGTGTTGGAGCCTGGAACATCAGGACACTCATGGACAACCAAAACTGTGACAGACCAGAACGTCGAACAGCACTTGTGGATCGTGAACTTCAGAGATACAGCATTGATGTTGCTGCCCTCAGTGAGACACGCCTTGCCGACACGGGGGAGATCACCGAGGCTGGGGTTGGATACACTTTCTTTTGGTCATGAAGGTACCGGATGAACGCAGGGAAGCAGGAGTTGGCTTTGCCATTTTTAGTCGATTGTATGGACCTTCTTGGTAGGCCGTTCTATATATCTATTTTTATTCGCCTATATATATTTTACTTTCTGTGTTTTTTTTTTTTATGTAAACTTCATATGTTTAAGGGCCATGGTAATATTTATATATGATCAAATGTTTGGAGGCGTGGCGTTATATATAAAGTCGTTGGCTCGAATTTGATGTTCTCTAATCCATGTTTTTATCTCTGTCTCAATTATATTTGAGCACTTCCTTTTTGCAGTCTTATAAACCCTTTTTGTCTACATAAAAAGAGGCAAAAATTATTTCTTGCCGTGTGTATATATATATGTGTGTGTGTGTGTGTGGTGTGTGTGTGTGTGAGTGAGTGTGTGTGTGTGTGTGTGTGCGTGCATGTGTGTGTGTGTTCGCATGTGTTATTGTGTGTTTGTGCGTGTATGTATATATATATATATATGTGTGTGTGTGTGAACACATATGTAAACGCATGTTAAGAGAAATGTCAAAATCCTCTCCCATTTCTTACAGATGCTTGCTTAGTAACGCAAAAAGATTCTACTTTTGCAATGAGAGATCACTGTGCAGGTTACTGGTCGTGCCATTATGGTCGGGCTGAAGCAAAATGTTGTCAAAGGAACCACAGATACGTACAAGGAAAAGGATGTCAACCGGACGGGTCCTGTAACCAACTTTGTCCACATTTCAAGAATACGGTGGAGAACGACAAATGCAAGCCAACTATTTTTCTCGTATTTTGCTGTATAATTCTTCGCATTTTTCATTAATTTATTCGAAAAATTCTCTTCTAAAATTTCTTCCACCTTTCCTTCCATATGTTCCACCAAATTTCTTTCTGCTACTTCTGTCATAAATCCTACGAAAATTTTATCATATCTTCCAGAAGTTCTTACTAAACAATATCCCATCACATCCATAATTTTTAACAAATTCCCTTCTATCATCTTTTCCTATAAGTTCTATCAAACTTCCAAAATTTTAACATACTTTATGTTTTCCAGAAACTCTTCTATCGCATTAAAAGCTAAATATTTAAAACTGAGTACAGGGATTTCGGGCTAAATTTCCTATCCAAAAATAAAATATTAAAAAAAATATAAAAGATATCAACTAAATTATGGCTGGGAGATAAGTTTACTCAAAGTAGCCACATTCAGCTTTCACCACAGTCTCAAGACGTCTTCGGAATCTGGCACATGCATTAGTCACGGTGTTCCAGGGAAGATCTTCGATTTTGGCCACCAGATTGACCTTAGTACTACAGGAAGACCGACTGGTTCTTTCTCATACATCGTAAAACACCGGCTTCTACAATATTAAGAACTACGGAAAAAGAACCAAACCCAGAAATCTCTGAATTGGAAAATGACCAGATTTACTTTAACTTCTTGAAAAGACCGACAGAATTGATAAATTATAGGTAACATGGTGAAAGGTTGACAATGAGGAAAACTTCACTAGTTTTATAACCAAGACTCATTTTGTATTTCACTTTCTCATATTAAATTACAATTAGTAGGGTACACTTCCCAACGTATTGTATTTGATCAAATTCCGATTCTTTTGGTATATGTTTAAAGCCTTCTAAAATACTGGAGATTTATTTTTATAGCTGAATGCGAGTTACTAACTGACGAAGACAATCCAAGTTCTTACATACAGATTGTTCCTGGCATAGGACCTATATCGCGTCCGTGTGCTCCTGGCTCTGCTTTCGATAAGAGTATGTGTTCTTGTGCGAAAGTCAGCAAATCCTGGAAACCACATGTGGGTAAGATGCTTATAATTAAAGCCTTCCGTAACCGAAAATATTTTGAAATTTATCTAATAAAACAATGCATTAAATATAACTAAGAAAATACAAATTGATCAAGTCTTTTTTTTTTCTTTTTCTATGGAATGAATTTGAGCTGGAAGTTTTGTGGGTCAGCCAAAAATGACTTCCATTACTTCTCGCAGCCACTGACCATGCACAGTGAAAAATAGAAATATAATATATATTTTCAAAATGTCTTCAAAATAATATGTATTTTCAAAATATTTTATAACGTAACTTCATTATTTATCAAAAGAAAAAAAAGTAACCTTTAACAAACTTTGGAGTAGTTAGATACCTGTTTCGCTTGATTTACTTTCACTGTTTTCTACTTCCCAGAGTGTAAACCTTCTGTCAGTTATAATTTCAACGAGGATTTCGCGGACCAAAGTGGCAATAACGTTTTTGCTGGGTATGAAAGAGTTATTATTACCGAAAATGGCTCCGCAAAATTCAGTGACGGTAGTCGCATAAATATATGGAGATTTGCTAATGTCGAATTCGGTGAAAAGTTATTGCTGAAATTACGCTTTCTTACGTACAACTATGGAGCAGTAGAACAACCAATAGTTACCAACTGCTATGGTGAATATGGAGAAGGGCCTTCCATTGCTATCACGACAGTCGAGCAAAGTATAACCATTAAAATCAAAACAGAATTTGGTGAAACTGGAATCTTGAGATTCTTTCAGGTTTGTTAGTTTCGATTTCTTTACATGTTTTCTTTTGTATGTCAGGTCACTTTCGAGTGCTACTGGTAACATGTAACCCAGTACAACTTGTTGCATGGTCGGGTCGTCGGCGACTAAACCAGCAACCCCACCAAGCTTGCTTGGTGAGGAGGGTGTTTATTGGACACCCTGCGGGATGAAAAACAAAACCCGTCAAAGAGCGGAGGAACTCTTGAGAGTCAACGGCCATCCAATAAATGTCTTAAGGCTGTATCATGCGCAGGGACATAGAAATAATCGGACTGAATATCCGATCGCGCGGTTAAACCATTGGGAGTGAAGGACTCCTAGCCTTTGTTAGGGCATCCTTCTTGGAGAAGGTAACTGGGATAACTCCGACATAAAACCTGCGGCTCAGTGGTTACCAATGATGTTGACTTGTTCTTCTTTTCGGGTTATAGCTGCTGTTGCTTAGTGAGTGGTATTGACTCAGTGCACGGCCTTTCCTCACTTAAAAAAAATCTTCTTGCACAGGCATTGCACGATAACAACATTGATTAAGCTTCGTGCAATGGCCATACTCGATAACGAGGGGTCAGCCACCACATGTTTTCTTTTAATTGTTATAATATACAATTATTTATTGTGACTACATACAACGGTGTTGTAACATTCGTATCATTCTCAAAGCCACAGTTTTAGAAGATAAATGATCTCAAATGAAAACCTTGGTTGGTTACAAGCTTACTCTAAGTTTCTTACCATCCATCTTGAATTAAAATCTATATATCTGATAGTCACGGAGCAGCCATTCCTTTTATTTGGCTTTCTACTGTCCTTCTTTACTCGTAGTTTAATATTAGTCCATATCCGCTGTTTGTAATGTGTGCCTTATAAACTAGAGCATCTTACTGGTGTCTCCTTTCTGCTGCAGGTTCCAGGATTCAATAATGTGACAATGGTGTATGATGGCCAACATGTTATAGCAAAGGTTAACGGCAAAATTAAGTCAACTGCTCTCATTGGTTAGTATCAAATCATATTTCAGTACTCTTTTGACGTTTTAGAGTTTAATTGCTAAATTGATTATTTCGGGCAATGAAAAAAAAAAAGGAAAATTATGTTAGTGATAGCTTTTGAGTTACTTTGTTGTCAAATCGCAGAGATAAATAATTTATTAGTTCTTATGTTATTGAAATGGATGAAAAGATACATAAATTGATAGACAAATATATCGATAGTTAGACAGGTATTTGTGCTCATTGATAAATACGTGTGTGTGTGTGTCAGTGTATGTGTCTGTATATGTATGCTAAGTTTAGGTTATTTTAAAGCAGGTTTAAGAATAACCGAACACCTACTGATTGGGGTAATAATGCTGAAAGAAAAAAATCAACTGTATAATAAAATTTATGTTGACAAGTTTTGCATGACGGCTTATCCAAGCAGTCCGGTTGGATGAATAAGCTATCAGTCGAAACTTGAGTTACCACTTAATACAAATTTATGATATACATGCTTACTTACATGCATACACACACACATGTAAATATGTGTGTGTGTATATATATATATATATATGTGTGTGTGTGTGTGTGTGTGTGTGTGTGTACTTATAGAGTTACTAATACTTATATGTATACATACATATTCATATATACATAAATATGCCCCTCAGCATAGCCATATCCTTGGGCAAGAATATATAAAGGTAATAAGTATATATATACACACATATATCTATGTGCGTATTGGAGATTTTGTTCTGTACTTATATAAATTTATAATTATGTGGCCTCTGTATGGCATTTCCTCCCTCTCATCTCCCAAGACAATAATACCCCTCATTATACTACTACTACAATGCCCTTATCTATTTATCTACTGATCTTTCTCATATTAGTAAGTATCATCTATTCATCCCCCTTCTCTCAGGACTGATATGCTGAGCACTATATATCGAATATAAGGCTTTTACCTATCTATCTTTTTTTTTCACTCACACCAGAATATATTGTTTATTCCTCTCTTTATTCACACAAATTTGGAATTGCTAGCATTTTTCTCTCCCTCTGTAATGAATACCCTTTAATATACTGAGCAATGTATATCCAATATATACCTCTTACCTATTTCTTTATTACCCACAAGGGGCTAAACACAGAGGGGACAAACAAGGACAGACATAGGTATTAAGTCGATTACATCGACCCCAGTGCGTAACTGGTACTTAATTTATCGACCCCGAAAGGATGAAAGGCAAAGTCGACCTCGGCGGAATTTGAACTCACAACGTAACGACAGACGAAATACCGCAAAGCATTTCGCCCGGCGTGCTAACGTTTCCGCCAGCTCACCTCTTACCTATTTATCTTTGCTCTTACCAGAATGCATCTTTATTCCATGTACAACGCTGGATCTGTTAGCATTCACTTTCATTTTCCTTCAATATGAAGTACTGCATAACAGTTCTTCCCTCTTCTAACCTTGTAACACTTAACCATAACAAACGCGGCTGAAGAATCTGAAGGCTGCCAAATAAGTACAGTATTGGAAGTAAAGTAAGGAGGAAAGCAAGGTTGCACCACATGTAGACAGTTAAAACAAAGAAAGAAAGTGCTATTTCTTAAAAGATATTTCTTAACATAGATTACATTATACAATAGGAGGGATCCCCTACGTGGGTGCATTGGTAAAACCCTGAGATAAATTTCGGAAGTGGAAAAAAGTCTGGAAAAATTTCAGATAGCGGAGAAAAAGTTGAAAAAGTGGAGACGAACTGGTATCGGGAATCAATAAGGCGGCGAGCTGGCAGAAACGTTAGCACACCGGATGAAATGCTTAGCGGTATTTCGCCTGTCGTTACGTTGTGAGTTCAAATTCCGCCGAGGTTGACTTTGCCTTTCATCCTTTCGGGATCGATTAATTAAGTACCAGTTACGCACTGGGGTCGATGTAATCGACTTAATACCTATGTCTGTCCTTGTTTGTCCCCTCTATGTTTAGCCCCTTGTGGGTAATAAAGAAATAGGTATCGCGAATCAATCCGTGGAGGACGACGAAACCGAATGGAGAGCAGAGCAAAAGAAGATTGCAAGGAGGAGAGTAAAGAAAGTGTGCACGTGTGCATAAATGTTATGGATCAAGAATGTGGAAGAAATGAGGTACGTGTATGCGTGTGAGAGTTATGAAAGTGTATAGGTTGTGGGCGCGTCAGAGGAACTGGTGGAGGTGGTGAATGTGGGACTGAGATGATGATAGCTGCGAGTGGGTATGAGTGGTAGCATGGAAGTAGTGTGGGTGAAGGGAATGGAAGTATAGTGAGAAGGCGTGTGTGGAGGAGGTTTGGAGAGAGGAAATGAGCTCCTGTCCTTTCTGGAAGCAAGTGATGATAACTGGGGTTGATGGTCACGCCGAAGATCGATATGTGCTGGGTGGATTGGTCTGTGAATTGGAAATGTTTTGAGACAGATGACCCGTTGCCAAGTCGGATATCGCTGAGGTGCTCCCCCTAATCCATTTGCCAGTTTACCCATTGTAGATAGCATTACAGAAGAAACATTGGAGCACTTGTATTCCGTGGGTGCCGTGCAGTGAGAGAAGTCTCCTATATGGGAAATGCAGTGGTTGGGTGCAATAAGGGAGGTGGAAAAGTGGCTATGAGAACTAAGGGATTCAGCAGAAGGATAGATGCGGGGGCAGGAGGAGCTACGAACAAAGAGGCTGCGGAGGTTGCAGGCATGTTTGATGGCAGGATAAATGGAAGAGGAAAGAAACTGGGGGGTGGTAGTGTCAGATTAAAGGCTGCAGAAGAAGTGCAGGATGGTGCATTATAGAGGCAGGATGTTAGTATTGTAGGTAAGAGGGAAGTGTATGTATGGGTGGGATTCCGGACACAGGGAGTTAGGTCTGAGATGCTATTAATGGAAGAGGCACGGGAAAGAGTGGATGAGGGAGGAAGCGTAACTATATCGAATGACTTTCTTCTTGCATTCTACCCACACGTAGCTTATTCCAGTGACCTGAAATTACTTCTGTCCTGCAAGGGAGAAGTAGTTAAGTGTAAGCACGAAAAGGAGAGTAAAGGTATCGGGATAGAGAATGGTATAAAGGTTGAATGGTACAAAAATTGAGGAGCGTGGAATCTTTTAGCATGTATGTATGTATGTATGTATGTATGTATGTATGTATGTATGTATGTATGTTTGTATGTATTATATACTGTATATAATTTATAACTTTCATGCTAAGTGGAGGTTATCTGGTGTAGCACAAAATCAAACTGTCAAAATCTTAAGGTTGTACAGAAGTCTACTTCATCAAAGAGAGAGAGAGGAGCGGTGAGAGTCGAGCTGAGTAGAAGGCATAGATAGATAGATAGATAGATAGATAGATAGATAGATAGACAGTTTGGTATTTAGATATAGATAGAGAGGCAGTTTGGTAGATAGATATAAATGAATAGGCAGGTTGATTGACAGATATAAATAGATAGATAATTAGGCATAACAGACATATTATGTTGTGTTGCATTGACTTAGATGTTTGCGCTTAATTTTACATTATCGTGGGTACTAGCATCTAGTACCCACGATAAGTTAGAGATATGTCAAATAGTAGAAGTGTGCGTTATGCATTTGTATAGCGCAGGATTTTCTGTGCAAATTTTTCTCCCAGTAAACAAAGCAATTTTACCTTAACCGATTGGAAAATCCTTGCCGTGCCAGGAGTGTAACTTCCCCAGGACATACCTCCATTTGCACACTTACACAGAGGGTTTAAAAGTGTCAGTATATAAATTATGCATCTTTTAATTATACATGTTTCTATTCATATGATACATATTTTAAGAGAAAAATATTGCGTTTCGTTTTATTAGATCAAATATTGAAATAACTTCATTTTCAGGAAATATTGAAAGACGCCAAGCCGGTTTGTTGATTGGTGATTGTGATGGTCAGCATTCATTCCATGGAGAGATTGACTACGTACGTTTCAAATTTTCTTTATCTCACCAATCTTTCTCCCTCTTTTACCCTTCTCTCTAACTTTTATCTTTTACTTGTTTAGTCACTACCCATGGTGGGACACTATGTGAAAGGCCTCGTTGAATAAAACTATCACAATACTTATTTTTTTAATCTGGTTCCTTTTCCTGAACCGCTATATAACAGGGATATCTATACCGTTCCTTGCCAACATCTATCTAATTATTTATCTATCTATCTGTCTGTCTAACTGTCTATCTTCCAAACTGTCTCTCTAACTATCCTCCTCCAAACTGCCTACCTATCTATCAATCTATATCTATCTAACAAATTGCATATCTTTCTATATCTATCTAGCAAACTTTTTAACTATCTATCAATATCTACCAAACTGCCTATTTATCTGTCGATATCTAGCAAACTGCTTACCTATATATATCTACCAAGTTGCTTATCTATCTTTCTATATCTATCTACCAAACTGCCTATCTATCTACCTATATCCATCTACCAAACTACCTATTTATATATCTATCTATATCTATCTAACAAACTGTCTAATTATCTATCTATTTATATCTGTCTATCAACCTGCTTATTCATTTATATCTATCTACCTCTCTATCTCTATCTAAATACCAAACTGTCTATCTATCTATCTATCTATCTATCTATCTATCTATCTATCTATCTATCTATCTATCTATCTATCTATCTATCTATCTATCTATCTATCTCTAGCAAAATGCTTATCAATCTAGCTCCCTCTAGCAAACTGACTATCTATCTGGCTTTCTCTAGCATACTGCCTATTTATCTACGTCTCTCTAGTAAAGTGCGGACCATCTATGTCTCTCTATCACACTCGTTTTAGCAAACTGCCTATCTATCTATCTCTCACCCTCTCTCCAGCAAACTGCGTATCTGTCTATCTCTCTAGATAGCAAACTTCCTATCTATGTAACTATCTCTCTAGCACACAGCTTATCTCTCTCTCTCTCTAGCAAACTGCCTATATATCTCTACCAAACTGTTTATCTATCGCACACGTTCTCTCTTACAAACTACCTATCTATCTCTCACACTCACACTCTCAAGCTAACTGCCTACATATCTGCCTATGTAAAATCTCTTCCCTAAAGACGGAGGCTCGTCTCATCTTATGATGGAATCAATCTACAAACATTATTATGGATCGCCGAGCCCCTAGGAATATTTTGGATTTGTAATACTTTTCCTCCACCCTTTAATTCTCTATTTCATTTGTATTCTGTGCAAATCGGACCTATTTATATGTATACATATATACACATTTTTTGTATTTCATGTATTTAATATACTTTCCATATTGATCTGTCTCATTTGCTTATCCATACATTTACTTCTATACCCGCTCAACCTTATATCTCTTGAGCACTACGTAGTGTTTTCTATACGGATTATGTAATATATATATATACACACACAATTTCAGATCTGTAATTCAGTAATATCTTATAGTTCTTAGATCTGAAAAGAATCTAAGAAGTCTAGATCAGAAATTTTCAGCGGTTGTAAGCATATGGTTAAGATCTTGTTGACGAATTTTGGGAAGTACCATCTTCTCCGAATTGATTAGCTGTACCGTAGACTCTAGGCTACTATCTTTTCAACCTTATATTGTACAGTCAAAGGGGAATAACTCAAAGTCCCCTTTTTACTTCTTTGTGTTTTCTTTTTCGTTTTCCGGTTTCTCAACCTTCCACCTTCTATATGTACTTCCTTCTCGTCTCGCTTTTCCTCTCATTCTATTTTTAGCTTGTTATGCCATGTGGGCAGTGCCAGAAGAGTGCCAGACGTGTTGAAAAATACTGTCTGGCATACTTTCATCGCATGAAACTAATAGTAGTACGTAAAAACATATGTTGTGTTTATTGAATAATACACACACACACGTGTGTGTGAGTGTGTGTCCTTGTGTTTCTGTTTATCCCCAAAATCACTTAACGACTAGCGTAGGTTTGTTTACGACCACGTAACTTACAGTATCAGCAAAAGAGACCGCTAAAATAAGTACGAGACTTAAAAAAATAAATACTCGGCTCGATTTGTTAGACTTAAAACTTGAAAGCAGTGTTCTTGCATGGTCACATCTCAATGATTGAGACAAATAAAAGATAAAGATACGCATATACGTTTGTATACACAAACATACATATATTTCTAAATAATAATTTTACATCCGAGTATACGCATTGTAGTCTGATGTTTAAAGCCCTTTCACGTATTCGGCTACATGCCACTGGATTTACTTCAAGAATTACTATGTATCCGTAGAGCTTATGAAAAATAAAGAAAAAATGGAATTCCCGAGACCTTATTCAGAACCACTACGATCGTTTCGACCTATCATGCACCGGTACCGCGTAGAGGAGAAGCTGTACAAACAGTTGTGATGCATTGTACGTACAGATACGTCTCCTCGGGTGACTTCTCCAATAGTACCTCGCTTTTTATCTGCCGTTTCGTTTATCTTTATAACTATAGATTTCGGTAGTTGTAGCGTACTATGCGTCTCTATAAGGAATTAAGATATGAAGAATTCTTCTCATACAAGCAATAAAATAAAGAATACAAAGATAGAAGAATAAGAAATAAAAAATGGAATAAAGGAATAAATAAAAACAAAATATATATGCGATCAGAATAGAACAAAAGAACAATCGGACAGTTGTATTGACCTTTATATATCATCAAAACATATTTTAACGTGTATAAGGAACCCTTTTTTGTAAAAAATTAGGTTTAAAAAGTATGGGAATATTATAACCCCTTACAAAACCTTGTTTTCCAATGTAAGCGGTTCCTTATACACGATAAAATACGGTACACACACACACACACACACACACACATATATATATACATGCATACATTATGACGGGCTCTTCCGTCGATTTCAACGTACGAGCGCCTGGAGGGTAAGTATAATTGTTATTGCTCGTGTTTCTGTCTCCAATGTGACTTTAATCCGGCTAAAGCTTGCAAGATTGTCCACACTGAGGACAGGACACAGAGCTGTTAGAATGATCTGCTGGAAAATGAATCAATCGTTGACTTTCGAAGTTTTGAATTGATTCAAAATAGGTTGATCTCCATTTGCATCACTCACAGGCAAACTCTTCAAAGGAAGCAAGAGGAACATCAGACATATTTTTTTCATCTTTTACTCGTTTCAGTCATTTGATTGCGGCCATGAATACTTCATCATACCTTAGATCGTTTTGAAGATGCATAGTACGCTACAATTACCAAAATGTATTGTTATAGAAATAAGTGAAACGGCAAATATAAAAAAAACGAGGTACACATCTGCACCAACGATGCATCACAACTGTTTGTATCGCATCTTATCTGCAAGGTCGAAACGTGCGTAGTGGTTCTGAGTAAAGGGCCTCGTGAATTTAGTTTTCTTTCTCTTATATTTTTACATTTGAATTGTCTTGGTCATTCAAAAATATCGTTAGGCTTATTGAATTAACGTGTAAGTTGCTGAATATTTCAAAGACACCATGCTCGACGCATAATTTTTTAAGGGATCAGCGTGAATAAGATCAGAAGAATAAGAAAGTTCACTGGAATTTTTCTCGATAGTTTTGCGATCCGTGATGGCTGACTCCGGGTTCTATCGTCGCCATGGTGTATGCGTTGTAATTTTCCACGTGGTAACAAACATTTGAATTGTAGCTTTCCTGTAGAATTGATATAGGCCTTGGATAAGTTCGAAAGTTCACTGGAATTTTTCTCGATAGTTTGCGATCTGTGATGGCTGACTCCGGGTTCTATCGTCGCCATGGTGTATGTGTTGTAATTTTCCACGTGGTAACAAACATTTGAATTGTAGCTATAATCTGACAAGTTTCGACAAGTTTCTATGTACCCAGTTTCACTCACAAAGAATGGGTTGACCCAGGACTTCAAAAATGACGCTTAACCCAGAACCTCAAGATTACAAACTTTTTAGTCATACTGCAACTATATATATTTATGTATATATTTGTGCAGTTTATTTGTATATTTCTATGTAGTCTTCTATTTTTTGATTATTAGGTATTTGTAGCGTTTTGTGTGGAACAGGAGGGATAGAGACATCGTTGATGCACACAGGTTTTGGATTTGGGGGACTGATATTTCCGTGCTCAGCAATTCAAAACAGCTAATTCTTATGTCAAATTTCATTCCTATGTTAGCTGTAAATGTAATAAAGTCCAGCTGTTTTATTTTTCTTTTGACGATGTAAACATGTTTAGCATTGATCTTCAAGTCATCTACAAAAAACTTATGGATTACACTGATGTCTCTAGCAGTTGCAGATTCTAACATGTAGCAACTGGGTTTTTGTAACAGAAATCCTAACGGATTTAATGCGAAGAGAAACAACATTACGGAAGGTCTACCTCCTTGGAATATTCCGTTCTCAGTTATAAGTGTGTGGATTGTTACTCATGTCATGTATGTATGTATGTATGTATGTATGTATGTATGTATGTATGTATGTATGTATGATGTATGTATGTATGTATGTATGTTGTATGTATGTATGTATGTATGTATGTATGTATGTATGTATGTATGTATGTATGCTATTATTCAGTTTTATTTCAAGAATTCTTGCCAATAAGGACCTAGATGCAAGGCTCTTTCATTGGAACTTCAACAACATCAACAGGTTATCTTTATATGTATGTATGTATGAATATATGTATATGTGCATGTTTGTATATTTTGTTTTATGTATATATTCTCATGCATATAGTTGCATGTCAAGCCTTGCTCATATATTATGTAAGTATGTATCTATGTTTGTATGCATGGGATACGGTACTTTGGTCTAAAACATTTTGGTCTAAACCTCTTTAGTCTAAGTCACTTTGCTCTAAAAGCATTTTCGTCTAAAGACACTTTCGTCTAAAGATACCTTGGCATAATGACACTTTGGTAAAATGACACTTAGGTTAGGTATAACGAAACTTGTCTGATTATAACTATTGATAAATAAATTACAATTATGCGTAACATACATGCTTGAAATAGAATATATATTTATTACATTGCTTACCAACCACATGATTCTGGGTTCAGTCCCACTGCGTGATACCTTGGGCAGGTGCCTTCTACTATAGCCTCCGGCCGACCAAAGCCTTCTGAGTGGATTTGGTAGACGGAAACTGAAAGAAGCCCGTCGTATATATGTATATATATATGTGTGTGTGTGTGAGTGTGGTGTGTGTGTGTGTGCGCGCGTGTTTGTGTTTTTGTGTGTGTGTGTGCGTGCGTGTTTGTGTGTCTGTCCCCAACATCGCTTGACAACCGATGCTGGTGTGTTTACGTCCCCGTAACTTATCGGTTCGGCAAAAGAGACCGACAGAATGAGTACTAGGCTTAAAGAATAAGCCCTGGGGTCAATTTCTTCGACTAGATGTTGTGCTCCAGCATGGCCACAGTCAAATGACTGAAACAAGTAAAAGAGAAAAGAGGGAGTAGAATAAAAATAAAAATGAAAATGAAATTTGAAAAGAACCCAGATAATGTGCAATACAACGAAGATAATCTTCCATTGATTGATTCTGGTAATTGGTAACTATTTCTAATATTCTTTTCTCTCTTTTTGCTGTTTTGCAACTTTTCATCTTGGGGCTTGCCACTACGGTAAGTTGAGATAATCTTGTTTTGATGATTTGTTCTTCTCTTCTTAGAACATCAGCAACATTATATAGATTTGAATGTTATAGGCGGCGAGCTGGCAGAAACGTTAGCACGCCGGGCGAAATGCGTAGCCGTATTTCGTCTGTCGTTACATTCTGAGTTCAAATTCCGCCGAGGTCGACTTTGCCTTTCATCCTTTCGGGGTCGATAAATTAAGTACCAGTTTCGCACTGGGGTCGATGTAATCGACTTAATCCCTTTGTCTGTCTTTGTTTGTCCCCTCTATGTTTAGCCCCTTGTGGGTAGTAAAGAAATATATATAGATTTGAATGTGATCTAAGACACTAAATCGCCTATGCCACGCTTCAATAGAATTAATTGTACGTGCTTTAACATCAAGTGTGAACTCGTAAACATTCCATTCAGGTAATGATAATAATGGCTTTGAACGTTTTCCATTTTGTCTGATCATTTCATTTACGAAATCATTTACTATGTATTCAATGAACGGCGATGCATTTTCAGGTGCACTTTGTTTCAAGCATTGCAGTCCTATTGGTACAACAGCAACAGGCAGAAAGGTCAAAGCGTTCTTTTCGACAGAATAAAAAAAAAAGTCTATAATCCTTATTACAAAGATTTACAAGTCCCAATCGCCTGAATTTTTCTCCAAGTTGATTGGCAGAAATGGGAAAATCAAACACACAACAATGTCATCAAAAACACGTAAAAATGCATTTCGATCTGCCAGTTCAAAATCTATGCCCACCCCTGTCATGTCATTTTCAATTCCGTGAGCTTCCATCCGCTCTACAAGAGCATACAACATTTTAACGTAAATTTGTTCCGATGCAAAATGCAAAAACAAGAGGATGTATTTCACCGTGGATTTCGGCATGAATTGTATATATTTGGTAAAAGATGTCGTAAAACAAACAAATCATTAAACCAAAATAATCGTTAGGTGATAATTCTTTGTACGAAAAGGATTATTAGAGTATGGTTATTTAGATGTTTTTACATTTCTTTTTTTGAGATTCTATAGACAAAATAGTTATTAGACCAAAGTGAGTTTAGACAAAAATGTCTTTATACTTTAATATAAAGACATTTTTTGTCTAAACTCCCCTTCAGACAAGAATGTCTTTAGACTACAGTGTATTTATACAAAAGTCACTTTAGACCAAAGTTCTTTAGACTGTAGCACATTAGACCGAAGTGTTTGAGACGAAAAGTCCTAGATCCGTATGTATGTATGTATGTATGTATGTATGTATGTATGTATGTATGTATGTATGTATGTATGTATGTATGCATGTATCTATGTATGTATGACAACCTGGCCACTGGTGGTGGTGTAACACACCATACTAATCATATCTGTCGGGCATGTGGAAGAGAGTGTAATTCGGCAGGAGGACTTAAACGACATGCAAAGGTACATGAAGCCCAGTTACAACTACAGCCGGCTATTACCGGTAAAGGTATTAGTTGCCAATTCTGTACAAGACATTGTAGATCTTTAGCTGGGTTAAAAAGTCACATTCGATCACAGCACCAGTAACAGTTAAGCTTCGTGCAATGGCCATACTCGATAACGAGGGGGCAGCCATAATAATAATGTATGTATGTATGTATGTATGTATGTATGTATGTATGTATGTATGTATGTATGTATGTATGTATGTATGTATGCATGTATGTATATAGAATTGAGGTTTATTCCAGGTCTGCCTCCGTCTCCAGTGTCTTTGCAACAAACCACAGTCAATAATGAAGAACACAAAACTGTTTCGCTTTCCGCCTAATGAAAGGTTGTGGCTAGATCACACCTATCAACCACCTATACAAGGAAAAAAGTAATATAAAGCTAAAGGTATCTAAATATGTGAGTGGTATACTTTGTTGCTGCTTCAACCACCATAGTCCTTGACACTGCGTGAAAAAGAAACCTCCCAACACCCAAACATATGCTGCTGCTGCCACCACTACTACTACTACTACTACTACTACTACTACTACTACTACTACTACTACTACTACTACATAAAAATATCTCCCCCGCTCAGTCCACACAAGCATAAGGATCACACTTGAAAGTAAATGCAACATCAATAGCTTCACTGGCCGCAACCAGTGGGCTGAGATATGCACACTAGTATTTATAAATGTAGTGAAATAGCAGCTGTTTCACTCCTGTCGTATCCCCCGTGCACATCTGCTACAATGACCATCACAATATCCAGTTGCACAGAAAAAGCTAGAAGGTGCGATATTTCCATAATATCAGTTAAACTGCACGCCATACGATCAGTCATAGCATGTCAGAGCGTATAGCAAGATGGTGGCCTGCTATATCTGGAACAACGGGTGTGTGTGCATCTGTCACGTTCTGTCGTTTGTCCAGCTTACACATCAGCCATACATCTACTTGAGTAGAGCTGATCTGGTGAGATGGGAGTTACACAATATCAACAACGAAAACAAAAATAACACATTTGTCACGCGTCACTGAGATTGTTGTAACGTGGTCGTTCTACCTG
>NC_043004.1:26448499-26503499 GCF_006345805.1 Octopus sinensis
CTATTAGGCCAGTTAATAAGCAAGTAATGTGTCTATAATTGCTAATTACCGCTCGTTTCTTTATCCTTCTGTTGTCTTTTTGTCATCCGTGTGTGGCGTTCCATTTTCTATGAAGTCATGAAGTAAAAAAAAACAAAAAAAAAACAGTCGTATCCAATTTATACGACCGTTTTCTTACTGTATACTTGGGAGATTCTTGAGCCAGTATCCCTAAACACCAAACTGCTATTTTCTTGATCATCGCTTTCACTTTCTAATCCGTAATTCAATTCTATATTTGAGAGATGAGGAATTATGTACATTATTTACATTTGACGGATATTTGTTCTCAGCTTGCTTTTGTTAACGTTTCGGCTGATATACTCTCCAGCCTTCAGCAGGTGTTTTGGGGAAATTTCGAACCTGGGTTCACATTCCTAAGGTATTTTTCGATGTTATTATTATTATTATTATTCAGGCCACTGCCTGGAATCGAACTCGGAATCTTGGTGTTAGTAGCCTGCGGTCTTAACCACTACGCCATATACTCGTGGGCAATTAAGGAGTGAATTTTAGGGCTTATAAATGTAATATTTTCCTATCCTTCCTTAATACCGGTTCCCATATACTACTCATATCTGCACTCGGAGGTTACTATGTCCTAGCATATGTGTGCTTCTTTTAGTTTCCGTATTTTCCAGTGGTGTTCTCTATTATTTTAACTTCATTCGACAGGAGGAGGTGGTCTCCGTTTTTCCATACATGATCAGCTATACCCGATTTATCAATATCTCCTCGTGTCACAGCTTTACGATTTTCCTCTACCCTTATTGTGAGGGGGGGGGATGTTTCGCCTTTGTAATACCTATCACAGCTCCACGGCATATGGCATAGTGGCTAAGAGCGCAGGCTACTAACCCCAAGATTCGGAGTTCAATTCCAGGCAGCGACCTGAAGAAGACGACGACGAAGAAGAAGAAGAAGAAGAAGAAGAAGAAGAAGAAGAAGAAGAAGAAGAAGAAGAAGAAGAAGAAGAAGAAGAAGAAGAAGAAGAAGAAGAAGAAGAAGAAGAAGAAGAAGAAGAAGAAGAAGAAGAAGAAGAAGAAGATCGAAAAATACCTTAGGAATGAGAACCCAGGTTCGAAATTTCCCAAAGACACCTGATGAAGGCTGGAGAGTATATCAGCCGAAAGGTTGTGTTAACAACAAGCAAGCTGCATCATATCCCTGATGCTACAGTTCATTGTTCGGTTGTTTATCAAATTTTCCTTTGTTATTCTTAAATACTTTATTCTGCTGTTACTGATTTGTTCTCCGTTGGTATCAGTTTTCTTGTTTGTTTCTAATCTGACACTACTAGTAGGAGAAATGAAGAATTTGAAATATCACTGAATTCTAATATGATTTGCTCTCAGTATAAAATTTATGTATCGTCATACCTGATTTTGTTATTGCATTGGAGTACTGAAATATTGTAGATAAACATAATGTCAAAACTTAGCTCTAAAATCTTTGGATATCTCAATTCTTAATATTGAATTTGTATGCGTCTATGTGTATGTGTACACATTTTTATCTATCTAATTAACAACCTTCGTATTCATCTCGATATGTGTGTGTGTGTGTGTGTGTGTGTGTGCATGCGTGGCTTTTGCTTTGGCAGCTGTGGCTTGGTCCCTGAGGGCTGCTGTGAAGAAATTTTAGAATGCTACCTTGAAAGCATGACTGGGAGGGAAAAATCTTTGATGAAAATGTGGCTGATGAAATCCCTTCACGTTCAATCTCGAAATCTTCAATGCACCAATCAATAAACATGCGAATAAAATGTCTAATCATAAAATGCCTTGATGTAAATCATTAATAAAGTTGCCTCGCTGCTTCTGAAACATAAGTCTTTATTGATTCTTTACTGCTAGTCTTTAACAAATTTCAGTTATTTTTTATAATCTAATAAAAACGTGATGTTTGTTCACGGATAAACATGCATATAATGGGTTCTCTTTGTTATTTTCCGTTGAATGTACCTGGAATCCATCCCCAGACATGCGGGATCTGATTTCAGTGTGAGAAAATAAGTGGGGTCCATGTAATCAACCAACTCCATCTTCTCAAATCTTGGTCTTGTGGTTGAAATTAGAAATCATTCTTTATTTCTTTCCTTCTTTTACATTTTACTTGTATCACTTATTAGACTCAGACCATGGTAGTACAACGTCTTGAAGAATTACAGTCAAACGAACTGACCGCAGTACCTTTTTTTTTATTTCTGAAGCCCAGTATTTATTCTATCGAACTCTAAGTAACGCTAAGTAACGGTGACATAAACATACCAACACCGTCTGTTAAGCGAGAATAGAGGACAAACGCAAAGTTAGATACACACACACACACACACACACATGCTTCCATGCATACATACATACATTACATACATACATACATATATATGTATATATATATAATAATATTAGGGAGTAAATCCAAACTTACAGGGAAAAATTAGATTTAGGATTAAATCTAATTTTACGGTATAAATATATATATTAAATTAGAGATAAAACCACTATTAGGCAAATCAAACAGTGAAAAACATAAACCAAAACATAGAAATAAAATTAATTAATATAATATACAAAATATATAAAATATAAAATTCAAAATTTAAATTATTTAAATTTTAAATAAAATTTAAATTATTAATTTATACTTATAAATTTATATATATATATATTTTATTATTTTTATTTTTATTATTATTTTTATTTTTATTTTTATTTTTTAATTATTTAATTTTTAAAAAAATATATATAACTATCAAAAAGTATTAAAAAGTTTAATATAAGATAAAAAGTAAAAAATAATTAAAAAATAAAAAATAAAAATAAAAATAAAGATAATAAAAAAAATATATATATATATATATATAAAAATTTTATAAGTATAAATTAAGAATTTAAGAATTTTTAAAAATTTTAACTTTAAATTCAAATAATTTAAATTTTGAATTTTATATTTTATATATTATATTAATTAATTTTATTTCTATGTTTTGGTTTATGTTTTTCACTGTTTGATTTGCCTAATAGTGGTTTTATCTCTAATTTAATAGGAGTTACTAACCAACCACATGGTTCCGGGTTCAGTCCCACTGCGTGGCATCTTGGGCAAGAGTCTTCTGCTTTAGCCCCGGGCCAACCAATGCCTTGTGAGTGGATTTGGTAGACGGAAACTGAAAGAAGCCTGTCGTATATATGTATATATATATATATGTATATGTGTGTGTGTTTGTGTGTCTGTGTTTGTCTCCCTAGCATTGCTTGACAACCGATGCTGGTGTGTTTACGTCCCCGTAACTTAGCGGTTCGGCAAAACAGACCGATAGAATAAGTACTGGGCTTACAAAGAATAAGTCCAGGGGTCGATTTGCTCGACTAAAGGCGGTGCTCCAGCATGGCCGCAGTCAAATGACTGAAACAAGTAAAAGAGTAAAAGAGTATATATATATATATATATATATATAGGCGCAGGAGTGGCTGTGTGGTAAGTAGCTTGCTTACCAACCACATGGTTCCGGGTTCAGTCCCACTGCGTGGCATCTTGGGCAAGTGTCTTCTGCTATTGCCCCGGGCCGACCAGTACCTTGTGAGTGGATTTGGTAGACGGAAACTGAAAGAAGCCTGTCGTATATATGTATATATATATAGTGTCTGTGTTTGTCCCCCTAGCATTGCTTGACAACCGATGCTGGTGTGTTTATGTCTCCGTCACTTAGCAGTTCGGCAAAAAGAGATCGATAGAATAAGTACTGGGCTTACAAAGAATAAGTCCCGGGGTCGATCTGCTCGACTAAAGGCGATGCTCCAGCATGACCGCAATCAAATGACTGAAACAAGTAAAAGAAAGAAAGAAAGAAATATATATATATATATATATATAATATATATATATATATATAATATATATATATATATATATATATATATTAGGTTGTTTCATGTGGAATGTCATATTTGAAAGGGAACAATAAAATGTTTCAGAAATGTTAGAGAACTGATTTAGTTACTCAAAAGAAGAGGTCTACCCTCGGTTGCCACAGAGAAGCAAGCTTCTCCTGAATGCTCTTCCTCCCAAACCAATATCAACTGCAATGACATGGAGAAGGAAGAGCTGAACGATCAATGAATCACAGTGACAAAAGGGGGTAGGTGAAAGAAGAGGAGAGTACACAGCCCCACTCCAAGAAATCAACAAAAGGATATACTGAAACCACAACTGCAACACAATTTACAAAAATTCCAACAAAAACAACAACACTTAAAAACAGCAACATCATCAACAACAGCATGAAATCACAGAAACACAGAAGCAACCAATTACGGAACTTCAAAAACAAGAATATTCATCTGAGTGTGGACGAAATGTATCCATCAATTTCACTGTTGTGAACAAGTGCAACAGTGAGTTGATGGCTTTTTTTAAAGTTAAAACAAAAACAAAATAGAGATAGAGGGAAAGGAATTTAGAGATTTTATCCTCAAAACACCCAAGAACAGACACTTAATTAAAACGTCGTCAGACGTTTATAAAACTATAAGAGAAAAATTCCCATGTAGTATGAGGATTTTTTTAAAAATCAGTTGATAAAAGGCTGTTGGAAGGACCTTTTAAAACATTTTCTCCATTAAAGATGTCCGGAACTTCCGGGCCACTCGAAAATCAAGGTAAGTAACCTCCTCTATCTCTTTCTCGGCTGGCATGATTGTGCAGAGAATGGGGTGTATGAATGAACGTGATCTGGTCGCTTGATTTAGATGTGGCTGCCATTAGTGAAACAAAGATCTCCGGAAAACACGCTCTAGCATCCATTTTCGAAGACTACGAGGTATTCTCATCGTGTTGTCTATCGGGAGCAGGTGGCGGTGTAGCAGTGCTACTCCGGAAATCTTTAAACCTCCAAGTGCGGGCTATCTTTCTGGACTCGGATGGCTGGGTGGTGGTCCTGAACGTGAACGGCAGCGAAGGTTACGCCTTTAGACTGGTGGCGATTTATGCTCCAACAGAGGCTGGAAGGCCAGATTTCTTCAGGCGTCTAGAAACATTCTTAGGAACGTTTCGCACTTTAGTACTGGAGGGAATTTGGAATAGTATTTTGAGCGCACGGAAGAACTGTGTGGGTTTATCACAAAGCAGAAGTGGGTGTATAAGCTCGAAAACCTGCTCAGGACTTTCCAATTTTCTGACAGGTACCTACTTGCTTTCCAATGTGCCAATGTGGACATGGAGCAATCACAGTGGGGTCATCTAGACCGTATTTAGGTAGAGTATTTGTTAGGTTAGAGGCTAGGGATAGCACAGGTTGTCTACAATTTAAATTGGTCGGCCACACAGATTACAAATTTGTTATATGTTCAGTCGATTTAGACAGGACCCGCAGACAGGGACCCTATTACTGGAAATTAAACGCGTCCTTACCGGCTCGCAAATACTACAGGAACCGGATTAGCGAGCTAGTTAAGCGGCAGTTAACGGGGTCGATCGTCAACAACCGGTGGTGGTTGTTCGCTCTGAAGAGAGCGACTAGAGTAGGATCGATAGCATTAAGCAAAGATTTAGCGATAGAAAGAAATAGATTAGAGGAAGAACAAGTTAGCAAACTAGAAGAGGCTATTAGTAAAGGCATCGCAACTGACATGTTAGCGGCGAGAATGGACCTTGACCTTCGAAACACGAAGGGTGCGTTGTCAGAGCTAAGGGCCGTGCTCTATAACAAGAAGGCAGTAAAGCCGTTCGATGGGCCCGAACAGTAGAGCCGCAACGTGGAAACAAAACCACGATCAAATCTTTGACAGATCAGGATGGGAACGTGTTACTCGGTTCTGAGCAGATGTGTGCGGCTTTCCAGCAACACTTTGAGCGGCTGTTAGGGGAGGGCGATGGGTTGACAGTAGCGGACTTTACTTCGTATCTGGACGGCCTACCACGGCTCTCGGTAACGGACGTGAGATTCTGCGAAAAGCCGATTACATCCACTGAAATACGGGAGGCAATGAGTGATTCCACAAGTCGCACGGTTTAGATGGTCTGCCCAACGAATTCTATGTATTCATACCAGATTTGTTTAGCAGACTCTTGGTAGATGTCTACAGTAACTGGCAGCAAAACAAGAGTATTCCTAGTACTGTTAGCTGTGGTGTGGTAACACTGCTGAGAAAGGACGCCAATAATGGGGACGTACCAGGGAATTTTTGGCCAATAACTCGGCTAAACATAGAGTTTAAGATTTTGGCCAAGGTGTTAGCGAAAAGCTTGGCGCTTGTCGTTGTTAGTCTGGTCGGAGTGACACAAACGTGTGCAATCTCGAGCAGATCTATCCACGACAACCTCCACCTTATGCAATACATCGTAGAGAGGGCTGGGACTAAAGCTGGCTTCGGTGGAGCCCTGATCAATTTAGATCAGTCGAAAGCATTCGATAGGGTAGACCATCGCTATTTGGAAGCTGTCCTTTAAGCGGCCGATTTCGGACCCATTTTCGGAGAGTGGATTGCTGCAATGCACAGCGGCATCATAGAGATAGAATGAAAGGAAGCTGAACAAGAGATCAAAGAACCACTCAGAAAAACAGTTGAGGTGCACTAGATAAAGATAGATAGTAAGTTGGGTTGGAGCAATCAGCAAAAGAATCACATAGATACACAGCTGTGTCGGCTGGAGGCCCAAAGGGAAGTGGGTTGGAACAATAGATCATATAACCATACATATATAGGTAATTTGTGTCATGTCGAGGTGGGTTGTACACCAAGTAACAGATAATAGATTTGAAGAATTGCATACAGGTAGACAGGTATTTGAAAAACAAAATTTCTTGAAGGCATGAAATCTGAATCTTATTTTTACAAACCTTAAAGCCTGCTGAAGGCGGGTTGGGAATATATATGCATACTCTATACATTCCTCTATACATATATAGCCCTTGTATTAGTTTCAAATTCAACCTTGGCACTGGACAATTTTATTGTTCAGTACACAGTAATCTATAATGTGGTGTGTTTATGGGTGTTTTATGCAGGTTCTGTTATGTGACCTGAATAAAATATTCATGGAGAAATAATTAGGATGGCTAGCAATGTCTCCATTAATGGACACTGAAAATTTAAAAAATCATAAATATGTATGTGTGTATGTGTAGTTGTGTGCGCGTGCATACGTGTGTGTGTGTGTGTGTGTGTGTGTGTGTGTGTGTGTGTGTGTGCGTGTGCGTGTGCGCGCGCGCGCGTTTGTGTGTGCGTGTGTGAAGTCAGAACAGTTTAACTATTTGAAAACTGTGGAATATAAATTCAGTTTTTTAACTCTAGTAAGCCAAACATACAAGTGTATACCACCACCACCACCACCACCACCACCACCACCACTACTACTACTACTACTACTACTACTACCATGCTTACATAAATTTGTGCATGTGTTTTTCAACTCAAGCATATTTGTATATTTATATTTATTTATATATGTGTACATGCGTGCAAATGGAAATACATGAGCGTGTGTGTATGTGTGTGTGTGTGTATGCGTGTGTGCGCCCGCATGAGTGTGTATGTGTGTATCTAGGTGTAAGTGTGTTTGTATTTGTGTGGTGTGTAAAACTATGCGTGCAATGAACACTATGTGTTTTCCCAGTTCCTGTCAATACATGTTAAACTGTTTAAGTGTGACATCTGACACAAGCTGGAATTTATATTTTCAACACTGGCAAATCTATTATAGGCAAAAATATTCTAGAACATTAACACAGTTCCTTTGATGAAACAGGTACAGTGATAAAAAAATGCGTGTGAGCTTCGTGTTGTTGCTGTTGTTGCACAAGAGGGAGGAATGATGGTTCATTTGCTGATACAATGGGCTCCAAATCACACAATTTCATTTGTTTTTTTTCATTCTGAGCTCAATTCACGCTGAGGTTGACATTGCCCTTATCTTACAGTGCCAATAAAGTACTGTACTGATTCACTTAACCCCTACCTACACCCATTTATTGGGGAAGAGATGTGCTATTTTAGTTTTTAGCTTAGTGTTGGGGATATAATAGATTTTTACGTTGAAGTCACTTATTTGTAGGGCCTGATTATAATAAGAGGCGTGAGTGTTAAAAATTTCTTCGTTAGAGGATAAGTTTGAGATTCTGATAGATATGCCTGTGACTACACTATTAAGGGTAAGCTTAGGATGATTAGAGAGGACATTTATATATTCTAAAGATTGGTTGGGTTTCTGGGCGTTATAGAAATTGGCCACCTTAGTGTCAATTTCGAACGAACTACTTAGGTTGTAGTTTTTAAAGAATTTGTGTAGGACTTTCATGGTGCGTTCTACTGACGGTCAAGATAATCCAGTTGCTGAAAAGAGTGTGTCATCCCTGTATAGTCCACCGGATAGTTTGGGGAAGTATTGTTTAATTTGGGAGAGGAGGAATAGGCACACAAGGCTGGTGATCTGGCCTGAGTCTGATGAGCCCATGGTTATATCGAAGTAATCCATAGATGAATTGCCGGTACAATTATTATCCTTAAAATGAATCAGAGTCTTCTTTGCAGACAAGTTGATATTGATATCCAATCGGGAGATGGAAGCATATTTTCAGGCGAAGATTAAGGCTTTATTTAAGAGAACTGGTGATATTGATGAGTAATAATTTGAGATGTCAAACTGAAGAAAATGGGTGTGTTGTATATCATGAAGAGAGTGATGGCGTTTCCAGTGCAATTCCAGAGTGGAAGTTTAATGTTAGTTCTAAAAGGGATAGAATACAGTCAATAATGCATTTACTAATTCAACCTAAGTCAGATTTTGTAGAAGGGCTGAATTGAATGGAAGGCTTAGAGTAGAAGTTGGGTTTATGGTCCTTCAGGATGAAATAGTGTGGTTTTAGGTGTGTATGGTTCAGTTCTATTTAGTAAATTTAGACCAGCGATGTGCTTACAAGGGGTGTTATTAATCTCCTTAAGAGCATTTCTATGTGCATTTTATAATTGTGTTTAGTTCCTTTGATATGAGATTACTATATATTTCCAAGGTAAGGGAATAAAGATTGCCAGTTTTGTAAGAAAAAACATGCAGGTGTGGTGAAGTTCTTGCTTTAGATGTAATTTTGGATAGTTCTTTCTGGAAGGAGTTAGTATAATTAGAGAATTTCATGTTTTTTAACATACGTAGTAGATTTTTCTCAAAACTAGCCAATGTAGGGTTTGGAGATGGGTTTTTGTGGGACTTGTTGTTGGTGCCTTTTTCATTAGAATGTTTGGGATGATTAGATTTGAGGTCACAGTGTAGGACTCTACATCTCAACCGGGTAATGAACTCATTAGTCTTCTGTAGCAGGAGTTCCATGTATACATCCCTTGGTGGGATCAGGATATTTTTGTAGACATGCCCAAGAATTGCTTATCCACGAGCGTTATCAATAGGTAGCGCTCAGCTGAGCAAAAGATATATAGTTTATAGGTTAGAGACAGGTGTTTTCTATATCCCACCCACAGAAACATTTAGCATGCTTCAGTGAGCTTATAGTGACGCGGCAATGGGTTGTATGCAATGTTTCGAGTGACACGTGCACACGACAGAGCCACAACTCAATCAAGAGCATACCCATCGATTTTTTCAACATTGAGAATGCATCACCCAGAGCAAGACCACTGGTCGAGTGTTCTACTGCAAAGTTTTGAAGCATCTGAGGGAGGACACTCAGCGAAAGCAACCGGATTTGTTGAATGCGAAGAATTAGATTCTTCAGGCCGACAATGCACACTGTCACTGAGCTCTACTCACTGGTAAGTTTCTCACCAAAAACAACATGTGTGTTATGGGTGCTGGGAAGTGGTCAGTGCTAGTGTGTGTGGAGTGATATGGGGCGGTATGATGTGGTGGTGTGTTGCGTGGAGTGGTGTGGTGTGTGGAGGTGTGGAGTGTGAGGGTGTGGGGTATGGGGGTGGAGTGTGGGTGAGAATGCGGAGGTAGAGTCGGGATGTAGGTGTGGGGATGTGAGTGTGGGGATGTGAGTGTGGGGATGTGGTGGAGGTGTGGGGGTATGAGGTATGGGGAGTGGGCATCAATGAAGAGAGGAAGTAGTGTCAGATGAAGAGAGAAGAGGATGAAGAGTGGAAATGGCGCGAGATCAGGGTGTTATTGTCGAGTCTGATATCTTGGAGGTGCTCCGCGAACCGGTTAGTGAAGGGCAGAGAATATCAGGAGATGCTGTAAATGACGTTGCTAGAAGTGCAGGTAAAGGAGCGGGTGATATGATAGAGACGACGATAAGTGCCTGTGAAGATGGTGGTATTGGAGAGGTAGGGGCAAGTGCAGCCAGGTTGGGAGGTGAGGTTAGGGAGGAAACTGGACCAGGAGGTCACGCAGTTGTGGGCTCGTTTGAAGGAGTCACCGGAAGGCTCGAAGAATGGTGTGTTTGAGGGGAAGGGTGGAGGGGTGGTAGGTGAGAGGAAACGGGATATGGACAATGACAAAGAGTGAAGAGAAGTTTAGAGGGGCCAGGAGGGAAGGAGAAAGAGTTGAAGAGACGAAGAGTATGGTAAGTGTCGTGGATGTGGAAGAGAAGGGAAGCCACTAGGGGCAAGGACACAGTCGAAGTATTTAGAGACCAATTCCGTAGGGCAGTTGCAGACAGAGACGATGGGGCAGCCAGGGTTGTTAGGTTTGTGGATTTGGGAAGGAAGTAAATGGTGGGGGTGCGTGGAGTGAGGACAATGAGGTTGGAGGCGGTGAGTGGGAGACAGGAGGAGGAGATGAAATCATGGATAATGGAGGATACAGTCTATTGGTAGTTAGGCGTGGGGTTGGAGTGCAGAGGGCAATTGAAAGAGGTGTCTTGAAGTTGGCGGAGAGCTTCAGCCTTGTAGAGGTCAGTGCACTACACCACCACGGCTCCACACTTTTTGCCTATTTTTTAGACAAACATTGCCCGGATGGGATACATACATACATACACGACGCATACATACATACATACATGCATACATACATACATACATACATACATACATACATACATACATACATACATACATGCCTTCATGCGGCTACTGTTGTGTTGTCGCTGGAACTGGCTGTGTCCTGTGTGGTCAGTGGCTAGACCGTAAAAGGTTTGGAACCGAAAGACATCGAGACGGTGTGAAGCTAGAGTTTTATTGTGAACAGTCGGCTCAAAGTGGGTTTTAGAAGAGTCTGTCTCACATGACCTTATTTGAAGGATGCGATTGGTTGGGTTGCATATTGGTGCACAACAGAGCAAGAGACAATGTGCACCAATACCAACCAATCAGAGTAGTAGACACAACAGGGTCCAAAAGGGCGGCTGAAGGCTAGCTGTTATCTACTACATCCGTATTTATGTATATATAACAGTAGGAACTTCCCTCGTCGTCAGATGTGTCCAATTCGGCTAGGACATGAGTTTTTATATCATCATACCTTGGTGACGTCAGGCCAGATACAAAAATTAAATTTTTAAATTGGTTGTTAGCCATTGCCTGTCTTTTAAAATTTTCGCATTCTTTATTTATAGGTCCAGCATATGCAATAAAATCTTCTTCGTGGCATTTTTCTAATTTTAAACTGCTGTTAAATACTGATGATGTCTCACCAAACATGTCTGTAAGTTAGTCCACTGTAGTTTTAGTCAAATTCATTAGTATTTTGGGGTAACACAAAGTTAAAGCACTCGTTGTATCCAATACTGCCCACTTTTCGTAATAATAGCTTGACCTTACTTCAGTGACAAAAAGATCTTGATAACAGTTATGCCAGGGTGCAAAAGTTAGTTCGTATTCAAAGGTAGGAAGCTTGTAGAAAACTTTTGAAGTAGTACTGCTTAGATTGTTAGTCGATACAGTTGGATTTGACTGCATAAGCTTCGAAACTAAATATGCTAAAATACCCAATTTCAGCTTGTCGCATTGTTTTTGCATTTCTAAGGACTCTTGCTGCATGCACAAGTTCATGAAATCTGCATTACTTTCGATTTAGTTCATACGGACAGTTTATGGGAGATCATGAGGCAGTATGGCATACCAAACAAAATTATCAACATAGTCAAATTAATGTACAAAGATGGTGAATGTGCAGTAGTGGACGATGGTGAAATGGTTCCAAGTAAAAACAGGCGTAAAACAAGGCGACGTTACGTCTGGATTCTTGTTTCTACTCGTCATAGACAGGGGGATGAGGAAGACCACGATGAATAACATTGGGATAAGATGGCAAATGACGTCATGCCTTGAAGACCTGGACTATGCTGAAGGTGGTGGAGGAAAAGATATGATAAGCAGAATCAACAAAGCCAGAAGTGCTTTTATCAAATTGGACAAAGTGTGATGATCAAAACAATTTGGAAGTGATACAAAAATTAAACTCCACAAAACGCTGGTAAGACCTGTACTTCTTTATGGCTGTGAAACTTGTACAATGAACAATAGTGATAAGAGAAAACTGGATTCTTTTCAGTACAAAAACCTGAAGAAAATAATTCAGATAGGGGGGCGAAACATAATATCAATGGATGGACTCAGCAAAATAACCCAAGTCCACAGGATAAGCCAAGAAGTAAAAGGGAAAAGATGGAATTGGATTGAACATGTATTAAGAAAGGAACTCAATTATCATTGCATGATTGCTTTGACTTGGCAGCCAGAGGGAATGAGAAAAGTTGGAAGATCAATGACCATATGAAAAGGGACAGTGGAAAAGGAAAGGAATCAAGCTGAATGTTCATCATGGAATGCGGCAAGGAAACTTGAAAAACAAAGGGATAAATGGAAAACGTGCATGGAAGCCTTATGTGGCGCGAAGAGCATAGATAGATAGATAGATAGATAGATAGATAGATAGATAGATAGATAGATAGATAGATAGATAGAAAGAAAGAAAGATAGATAGATAGATAGATAGATAGATAGATAGATAGATACATAGATAGATAGATAGATAGATAGATAGATAGAGTCAATAAAGTGTCCCCTCCGGACGTAAGCTCAAATAAACATCAGTGTGAAAAACTTCACATGATAGAATCGAGTCCGCTGATTGGATGACAGTGTATCTGTGTCAGTGTATGAATGTGTATGTAATTTTTTCATTTCCATTAAAACAATATAACATTTCATAGACATAATCTTTCTATAGTCAACTATAGTACAGGACATTTTATATGAGTGTGTACGTGTCTGAGTGTGTATAGAAGTAAGTGTTTCTGTGACTGTGTGTGTGTGTTTCCGCGTTAGGTACGTTATTAAACATACACACTCATCTACACATACATATACATATGGGACGAGAACGGCTTGAGGTGAAACTCTTGACAAAAAAACAATTAGGTGGCACGTCCAAGATATATAAAAATACACATCTACCGTTCAATTACCAGTTCATAATTATCGCAGCAGTTGCAAGGTTGCAAAGTATTTACAATTTGCTTATATTTGGGTTATTTATACTGCATACAATAATACAGACACACTACATACATACAATTGCTTACAAAAATAACGATTGATGTACATTTTTTCTATGTTCATAATTTTTTGTTTACAATCAAAGAAAAAAACGTAATCTCTCCAGAAACACCTATCAAGCAAGGAAGGGAGCAGAAACCCGAAGGCGAGAGTCTCAAAAAATAAGGGACTTGAAGATTAGCAAAGGCATGATGCAGCACGTTAGATGGAGTCTCAAGAGTGAAGGGAGATGAGGCTGTCTCAAGATCAACAAAGGCATGCCGCAGCACGTCGGATGGAGTCTCAAGAGAGAAAGGAGATGAGACTTTCCCAAGATCAGCAAAGGCATGTTGCAGCACTTAATACTGCGTCATTAAAACAACGTTTAGCATACCAGATTACACAGAGGTCCAATAGAATAGCTCTCAGAAACAGGCCACGTACAAATTTGTTCTCCGCAACTCCTGGAGCTGCTTTCAGTTATGATCCATCCCATTCTTATAGAAATTATAATTCTGTCTAAATTGGTGTGCTAAACTCAAATTGTCGTTTCTACAAAGCTTTCAAATTTTCTCCACAAATGTCGTCAATGCTGCACTTTCCTGTATCACTTGTTTCAACATAACTGTAATCTATAATATAAATTGGACATGGACGATCGTTGTATTCTTTCTTGTTTTGAGGTTCACAGCCAAATGGCCGGGTGGATTCGTGTGAAAAATGGCACACATGTGGAGACGGGTGCATAGATTGGAATGCGGTTTGTATTTTTTCTAGCCCCCATAGTTACCGAGAAAATCGATTAAAACTTTTTCTAATGGAATTCCCCTGTTTGTTCCGCCATCAAAACAACCAGTTGCTCACACAGCCGGCAACAATGGGAGTACGGGATGACAGTCATCCAAATTTTTCGCTATGCTGTCTCTCTTCTTTCACCTCATTGTGGGGTTAATAATCTTAATCTTTAGTTATAGTTTCTCCTTCAAACTACATAATAGGCAGAATTGTCGGATTAAGACAGTAGGATGTTTTGAGGGAGATCTGGCTGCTATTTCAACCAAGTCTAGCTACCATGTAGAGGTCTGAATTTAATTTTCATTCACATATTTGCATTTCAAAAATTTAACATAATCTTTTCCATAAATTAACTATCGTAAAATTTTTATAAGATGACCTCACATTTTCTATGTATGTGTGTGTACCTTAAAAGACATCAATCATCACGACACACATCTTCACTCACTCATTCTATGTCTCTTTCTCACCATTTTTCTCTTTCACATACACACGCGCAAGCACGCACACACACAGACACACGCACATACGCATACACATACACGCACACATGTCCATTTCATATATCTGCTTTCAATTTGTGCTCTGCAAATAAAAATTTTATGGATACAACTGCTTACAAAAATAGGGATTAATGTATAATTTCTTTCTATGTTCATAATTAAATAAATGTTTTAATGATTAGACAGAGATCCAATAGAATAGCTCTCAGAAACAGACTACGTACACATTCGTTTTTCACAACTCCTGAAGCTGTTTTCTGACAAGGGAGGCGTGGGGTCAGGAAATGTTCATACATCAGGAGGCTCCAATCGAAACAGGGGACCCGAAATGATAAGGTTGAGAAAAGCTGTTATAGATTATGCTTATCCGAATCCGAAAACGATTACAGCCACATCATCCAAACAGACCGGGTGAAACCGGGCTTAGCTGCTAGTATATATATATATATATATATATACAAACTATGCAAATTTAAGCCTGAGCAATGCCGGGTACACACTCACACACACACACACACACACACACACACACACACACACACACACACACACACATATATATATATATATATATATAATATATATATATATGTATAAAGAGTGAACGAGAGAGAGAGAGAGAAAGAAAGAAAGAAAGAAAGGAAGGAAGGAAGATAGAAATAAATAAATAAACATAATCTTAGACCCTTTCTTTCTCATTACACAATGTAACACATGTTTTGTTTATTTGTATTTTTTACGTTCAGATATCCATTTTTTGCCACTAATTTCAAAAATCACATTCGTTTTGACGTAACATCGATAGTTATTTATTTATTTCTAATTTCATATTTGCTCGTTATATTTGTAACTATTCTCTACAGCATTTTGTTGGTTCAATCTATTCTAGTATTGTAAGGATAATTACACAACATTTAGTACTTTTCATATATTGAAAGGTATTTAGGAAGTATAATATTAGTTAGAACAAAAAGAAACAATAAAACTCCGCACTGTAAACGCCTTAATAACTCTTTTCTTAAAATGAGAAGTGCTTTGACGATCGAGATTTTCTTGAGTGTATACCTTCATCTCATCTGACTAGAGACCATATATAATCACCCATCATAGCAGTATCCCATCGTCCTTGGTGTCTTTCCATAGTTGCGATGTCCTGATGAAATCCCTCACCATGCTCCTCACTGACATCAGCCAAGTTTTCGGGGAAAAACTCTAGGTGAGAGTGCAAAAAATGAACCTTTAAGGACATACGACAACCCATTTTCTTGAAGTTTTCAATAAGCTTTGCTACCAGCTGTTTGTAATTGGGATCTTTGTGATTTTCTAGGAATCCACAAACTACATCACGAAATGCACACCTGGGGGTCAGTATACTCTCTTGTAATGATGATCATCAGCTCTGCTGTCCCATAAGCAAAGGAAACATGAATACTTTGTGTTCCCCCATTGCAAGCCAAGCAAGAAGGCAAGAATCTTGAAATCACCACAAACATCCCACTTGAACTCAGCGTAATTTATTTTGTCGAGAATTCCTTTGACATTATCGTAATTTTCTTTCTTCTGTATGGAGTGTGCAAGAGGCAAAGAAGGATATTTATTTCCATTGTGGAGTAACACTGCTTTGAGACTTCGTGTTGATCTATCTATGAACAGTTACCATTCTGCAGAATCATGCTTGAGTCCAATAGCAGTAAACAAACCAATCACATCTTTACAATAACACAGATCATTAATATTTTCATAGTAAATTTTAAATTATTCATGGCGTTTGCGGTACACAGATGTCTAGCAGTCTTTCCCAGTAGATTCCTTTCCTTCAACTTTGTAGAAAGAAGTTCAGCTCCTGATTTAGTAAGACCCAGATCCCTGATTAAATCATCTAGCTTACTCTGATTCATGGTACGAAAGCTTCCTCCATTTCTTGGCTGCTGCTACTTGTTGACTCTTCAGATGAAATATTTTCTGGTGGTAGTGGTACTCGTAAACTATCATCATGTGGGACAGGTGCTCTAGATGATGGTATATCTGAATACCGAAGAGCTTGTCTTCCTTTCACTTTTCTGTACTTTGTCACATCGATCATACAAAAATAACAGTCATCGTGATGGTTCTTTGGCTCTCTCCATACTCTTGGAATGGCAAAAGGTATTGACCTTCCTGTACCTCTTAACCATCCTTCTAGAGTAAATCGACAGTTTCCACATATCATATGTGGGGCCCATGGTTTGTCCTAGTCACTCATGGTCATTCCGAAATTGAGTCTGTATGCTATCCACAATTTGGCACCTTTCACGATCTTATGTAATACCTGCTTTTTTCCAATATAATAACCACACACATAGCAAAATGTATCTGGAGAATTTTTACATACTCTAGTAGCCATCCTGAAAGTAGCAGAATTTAATAATTGGTCAGAAAGCGAAAATTAAACATACATTTAGTAGCGGAACATTATAACAATACCGAATATATAATAACATTGAAAGTCAACATATTTTCTTAACTGTTGATGATACACAAAAAAAAAATACATTTTTGGAATCAGCAGAAAAAACTATAAATGGATTGAAAAAATGGATTGATAAACAAACAAAAAAATACAATAAACAAATTACTTTTTTTTGAAAATTGTTACGTTGTGTTATTACTTTTTAGCTCTCCCTTATAATCGCATGATCTTAGCTATTCTCCAATTTGGGTTCCTCTTCCTTCTCCATATTTTCTCCTCTCCCTCACTCTCTCTCCTCTCCTCATCTCTCGTTACTCATTATAGTTATAAGTCTGAAAGTAGGTCGCAACCTATATAATAAACCAACATGTGATGTAACGATGATGTTTGTTATTTCAGTTTAGTGTTTACATCGACAAATATGCAGTGTTGTGTCATTCAAGCTGTCCTCTCGCTTTCTCTCTCTACACTCCTTATTCCAATATTATTTATCCCGTCTCACTAGATGCGCTGTGTTGTTCAAGCTGTTACTTTGTAATACACTCTCCTCTCTTCTATTCTTTTATTGAACTCCTTGCATTCACACACATGTTCATAGAGAGATACACACATGTATGTGTGCGTGCGTGTGAATACATACACAGATATATACATATACATTAAAAAATAAAGTATATACACACCCACACACACATACGTATATGAACACATTCACAAACATATTCTTATCATCACCTCTCTAACCAACTCCACGTCCACCTGTTCCTCTACCACCATATCTCTACTAACACTACCATCTCTATATCAGGATCACATGATTGAAACTGACATCATATCAGCTCACGTGTCTATCCCTTCTCCCCACCCCTAACCGATTAACGTTATTTTGATCAGTATCTTGACCGATAAACACCACTACCAGTAACAACAACAAAAACAACACTACCACCACCACCACCACTATCACAACCAACAATAATAATACGAACACCATTACCGCTACAGTAACAAAACTAAAACTATCCTCATAACGGCACCACTACCAACACTACAATTATCACCAGACTACCACCAAAATATTTCTGTTTTTTTTCCCACCAGCTTCCCTTTAAAAAAATCCTATTCACTGTCTATCATACAGCAGAGCTTATATTTTCCAACGTTTCACTCAAACGATGGATTCGTTGTTTTGTAACAGGTTAGGCAGCGTTATTGCAATTTAAAACAAAGTATCTCTATTGAGATGCAAATAACTTCGTCCATTGTGTCGCTTCTACTCAAAGAGTCTTCATCCAGTGGAACTCGACCTTCAGATCGTCCAAGATCAGCCGATATGTCTCTTCCGCGAATTTGAGACTGTCAATGTTGAAAAACTGGTCAGTTTGGCGATTAAGAAGTAAAAAATCTCTTGATGATATTACAGTTTTCTGCCGCAGAATAGCATTGGAGTCCTGATCAAATCTGAACCAATCTAACAATGAAGTTGTTACAGTGAAAGTCAGAGAAACAATCCATATCAGCTGGTTTCCAACAACTTCAATGACTGCCAAATTTTCCCCGTCATTCAGGCTTCTCCCAAACCAGTTAGTTGTTCTTAACATTGGCCATGCGACTTGATACTCTGCCTCATACCTTTGTTATCTAGTTTGTTTAATTCGAAGTAGGAAATCTTCAATAAAATTGGTGATCGGTTCGTTTGCTGCATTTCTATCCAGAGAAGATTGCAGCGTCTTTGCCAGAGGTTAGATTCGTAGCAGAAATTATTCAATGAGGATAAAGAGAGAACAGACTTTTGCAGCCAAAAATGAAATAGAAGTGACTTGGCCTTAACTGTTTTCTCCGACGACACAGTATCCTTACTGAACTGCGACAGTGGATCCAAAATATATATGATGTATGCTGATAGATCTAACGCTTAATGGACGCGTTTTTCATCTCTGCTGACTGTCCACCTTTTTTTTGTAACAACATGAAATGCTGATGCAGAACGGACTACCATAGACTGGTAGAATTGCTGCAGTATGACGAAAAATGTTCCCACAGCTTTCATATTTACCAGTTAACCTCTATCAGGTTGAGTTGGTGTACGTGCCAGTGGACCTAAGTTGCAAATAAGACAAAGGTATGCACCTTCGTTTGAACACCAGCGATTTCCGCTTAGGATCGAGAAACTAGCATAGCATTGGGTGACACTACTGGATATCAAAAGACTGTAGTAGCAACAAACAATATTCCCTACAGAAGATATTCAAATTCAAGTTCAAAAGCTGCTTGACATCCAATAAATTCCACGATAACAATGACAAAAACGTAGCGCAGTATATGTGAGAGCAGTTGAGTTTCCGAAATTATCTTTCTTTCATCGATAATTAATCTAAAATTGCCTGACTTGGACATTCCTTGAACTATTTCTTCTCTAAATATCGTACCGATGGCACGGTAGTAAGAAATTTATTCTGAATATTATGAAGCAAATATTTTGCATTTCAATACACTGTTATACACTCGCTGACGATAGACTAGTTTATTGACACCAGACACATTTCTCTCAGATTACTCATGCACACCACGTTAATGTCTAGAAAATCTGCTATGATGCCGTTAATCGTTAATAGATAGTGCCTATTTTTATGAACTTATTTCTCGTGAGCTTTGTTAGTCATTGATAGTACAGTCGTGTTCGCTTCTTAAGGTTTTAGTCCCGCCATACAGAAGCAGCTGTGATTTGGAATTGAAACGTTTCCTGGATAGCCAAAGTATCTATTTACCCTTATAACTGTGGCGAAGAGGATTTAAACAACTCACGAGGAGTTAACAAACTCGCAAAAGTTTATGTTGTGCAAATTTTATGAAAAAATCGTAAGACTATGGAAAATTTGTTGGCCGGTTTGCTCGAGTTGCAAAAACAGCAACAACAACAGCAGATAGAACAACAACAACAACAACAATTACTATTACAGCAACAAATGCTGCAATTACTGAAATCGTCAAGAAATTCAGAAAAAGTGTTCTCACCAGATTATGTCGCGAATTCCATAACAGAGTTCAAATACGAACCTGACAAAGGAGATACCTTCGAAGCATACTACAGAAGATATGAGAAAATCTTCGATAAAGGATGTAAAGATTGGGACTACGAGATGAAAACGTGCTTAATCTTAAGAAAACTGGCGGCAGCAGAACATAAGCGATACAGTAATTATGTACTCCCAAGAAAACCTTCGGATATAAATTTTAGTGATACAATAGATATATTGTGTAAAATTTTCAGTGAAAAAAGCTCACTCTTCAACACGCATTGGAAGTGTTTGAACATAGAGAAAAACAAACGACGAGGACTACATCATATATGCTAGAAGAGTTGACAGGGAATGCAAGAAGTTTAAGCTGGACGAATTAATGCCAGGTATGTTCAAATGTCCGGTTTTTACACAGGTCCTAACTGCAGGAAAAGACACAGACGTTAGAACTAGAATTCTCGCTAAGCTGGAACAAAACCAAGATGTGACTCTACGGCAAGTGTCAGAAAAATGTGAAAGGATAGTCAAATTAAGACACGAAACAGAGAAAATTGAACGTAAAGATTGTTCCTAAGTATAGCAAGTGTGAAATAATTAGAATAGAAATAAAGTGTTTTCTAAATAAAAACATGACAAAAATCAGGAAATAAACCCATGTTTTGCATGTGGAGGTATACACCTGAGGCAAAATTGTTCATGTAAAAAAGCGGAATGCTTTCGTTTTGGAAATATAGAACATAAAACTGCATTGTAAACGTCAAAACAAAACGTCAGAACAGAATAAATAAGTCATCGGAAGAAATTGGCAATCTAACGATGAGAAAATTCGTGAAGGTGAAAATCAGAAATACAGGGTATTTTTGTATGTATGTATATGTGCAGATTTGTATGTTTTGTTTTTATGTATGTATTTTCGTGCATATAGTTGCATATCTAGACATGCTCATATATACTTAAATGATAAACTTCTGGAAAGTACTACAGATTTTTATAGTTCCACCGATGGCTTGAATTTGTAGTCTCCGTATCAACTTTTTCCTTTCTGGTTTTGAGAAACCTAATTCTCAAGTGCCCCGATAATTACAGGCATAAACCTGAACTTGTAATCTGGATAGATTGTAACTGCAGATGTCTCAATAGTTCAGCGTAGGTATTCTCTTTTTCGCTGATTTTTAGTTTTATGTTAACATCCTCTGGGTAGCTGATGTATGTATGTATGTATGTATGTATGTATGTATGTATGTATGTATGTATGTATGTATGTGTGTATGTGTTGTGGCGGACGCCCCCATGTGAGAAGTGGGCTGGTCCACTACTAATAAATAGTGCAGTGCTTTTCAAAGAGGACTTATTTAGTATCCTGGAGCGGAACCCCAAGGAAACATTCCACTGGCTCGAGGAACCCCTGTGCAATAATTTAATAGTTTCATGCACACATATCTGCACAGGAGAATTAAAAATTACTGCCGATTTTAGCAGTTTTGTAACCTCTTGCGGTACCCCTGGACTGTACTAGTGGAGCCCTAAGGTTCCGCGGAACCCTGGTTGAAAACCACTGAAATAGTGGACTGACACTGTTCGGGCCGGTCCTACAGAGACGACAGAATACGTCGCCATAATGCGGGATATAAGAGTGGCGATGAGGATACTGCCCACTCTATGACGGTGTCGTTATAACAATGGTAATGAGGTTACGAAGGCTCGGAGTATCGAAATGGAAGACCTACGTTCAAGAACAATGAAAGGAAGTTTGAAGGATTCGAACTCTAACACAGAATTGAATCTCACACAGTGAAAAATATATATTAAAAAAAAGATTCTGAAGAAAAGAACGCTAACAGAGAATTGAACTACACACGGTGAATATATATATATATATATATATATATATATATATATATATATTATATATATATATATACACATATATATATATATATATATATTATATATATATATATATATATATATATATATATATATATATATATAATATATATATATATTATATATATATATAATATATATATATATATATATATATATAAAGATGCTGAAGAAAAATGTCTGGTAAAACTGGAACTCTACACAGAACTGTACTACACACGGTGAAAAATAATTCTGTGTGGAAGAAAAAAAAATAATAAGTTCGAAGGATTTTATAAGTCAGGTCGCTATATGTAGTAGCGCTACCAGTAATAATGTAGACTTGGTGCTAATTGCGGTATTTTGAAAAAAAATGGTTCCGTTGGGAAATAAAAAATAATGATAATAATATTAAGTCCGTGCGAAGGATTTAATAATTTTGTGTGGAACAAAAAATAATTCTGGTTAGAAGAAAAAGAAATGAACAAGAATTAACGATACATTTAACACGAATCATGCCAGAAGATTTCAAACGTAAGCAGATATTATCTGTTGAAATTGAAAACGAACCAGTTGCTAAGAAAGTTAAAATGAACAAAGAAAATGCAAGCCATTTTGTGATTGAGGATACTAAACAAGTCCTCTTTGAGAAGACTCCAGGTGAAATGTCGATGGAAGTGATTAGTGAAGAACACATTGTAGAAAATTCTGAAATTAGAGAACCTGAGCCATCTGTTGCAGGAAAAGGTCCTTCTAATGAAAATGCTTCGTTGAGGAGTCGTTCTAATACAATCACTTTAAAAGATAATGAAAGTTTGCAGGTAACTGATCCAGTTTCCGCCGAGAAAAGAGTAATAAAAGGAAAAGTCGTAGAAATGAAAAATATATATATAATAATGCTGTGTAATTTTTGAAAATAGGTGCAGGAGTGGCTGTGTGGTAAGTAGCTTGCCTACCAGCCACATGGTTCCGGTTTCAGTCCCACTGCGTGGCACTTTGGGCAAGTGTCTTCTACTACAGTCTCGGGCCGACCAAAGCCTTGTGAGTGGATTTGGTAGATGGAAACTGAAAGAAGCCCGTCGTATATATGTATATGTGTGTATATATGTGCGTGTTTGTGTGTCTGTGTTTGTCCCCCACCCCCCGAACATCACCTGACAACCAATGGTGGTGTGTTTACGTCCCCGTAACTTAGCGGTTCAGCAAAAGAGACCGATAGAATAAGTACTAGGCTTGCAAAGAATAAGTCCTGGGGTCGATTTCCTCGACTAAAGGCGGTGCTCCAGCATTGCCGCAGTCAAATGACTGAAACAAGTAAAAGAGCGTATATATATAATTGTGCGGAACAAGAAAAAATCTGAATAAGAAAAAAATAATTCTGGTTAGAAGAAAAAGAAATGAAGAAGAAAAATGAGCCAAATGAGAAAAAAATATATAATTGTGTGTGGAACAAAAAAAAGTCTAAAAAAAGTAATTCTGCTTAGGAAAAAAAGTAATAAAACAAAATCTCAAAGCGGGTAGGTGTTGTGGCGGATGCCTCCAGGTGAGAAGTGAGCTGCTCCAATACTAATAAATAGTAGACTGACGCAGTCAGTAATGTCATTCGGCGAGATACGATGTTCGGGCTAGTCCTGCAGACACCGACGAAATACATCGTCATAAAGCGGGACATAACAGTATGTATACGTGCGTGTATGTGTACTGCTGACAATAGTAAATTTCACATTTTGTATATAGAGATACGTAAGGCAATTTATGTGTGTGTGTGTTAGTTAGTTAGTTAGTTAATTTTTTGGCTCAAAAAGCAAAAAGCAAGGCCATGTAGGGGGACATGGAGTTATGTACAGAATGGTGTTCATGTAAAGAGTTCAGGCCACTTGTGGTCAAGGAAGACTTTGAACCGAGCGGTCGTCGGCATCTTCACCATCTCGTCCGGCAGCACACAATATATAATAATGCGAAGTGTGGAGTTTATGGTATTCTATTGATCTCATGGCCCACAATTGTTTCAACAACTCACAGGGGAGCAATCACACATCATATCCATAGGCATGGACAATAACGACGATTTAGTCATGCATATTATATAACGTATATCTATACACGCATTCTCCAATTGCCTCTGAAGAAATCATATCTGGTGCCATTATGTGCAGGCGTGGCTGTGTGGTAAGAAGTTTGCTTCCCAACCACATGCTGCTAACCATTTCATCTGGCGCAGCAACGATTCTGCTAGCCGGTCACCTTCCTTTGTATTCATTAATAATAACAAGAACAACAACAACAGTAACAACAACAACAACACAACAACAACAACAATAATAATAATATAATAATAATAATAATAATAATAATAATAATAATAATAATAAACGCCCTGATGCAGTACCAGGCAGTGGCTCTTATGGCTTTTGATCTTAACTGATTGGAAGTGTTATCATGTACATTGTTTTGTCTTGGTATAAAAGATGGGCTACAGCAAATATTCTGCTCAATACCACAGATTTGCTTGTCAGTTGTTTGACCTTAGCCAGTTGAGCATGTCCCTTAGTGGCTGACGATATGTGCATGTCTGATCATGAGCAGAAGTAGTAGGGGAGCACGTAGCCATGTAATGAGAGGGATTCTTTGGGGGTTTGAATAATTCACCTCTGGAAACATGGGTGTTTCGTTCAACATCCTTAAACAACCCTTATTCAGGGACCATTTGAGCGGGATGGGTTACTCGACCAGAAGAACATTCTAACTGGGCCCCACCTGCAAGGTCATGTGCTGTTTATCTTGATATGAGATCACCATGTCGCGCACATATGGTTGTGATGCATGTGCCTTATGTACCCTTATCAGACGGGTAGTCATGATGGGTATACCGGGCTTCGTATATTTTACCCCAGTGTCACTTTGATGGCATGCACTGCTCTCTCACTCAATAATAATAATAATAATAATATAATAATAATAATAATATAATAATAATAATAATAATAATAATAATGATGATAATAATAATAATAATAATAATAATAATAATAATAATAATAATAATAATAATAATAATAATAATAATGTTGAAACATTTGTTGTTTGTGCAAGAGTGGGAAAGCTCCACATTTTTCTCACCTTTCCACTGACAAACATTATAATGGCTGTCATCTGTTAACTTTTTGCATTGTTTAAACCTGATATCATAATCTAGTTTTATCTTTCTTTTTCAGGTAAGTCATTTCTGATAAAAAATTCGCTGTTACCAAAAGATTTAAAAGGCAAGTAAACGCATTATATTCTGAATGTCTGTCTGTCTGTCTGTCTGTCTGTCTTCCTGTTTCTGTTTGTCATTAATCATAATTGATGTATCGACCTCGGGCCGACCTTGTGACTGGATTTGGTTGACGGAAACTGAAAAAAAAGCCGGTGCGCGTGTGTGTGTGTGGTGTGTGTGTGTGTGTGTGTGTGTATTGATTTGTTGTTTACGTCCTCGTAACATTAGCGGTTCGCCAAAAAGAAACCGATAGAATAAGTACCAGGCTTTAAAAATATAAATACTGGGGTCGATTCATTCGACTAAAAGTTCTTCAAGGCGGTGTCCCAGCATGGCCGCAGTCTAATGACTGAAACAGATAAAAGAAAAAAAGATGTGTGTATATTGTATATATTGTATGTTGCTTGGACGTCTACGACACTGCAAAGTTGGCGCTCTAAACATGCTTTGTTATTGCCCTTGTACAGGGACATTCCAGAAGGATCTAGAATGGTTTATCACATGAAGTCTGGTTGATGATTAGTCCATAATTCGGCTGCTCACGCAAACAAGGTGTTGCTACGCTGTGGTTTAAACTTCGCAGTCTGGCGACCTGGATTTGAGTCTTGCTACTGGCGTAATTTCGTTTTAAGTGTATAAATTTTATACGGTTGTTGCGTGTGCATGTGCATATTCTGTGTGTGGTCGAGGAAGGGGTAGATCTGAAGGTAAGACTTTGTCTCATTATGTCTTTACCTTCTAAAAATAGTGGCTAAACTTTTTCATATTCTGTCTAATCGGAGACCCTCTTCGGTCACGACACAGACCATGGGATTGCACCTAGAAAGTTACCCTCTTAGACACAAGTCCGGGCGAGGTTGTTTATGGAAGACCAGCAGTCGCCCATGCATACCAGCCTCCCCTCTCCACGCCACCAGTGTTATCCCAGGGAAGGACAAAGGTCGATACAGCTTGGCACCAGTGACGTCGCAACTCATTTCTACAGCTGAGTGAACTGGAGCAACGTGAAATAAAGTGCCTTGCTCGAGAACACACCACGCAGCCCGGTCCTGGATTCGAGCTCACAACCTCACGATCGTAAGCTCGACGCTCTAACCACTGAGCCATGCTGAATAATAAAGGTGACATTGGACAGGAGGATAAAACAATCTCGAAAGGATAGGTGATGGTCATTGTTGGAGTAAGTTTGATGCTGGTGGAATGTTGAGTAGAGTTCAACATGAGCTACGTGATAGTATGATAACAACATTTATGATATTAATATCCACTAAAACACCTTGGTTGTTCGACGTGCTGGAAATGACAGTTAATTTCCCCTCATATCACACTTTAACATTTTACAAGGACTAATTGATATAGTCTCAAGTACTGAAGCGTATAAACATAATCCCCCTTCATCAGTTAAAGCTCAACATCATCACCATCATCATCATCATACCAGAGACACCTACGACGACGAAGACCACCACCACTACCACCACCATCACCACCATCATCACCACCACTACTACTACTACTACTACTACTACTACTGTTGCTGCTGCTGCTGTTACTACTACTACTACTACTACTACTACTACTACTACTACTACTACTACTACTACTACTGCAGCTGCTGCTACTGTTGTATATAAATAAAAGTGAATGCCGAGTGAAGTAGTGAGGGAAAACGCAGTACGGAAGGTTAGGAGAAACAGTTCACTGACAGCAGACAACAACTTTACAAGAAAACGTAAACAAGTATGTTAACCTTGATTTATTTTGAACTCTCTCGCTCTCTCTCTCTCTTTCTCTCTCTCTCTCTATATATATATATTATATAATAAAATGTAACAACAAAACTCAATATATATAATATGTATGTATGTCTGTAACGCTTACTGCTGTTTCAGGTGATTTGCCGAAATATTGATAGCAAACGCGCGCACGCACACACACTCACTCTCTCTCTCTCTTTCTCTCTCTTTCTCTCACCCACTCATGCACTGACGCATCTTGCGCAATATAACCGTCACGTGTGTATATATAATATATATATATATATTATATATATATATATATATATAATATATATATATATATTATGTCTTGAACGTATTAAGAATAAATGTGTATCGCGTGTGTGTGTGTGTGTGTGTATACATATATCGTTTAACGCCCGTTTTCCCATGTTGGTATAGCTGAACAGGGGACATATTTGAAACAGGATTTTGCAACCGAATGCTCTTCCTGCCCCCAACCCTTAAATATTTTACAAATAAGGTATTTGTTATTTCGAAGGCCATTCATAATTTCAAGGAGAAATATTAGCATATCTGGAAGTGTTGATATTCACGCATAGTCCACACAATTCTTAATCTCACAACAAAGCATGTATCTCTCTTAAACTGGTTTTACTTGTTTCAGTCATTTGACTGCAGCCATACTGGGGCACCGCCTTGAATTTTTGGTCGAATGAATCGATCCCAGTACTTATTTATTTATATATTTTTTAGCCCAGTATTTATACTATATTTCACTTAATTAACCCTGGTCGTGTTGATTCATTGTTTTTCTCTTTGCTTTCGTAAAAAAAGTATGTTTACCGTCATGGAGATTCTTATAGTAGTAAAAAGGAATTTTCAACTCCTTTTTCTAATTTCGGTATGTGGTGAAGCAGTTAGCTGAACCCTAATTATAATTATGTGGATAATTTTACCTATAAAGGTTATTTTAACGTACCGATCTACTTGGTAAAATTGTTAATTAATTGATTAATTAATTTGATTAATAAATTTTATCCTTCTATTATTAATTAAAAATGTTATATATATATATATATATATATATATATATAAATTTATATAAATAAGGATAAGATCATATCAAGTGGCTAGCATGGGAATAAAAACCTCATAAGTAATAATTATTAATAAAATTATAATAAAGGATATCTAAAAGATACCGCCAAGCTAGATATAGCAGTTAAAACTTTACTCTAAAACCACATCAAATATTCATACAGCACTAGGAGAGAAGACAAAGAGACAAAATAAACTGGCATTTCATCTAATCTGCTCCTAATTAATTGGGTTATAACTCTTTCCGTAACTTTCAGCACCTGGTCCAAGGATTTGATACCTCTGTAATTGCTTCTAAGGCATTTCCCTTACACTTGTAGCAGCTTACAATAATGCCGTTGCACCAGCCAATGGGTATTACACCTTCCTGAATTACCTGATTAGCTATGCGGGTGACTAATCTGAATTCTACCTTACCAGATATTTTGAGCATCTCAACAGTGATTCCAGATGGATCAGGAGCTTTCCCTGTTTTCATATCTTTAATTGCCTAATCTACCATACTGCTGTCTACTAGGATAGCTGGTCTCTCTGTTCGGTTCGCATGGAGGAGATTCCCTTTATCCTGTTCATTCTCCATATTCAATAGCCTTATATAGTAATTCATTCGTGCCTCTTTCTTGTCCGCGTCACTAAGTGCAAGCATACCATTATCCATCTGCACACACTTCTCTCTCACAGTATCTCGATTCTCTCTAACACGCTGTCTAGTAATCCGGAAGACCTCAAGTCCCTGATCTTCATGCTGTAGGACATTGGCAAACGTCTTCCCTTCTGCTTCTGCCCTGATAAACCTGGTGCCTAGCTTCCCTTTTAGCTTTCTGGTATAATTATTTGCTACCCTCTCTTTTCCATTTTTTCCACACTCATCCCTTCTTTTTTATGGCCCTGTCAACGTCACTGTTCCATTACTATGTCATCCTTGGTCAAGTAGAGGCCTGACCACATATTTGGTCAGTCACCCGCAGTAGATTGTCCCGTAGGAACTTCCAGTCGTCGTTTAAGCCATATGTCTCTATCTCTTCCTCCTTCTCATCAAAGGCTTCATTAAGAATATCTCTAAAGCTCTGCCCATCTGAAGGATCCTTGAGCTTTCATAACCTTCTTTCTATATCGACTTGCATCTCTGGATCCTTCTGGTCCTAATCCTGAAGGCACTAACCACTAGCTTATGTTGAGTTGTACATTCTTCGCCCAGGACAGATTTCGTATTTACGGGCATACACTTGTCCCTGTGTTTGGTGAGGATGTAGTCAATCTGACTGGTGCGCCCACAGGATTGGTAATTGATCAGATGGTTGGCCGGTTTCCTGAAGTTGATGTAGACCAGTAAACCACGAGTATCACAGAACTTCATCAGCCTTCTCCCTTCTTCATTTCTAGAGCCAAAGCCGTAGCCTCTTTGCGCACTTTGAAATCCTTCGATGTGTCTTCCAAAATGTTCATTAAATTCCCCTGTTACGATGTGAACGCCGTCATCTTTCATCGTTGAGGTAGTCCTCAGAAGAGATTCGTAGAAGTGGACCTTCTGAGTAATCTGCGAGTCCGGTGTGTGGAGCATATGCAGAGAAAACTGACATTGTTTCAGTAAACAAAGCTATTTTTAGCTTAATAATTCTATTACATACTCAGACTACCTCAATTACCTTATCCAACCATTACTCTGCTAGTAGAATACACACGCCACCTAAACCTCAATGTTGCCTACCCAGAAAAATTTGTATCTACGTCTTTTACTCGTAAGCAGTCTAGCTGAGGCTCCCCTCCATCGTACCTCTTGAACACAGCATATATCTGCATATCTCCGCTCAAGCATTTCAACTATTTCATCAGCCTTACCCTTCATTGTATCAACGTTGACTGTAGCAGCTCTAACCTTGTGAAATTGAGGCGGTTGGGGGATGTTTTCAGCTTCTGAAACGAAAAAGATCTTTGGAGTCGCATTCCTGGAAGCAGCGGGTCCTTGTGCTTGGTATGAATAACAATATTACGATTGTAGTTTCAATTTCCTTTAGTCCCAAAAAACTGTTGTGAGTATGCACATACATTACAATTATTTGCACAGATATATGTCCATAGTCCTATGTACATGCTCATGGGTGGGAAAACAGATATAAACTAGCAGTATGTGCGCATCCGCTCGAGTTAGCATTACATAGGTGGCTGTGAGGGGTGAATAGGAGTTAAAAAAGGATTTAGTTGATATCACACGACAAAATGTCCTTCCACGAAGTTTACTGGACTGAAAATGAAATTACTTGTCTATTAATAGAGATATATTCAATATCCATAAAGAGGGAATTAAACTTGACAGGAGTTGGAAGTTATTCGCCTATCGAATGAAAATAGAGAGATTACAACCATTCAACTAGATACGGAAAGAAAGGGAGAGATAGAGCGTTTAACCGATGGCAAGCAGGGTGAAGGAAATCTTTTAGCAATTAAGCGATCACATAATTAAGGGCTGCAAAGGTCGAAGAAAAAGAAAAAGGAAAATATAATAGATAAAATAAATCAGTTTGCTTAGCTTATTGTTCCAGCATCGATCTTGTGTAAACAGGTCTCTACGAAGCACTTGCGCAGCATTGTAGGGGTTTTCTCGCGTATATGTACTCTGCCTATTCCAAGCAGTGTGATGTACATTCGATAAGGATGGGAGTGTGCTAAATTTCTATCTCTGTAGAATCTTAGTCGATCAAATATGGGGGTCTATAAATACAAATGATCACGGCATCGTAGAATTTTAGAATTTGCCTTGCTATCCGAAAGGTTTGTAAGTTGATTAAATATCTATTCTTCTCCATTCTTTCCTGTTTTCCTATGATACATAATATAATACACACAGACATATATAATATATACTATAATATACATATTATATATATATCTATATATCCTATATGTGTGTGAGTGCGTGTATGTATGTATGTATGTATGTATGTATGTATGTATGTATGTATGTATGTATGTATGTATGTATGTATGTATGTATAGAGTGTTAGATGTGGTGTACAGAAACTGAATATTGAGAAAAAAGTCAGAATTTTGGAAAAATCTTTCTATTTCTTCATTGTTATTAGCGCTTTCGTTCGTTTCTCGAACTTGTCAAATAAAATTTTGTGAATGTACAAACAGCTTGTTCATTTATATAAGAGAAATGAGGGGGGGTTGGGGGGTAGAAGAAGAGAACATTGTTTTTGTTTTATATATCTGTTTTATAAAAATGAACAAGCTGTTTGTACATTCACAAAATTTTATTTGACAAGTTCGAAAACCAACGAAAGCGCTAATAATACTAAAGAAATATTAGGTTGTCCAGAAACTTATTGCGGTTTTTAATCTTTAAATTCAGATGCACATATCTTGCCTCAAACAAAACTTTATTAATCGAAATAAAAACCATCAGAATCAACGCACTTTTACCAAAGCGAAACAAGTTTATTTATGCCAGTAGTGTAAACTTCCTGCGTTCTGGTGGCGATGAAGTCGTTGAAGGCGTGTTTGGCATCGTCTTGGTGTTTGAAGCATTTCTCACGCAGGAAGTTGTCGAGATGCTTGAAAAAGTGGTAGTCGGTAGGCGAGAGGTCTGGTGAGTATGGCGGATGAGGCAGAGTTTCGTAGCCCAATTCGTTCAACTTCTGTAGGGTCAGTTGTGTGACGTGCGGCGGAGCGTTGTCGTGGAGAAGAATTGGTCCTTTTCTATTGACCAATGCTCCTCCCACCTCCTTCCAAAAAGTTTGCCTACGAATTTCTTTGTAATCGTAATCTACACTGTTTGAGAGATATTTGTATAAAATTTTATTAAATTAATCTATAAGCGATTATTTGGTGAAAGTTTCGTTAAAAAGCATCCACTTTCTGGAAGTTATGAGGCAACAAAGTCGGTGGTGTGGTTATGCCTATTTTCAATAAAAGTTAACGTTAACTTCCGTTACATTTTCAAAGAATTAACGATTAAAAAAGCTAACTTTTCGATTAACGGTGCCTCCCTCCGTATATATATATATATATATATATATATATATATATAGTTAGGGAACAGAGATCTAATGGATACAAAGTCATTTCTTAAATAATCAACCTATTCATATTGTTGGTGAATATGTTGATAGAATGTTTGATTTTCGACATAATATATTCATTGAAGAATTATCTTTTCAATGTTTAATATATAAAACCAGTGCATCTTGGATGAATATCCCTATAAGAGGTTTAAATATCCTCATTGTTGCTATATATATGTATAAATTCTGACGCCATTTTTTCTCAGTACATATATATATATATATATATATATATATATATAGTTAGGGAACAGAGATCTAATGGATACAAAGTCATTTCTTAAATAATCAACCTATTCATATGTTGGTGAATATGTTGATAGAATGTTTGATTTTCGACATAATATATTCATTGAAGAATTATCTTTTCAATGTTTAATATATAAAACCAGTGCATCTTGGATGAATATCCCTATAAGAGGTTTAAATATCCTCATTGTTGCTATATATATGTATAAATTCTGACGCCATTTTTTCTCAGTACATATATATATATATATATATATATATATATATACTGAGAAAAATGGCGTCAGAATTTTGGAAAAAAAGTTTTTTATTAGGTTGTCAAGAAAGTTCTTGCGGAATTTTTAATTTTGGTTTTAAATGATGTATTTTCAAATTAATTTTCGTTAAATTACTTTGACTTTATATATCATTTTAAAACCCGTTTTTCTGCTATATCTAATCGTGTTACGCTTTTTTTTTTTTTTGAATAATTAGGACATTTTTTCCGGAACATTGAATACAACATGGACAAAAAGCAAATTCGCACAATTTTCTTATTCTAGTTCAAGTTAAGCCGAAAAGCTTTTGAAACAGCTCGCGATATCAACGATGCGTTTGGCCCAGGAACCACTAATGAACGTACAGCACAATGGTGGTTCAAGAAATTTCGTAGCAGTGACGAGAGTCTTGAAGATGATAAGTTTAGTGGTCGGCCATCGGATGTTGACAGCGATCAACCAAAAGCCTTAGTCGAAGCCAATCCACGCACAGCTGTTCGAGAGCTTGCTTCTGAACTAGACGTAACATATACGACAATTTCCAACCACTTGAAAGAGATTGGAAAAGCAAAAATACTTGAGAAATGGGTGCCGCACGAATTGAACAACAACAACAAAAATTTAAAAAACGCCGTTTTGAAGTATCGTCTTTCCTTCTTTTACGTAACAAGAATGACCCGTTTCTCGACCGGATTGTGACTTGCGATGAAAAGTGGATTTTTTACGACAACTGGCGACGCTCAGCTCAGTGGTTGGACGCCGATGAAGCTCCACGGCACTTCCCAAAGCCAAAGTTGCACCAAAAGAAAGTCATGACGACTATTGGTGGTCTGCGGCCGGTCTCATCCATCACAGCTTTTTGGATCCGGGCGAAACCATTACAGCGGAGAAGTACTGTCAGCAAATGTATGAAAAGCATAAGAAACTCCGACAACAAAAGGAAAAAATTTTGAAATTTTTTTCAGTCCCACCATTCCCTCACCACCCCCAGTCCGAAATGATTTTGGCAACTTTAAAAATTTTTTCACAACCACTTAAAAGCTGTGAGAGAAACATTCGGTTTAAAAAAGAATTGTTAATAATTTCAGAGGAAAATGTGTGATTTAAGGGAGATCTGGTTGTTGTTTCTAGAACATCCCAAAACCTCTCTTCTCGTTTCTTTCTCATTCATACATCTATTGATATTTTTCAATATTTTCTCCCCCACCCACCCCATAAACAAATTTTATGGAATAATGACGTTAAAGTAACACACATGTAATCCCATCCGAGCGAGGCTATGTTATGCATGTGTGTAAGAAAAAATACATCTAAAAACATCTTTAGTGTTCATATTAATCTGTCAAATGTAATGCTTATTTACTCACGTTATTGTGAATTATTCAGGTTCAAGAAGGGTGTCGACAATCTTTGCTTGTAACTTTTTAATCAATATCTATAAAGCAGAAATGCGAAAAATTTGTTTGTCTCATTTTGGGATGGGAACGGTTTAAGGGCCGGTAGATGGGATCGGATTGGCTCCAATATTTACAGGGACATGTAAAAAGAGGCGAGGAATTGAGTGGACTAGGTTAGAAACCCCTATCTCAAAAGCTATGGTTACTAGGGCAACAAAACCTACACTTTGACAAGTGTTTGTCGTTTCTCACTTTCGCATATCACCCTATCTTCCTCCGTCTCTCTCTTTTTTTCCTTCCCTCCACTTTCTCTCTATAACGACGTTTGACAGCTTCGCCGTCTCTCTTTCACTCTTTCTTCCACCACCACTATCACTGTATGTCTGTATCTATAGAGAGAAAGCGTTGACAGCCGCAAAAGTTTAAATATTCCCGCCACAGGTCTGTTAGAACGGTGAATTATTACGTTGATACAAATTGGATTTTTATGTGAAAAGGGGTCTAAATGGGGCTGGAAGGGGATTAAAATTTACAGGAGGGTGTGTTTAGGAATTCTCTGCTACATCAAGCTAAAAACTTTGCGCCAGCCTTTAAATCGTCAATGTATTGCCATCCGTCATGAAGAGGTTTTGAATGCCAGCCATAGGGAGTCTACTGTCGTGAGAAAGAATCACTTCAAAACTTGGTGTTTAGGAATTTTCTTTTACATCAAGTTCAAAATTTTGCGCCAGCCGTTAAACTACCAGTACGTTGCTGTCCGTCGTTAAGAAGTTTTGAATGCCAGCCATGGTGAGTCAACTATCCTCAGATTCTATCCCTTCAAACTTTGGTTTCCAATATTTTTTATTTTTATTCAGCTCGCAAGTTCGTCTGTCCCTTTTAAATGTTAGTGTTTTGCTGTCCGCCTTGAAGCAGACCTTTCCGTTGTCACTGCCTGATATTTATGATTGGTCTTTCAAAATATTTTCTTTCTCAACTTACTCAAGATCTTTTGTTGTTTATAAATGGGAGAGAGATAGATAGAGAGTAAGAGAAAGCGAGAGAGAGAGTCCGAGAGAAAGGAAGAGTAAGAGAGTGGGAAAGTGGGAGAGAAAGGAGAGAGAAACAAAGAGGGAGAATGTGTCGATAAGAAACAGAAAGGAAGCAACAGAAAGTAACAACCACACCCTTACCCGCGCGTAGAGCGGGTTACGTTAAGCTAGTCTCTATATATAAAAGTGGCTTTGGGTCAAAATTGTGTGCACATTTTGCTACGTCAGAGGTTGGCGGCCAGGCCACTGGTCGGATCGAGCTGAAAATTGACACAGGCTTAGAAGGCGTGATGAGGCAGGGAATTGAGTAGGTTAAAACTCGCCATCTGGAAAGATGCGGTTGCTATGGTGAGAAGCGTGATTTTTATCAATTCAAGGGGGTTCTAAGCCTCTCCAGATTGGCGCGATTAGCATCTAACGTCCAACGGCATGCACTTTAGGCTGTTGTGCTTTATGATCGTGCATTTTGTCGCGAAATTCAGGTTACTAAGCAAAGATTTTTCACTGTGAAAAAACGAGTGCTTTTTGCCCTCTTTTCTTTTAAATTTTTTTTCTGATCACATAGTAAGCCTTTTCAGGGAAAAAAATTACATCTGCATGTAGTCTACGTGAAATTTTACTGTTAAGGTCGAAAAAGTTTGAAAATTAAACAAATATGTTGAATTTTTCCTGGCACGTAACGCTTCAAATGACGTCATCGCTGTGAGCTGCAAAAGCATTATCGATTTTTTTTTCACGGTTGTATAAATTTATGAAGCCAAAGCGCTAGCAAGCTCATGTAAGCTGCCGGTGACTAATCTTTTTATAAAAGTGAAAGGATTTTGTCTATTTATTTCTGCTGTCCACTTACGACGGTGATTCAACTGACTAGGAAAACTACGTATACGTGATGAATATCCAATACCAAACTATCTTAATCTACATATTGAAACTGCATTAAACTATGGCAAGCTTACCTTTACCTATTCTGAGTTACTTGAAAGGTGATGTCCCCTTCCCTCTCTTCTGTTTGTTGATACCTTTTTTTACCTTTGATCCCGTTGTTTCACTTTAAGGGTGCTTCTTTACACATCCACTATGATATTTCAACTGCTGTCCATTGTTTCAAATACATTTCAGAATTGTCATTCTAGCTTTTTTTAAACACTCACATATGGATCGTCCCAAAGAATCAACCTTTAAATAAGAGTTTTGCTTCCACTAGCGAAAGCTATACGTATCTATCAGGAAGCTCCATACCAATTTAACTTTATGCAGCTTTCGTTGTTAGTTTATGTGCACGCTATGTGGGAAGATAGAATGAAGGGGCTTTTGTTAGCTTTTCTCTCCGAAAAAAATAGTTCCCTTCCCTTTGCTGTTGAAAAAAATAAACTCGCAGAGGGGAAGTTACAACATTTTCCTTCAATTTCCTTACACCATTTATGTGGCTGTTTCTGACAATAAATTTCGCTTTCATGTAAAACAACTATATTTTGTAGTCATTATCTGTAATCTACTCCCCAAACACTTCAGTAGCTCTTCTTTACATGGCTTGCAAACGTATATGTTCTATGATCATTAAAAGTGCAACGACCTCCACAATAACTAGCCTTCAATTTGATTTTCCGTTCCTAGGTTAATCGGAAACAGCTTGCCGTGCTACACATAAACCTTCTCGGTAGTTCAATTATTTGGTGAAAAATATACCACGAAAGCAACTTAAACCGTTCAAAGGACGGTTGCGTTTGCTAGTTTTTTTACATACAGATTTGAAATTTTGTCAGTGAGTGCTTTATATATAACTGGTATATAGTTATGTAATTTTAGCTGATCTTGCTGAGTAAATTTGATTTTTAAGGGCAGGTAAATTTAATTAACAGGTGTTAAATGCAATAAACACAAAAACTGAAATTCTTAATGCACCTTACCTGTTTGATTTGTTACTAAAATTATCCCAGATGGCAACCGACAAAAATTTTGTGACTTTTCGAGATGAGGTACATTAATTTGAAAGAATTAAAATTCAGGTATAACTCGTACAAGATTTTATTCTTTCGGTAAATATTTCGTACCTCGGTGTGGAATAAGTATGTTCTCATAAATGAAATATCTCCAGTATTAAATAGGAAATATACATAGTAATCACACACCCATACCCACAGTTTATACTTATATACAGGTAGAATAGTTAGCGGGCTGTTATGTAAATAGATATATATATATATATGTGTGTGTGTATATGTGTATATGTATATGCACATGTATGTAGGCATATGGATATGAAAGTAAACAGATAGATATGGGTTATATGTACACACACACACACACACACACACACACAAATGAAGACTAAAACACATGACCATATACACACACGCTTCACTTCACACAAGCACACATATGGAGACACACGTCCACACATGGAGATACACATCCATATATACACAGTACATAATCACATACACACACACTCAGACATGCACACACAAGGAGACAGAGGTACACACACATGCAAACACAAACACACACATAAAAACATACAAACACATGAATATGCAGAATACATACATAGAAACGTATACACATACATATGTACATACGCACACACACATACATACATGCATGTACACACTTGCATGCGAGCACACATACATGTGTATGCGCACACCTACTGACCTACACACATGCGAACAAACAAAAAGAACGCAGTTCTATATTTAAGAGATAAGGAATTATCTACATTATTTACATCATTTACATTTGACGGATATTTGTCCTCATCTTGTTTGTTGTTAACACGCTTCGACTTATCTACCCTCCAGCCTTCATCAGGTGTCTTGGGGAAATTTCGAACTTGGGCTCTCATTCCTAAAAAAAGGGTGGGCTGCGGGCATATGTCGTAGTGGTTAAGAGCGCGGACTACTAACCCAAAGATTCGAGTTCGATTGTAAGCAGTGACCTGAATAATAATAATAATAATAATAATAATAATAATAATAATAATAATAATAATAATAATAATAATAATAATAATATGCCCTGATGCAGTACATGCCCTGATGCAGTACATGCCCTGATGCAGTACCAGGCAGTGACTCTCATGGCTTCTGATCTTAACTGATTGGAAGTGTTATCATGTACATTGTTTTGTCTTGGTATAAAATATGGGCTACAGCAAATATTCTGCTCAATACCACAGATTTGCTTGTCAGTTGTTTGACCTTAACCAGTTGAGCATGTCCCTTAGTGGCTGACGATATGTGCATCTCTGATCACGAGCAGAAGTAGTGGGGGAGCATCATAGCCATGTGTTGAGAAGGATTCTTTGGGGTTTGAATAATTCACCTCTGGAAACATGGGTGTTTCGTTCAACGTCCTTAAACAACCCTTATTCAGGGACCTTTTGAGCGGGATGGGTTACTCGATCTGAAGAAAATTCTAACTGGGCTCCACCTGCAAGGTCATGTGCTGTTTATCTTGATATGAGATCACCATGTCGCGCACATATGGTTGTGATGCATGTGCCTTATGTACCCTTATCAGACGGGTAGTCATGATGGGTATACTGGGCTTCGTATATTTTACCCCAGTGTCACTTTGATGGCATGCTCTGCTCGCTCACTCAATAATAATAATAATAATAATAATAATTCCAGGCTTACCATCCCTACAGGAAGTGCAAAAAATCGTATTAACTGGAACTGCTCATGTACTGAGAAGAGCACTATCGTTGTGAAAATAACATCCATCCATGAATTTATTTATTTATTAATTTTTAAATGTTTGTCTGAGGTGATTCATGTCGGACGGGTATGTTCGTTTTTTTAGTGCTTTCAAATCCAAATTAAGAAATGTTGAGCTGACGAAAGAAATGTCGAGTTTTAATTCGACTAATCTAGAAACGTGAGCGTTCTCAAATAATCTTTGTACATGTGATATTTTGGTGTTTTCCCTCCATATCTACGTGAATTATTTTTGAGTAAACAAATCTGGGAGACTCTTCTTAAAGTAGTAGAAATGGCTAAAAAAAACTTTTTGGCTGCTATTTCTAAAAATTTCAGTATGTGGCAAAGTAAATTATTTTACTGAGCCCTAATTATATAACGTTATATATATATATATATAACGTTATATATATATATATATATATGACGCCATGTTGGATCGTTAGCCCCTACACGCAATTTTTTTCTCTCCTTGTTTCTTTTCTGTGTATCTTTCTATCGAAGAGCGTAGGCTTGAAACGTAAAAGACTTGTTTTATTTCTATTCCTGAGCGCCATACTAATACATTGTTTGTTTGTACTCCACCTGCCTTCGTCTTTTGTTTATTTTCGTAAAGAGGTGAGAGAGAATATATCAAATAAATATATATGTATAGCTTGCTTAACAACCACATGGGTTCAGTCCCACTGCGTGACACCTTCGGAAAATGTCTTCTACTATTGCCTCGGGCCGACCAAAGCGTTGTGAGTGGATTTGGTTGACGGAAAGTGAAAGAAGCCCATCGTGTGTGTGTGTGTGTGTGTGTGTGTGTGTGTGTGTGTGTGTGTGTGCGTGTGCACAGTAGAAAGAAAGTATGAGCAAGCAAACAACTGGTATCGGTTTAGATGATGGGACTTATATTTTGAAACATAATTGTTGAGTTGTTACAACAAAGTAGTTAGGATTGTAAGAAAAAAAAAGGCATGCAGATAGTTTCTTACAGTTGTTTCCAGAATAGATACGCATATGGTGCATTTCCCAGCAAAGATAAGCTATCCATAAAGTAGCGGTTTAAGTATCTTCAAAGAAAAAAATGAGAGAGTGAAGTAGATTATAAGTGGAGGGCTAGTGTGAGATATAAAGGACAGTAGAAAGAAAAAATAAGGTCGTAAATGTACAATAGTAGATAGAAACTCCTCACATTGTGAGTAAAAAACATGTAGATTTTAAAAGTTAGAGGAACATATAAGGTGCTGCTGGATGAACTAATGAAAGAGCAATAACACTTGAAATAAGCACATACACCCATTAACTATTTTTTCAAATTTCAGTTGCATAGTTTACATAGATAGTTTCGTTTACGAAACTTTGTAACCTGCTGTGCTGGCTCTGAATATTCTGTATGAAATCTATAACGACAAACCCAAAAGAGCTTGGAAACGTTGCATCCTCGAGAAAAACGAATTTGATTTTCGAAATTTGCGATCCAAAGAAAAAAATCGCCATAGATAATGAAAAAATATAATTTCCTCCGAGAAATAATCCAACTTTTAGATCGACAACAGTTCTACTCTCGGTCTTTCATCATCAATGTATCTCTTCATATATATTTACCATATACTTTATTTACTCATATATTTACCATATACTTTGAAACTCACTCTAATTGTATATGCAACAACTTTCACGCATAACTTTCGTTTTGTTAAAATCTGTTCTTCTAACTTTTACTTTCATTTTATGACAGTTATAACGCATAAATCTTGCCTTCTGATTGTATAAAAATGATGAAACTTTAAACTTCTGTAACATTTTCCCAATTTTTTTCCGGAGTAAATGAATCCCAAACTCGGATTCAGTGTGAAAAAGTACATCTATATATTAAATTTGAAAATTTTTATTTAATTTTAAAATTTCAAAATTTGTGACAAATTTGTCTTTCATTTTCTCTTGGTAAATTTCTTCACCTCTATAAAAAAAGTATATCGCGTATACTCTGTGTGTGTGTGTGTGTGTGTGGTGTGTGTGTGTGCGTGCGTGTTTTTCTCAATATGTGCGCATGCATGTGTGTAAGGAATTTCATTCGGGTAACAGTGATTTTTAAAATGGTTGTAAAAGATAATTTATGTTAATAGCATACTTTTGTTGGTAAACATAACTTTTACACACACACCCACACACACACACGAACTCACTTGATGCGGTGTAAAGTTAAAGATTTAAATAAATATTTGGCGGAATTCTGTTTAAGCACCCCATATAATCCCTCATATTTTGGTGGGAGGCGGAATTTTCAGAAAAGTTTTTGTGAACTTGTGTTCTGGACACAAGAATTCATACGATTAGGAAAAAACATTTCTTGTTTGATTTCTGACTCCCAGCAATAGATAAAGAAAACATTGATAGATAACATTGGAAATAGAATTTCAATGCTCTCTTCGAATTATGAGAGCTTCCAAAAACATGCTGACTACTACAACGAAGCATTAAGGAAGGCTGGATACAAGGAAGAAATTAAATTCTATAATAAGAATAAAAATAGTAACAATTACACAAAATACAAAAACGTAAACAATCTAAATAATATTAATATAGGGAAAAACATAAAAGAAAACGTAGACGGAAATAGAAATTTAAATAAAAATAAAAATAATAAGTATAGTAGTCATAATAGGGTAATACATCGTAATTTTATTGAATTCAAGAAGCTGATAAAACACATAAAAACATAAAAAATACAAATGGAATAAAGAATAAGTATAGGATTGGATTAATGGGGAAGTATTTAAAATTAAATGAAAATTATAATTCAGACCAAACTTTAAATAATATAGAAGATAATAACAATATTTGCTCAAATAAAGATACGAGGGATAATAATATAAATACAAGTAAAAATAAAACAATATGGTTGATAATCCCATATGGAACTCAAGTTAAAAGTAATATTATAAAAGAAATCACAAAAACAATAGAATCATTTATTATGAAAAACAAAAAATATATAGACAAATTCTCTAAAAATAATATAGGAGTGGGATATTCTACTACCAACAATGTAGGGAACATCATCCCATCATTAAATAAGCATAGGTTGAATAAATATTACTACGATAAATTAAATAAGCATCTTAATAGGAGGGTACTTTTTGAAGATCAAAATATTTGCAATTGTAGGGATAAAAACCACTGTAAGTTTACGGTAGATGTAATGTAATGATGTAGTATATAAATGTGTGGTTTCTGTAAATGCAGATGGAAATGAAAAAAGCGAAATAAATAATACGGATATTGAAAGTTATCCAGATAGAATGTATATTGGATCCACATCGAATAAAATTAAACAACGAATAGCAGAGCATAGGAATTCATTTAAAAATAAGAAACTAAATGAAATCGATAGGATTAAATAAAATCATTTGGAGGTTAAAGTCGAAAGATACTAAATATGAATTAAAGTGGGATATAAGCAAAACTAAATCGTATAGAATTGGGAATAGGTTATGTCTGTTATGTACCCACGAATTCATGGAGATATGGGCCAACACGGGACGGGACTACTTAACGCTCAGGAGGAAAGAAAAGTAAAATGTAAACATAAACTGAAGTGTTTAATTAATAACGTCCAACCCTAAAATAAAGAAATAAATTTATGAACGTATTAGTTTAAATTAACTTACCATTCGATGTGGGGAGGTATAGTAGTGCGGCGAGTGTGAACAAAGGGTGGTAATAATAAGAAATAAAAGTAATGCCCCCATAATGCATTTATTTATTTCTTGCACCATCGTTACTCTTAAGATAATATGCTAATTAAGTAATAGTTTAAAAGAAGCAGCAAGTATGTGGGAATATAGATATTTTCACCAAACGGTAGTTGAATGTTGGTTTTTCAGAGTGTACGGTGATGAGATTGTGAGCTAAATTTTGTTGTTGCAAATTGTTGTTGAAAACTGTTATTTTGAATGTTGTATTAATTGTTGAATTTTTGAAAACTGTTTTGCTGCTGCCCACTGTTGGGTATTACAATCTGAGACTTATATGAGAGCAGCAGGCAAAAGGCTGTCTGCCGATGCGTTGCAGTTGAAGGAAGTGTGAATTGAAAAAGAAAGTCTTAAGAAATATTTTGACAGCTTTAAAAAAGAAGGTGACTGTCTAAGAATCAGACCGCCGATAGATGCAGTTCAAAATAATATATAGAACGTGGAATGTAGCCACAAAAAGAATTGAAGTGGCAGAAATAGAGGAGATAGAACAGTGTCTAGAAGAGATTAAAGATAGAACCACCTTCTACACTAGAGGGAGAAAGTACGCCACAGTTGAAGTACGCTTCGAAAACGAAGAAGCAAGAAGACATGCAACAACAGCATTAAGAACAACTAGGTGGGTACTCCTACCTACATACTGTGGTAGGCGAGCGGTGAGAGTTCGAATTAGTAAAGTACCACCGGAAATAGACATAGAAAGACTGGTAGCAGCAATTATATATATTTGTAAGGAAGAGGTAGATATCCTCAAGGTGGAGAAGTCTAACGATATTAACCGGTGGGGTTATGCAGTAGAAGTACTAATACACATAACCCTGCCAGATTTGCACAACATCTCAGAGGAGTTGGTATTCAGGCTATATGCCTATAATAAAGATTTCTAGATATTTCCGCTGAGCCTTGCGTTGTTAAGTTGAACTTAGCTTGAATTATGACCATGTTATACAACGGTAGATTGAACATACATATTTTTACGACATTTGTTATACGATATTTTTACGGTATTTTTATGTTATTTTTTATATAGTTTTTATTCGAATATATATTTCTTTGTCACCGTTTATTTATCATCACTATATTATATATTCTTTTCATTATTATATAATTTTCTTCATTCCTAAATATTATTAATTCATATGTATGTTCATAGGCATAAGTCACGTTTGATTTTAGTTTTGTTAAATTTTTAATTTTTAATTAATCAAATTATGGCTTGCACGGCAAGGTTTGGCGAATTTATTGGCACATCCGCATGTTTGTTAGTTACATTCGTAAGTGATAAAATATAAAAATATAGGAATAGTAATAGAATTATAAAAAGTTATGGGGAGTCCTGATGATTGGGGTTGCAGTTAAGACATGTTTCTGAAAAAAATGAGACTGAGGGTCTCAGGAACGTTAAACGCACCTCATGAAACAGGTGTAGAAGAGAAAGTTGGAACTGAAATAGTAAGTATTAAAATAAAATTCTATGAAACGGTGTGATGTATATTAGGATTTGATGAAGTGCATGGGGACTTCTATCTCTAAATGACATATATTTCCTTATCGAGAATAGTTCAATTTATTTGAATCCCTGTGACGCCGGAATTTTTATTCCCTAATATAAATATATATATATACATACACACACACACATATGTATATGCATATATATATATTATATATATATATATATAATATATATATATATATACACATATATATATATACATATATATATATATATAATATATATATATACATTATATATATATACATATATATATACATATATACATATATATACATATATATATACATATATACATATATACATATATATATATATATACATATATATATATTTATTCATACATATATATATATATATGTATATTTACTCTTTACTTGTTTCAGTCATTTGACTGTGGCCATGCTGGAGCACCGCCTTTAGTCGAGCAAGTCGACCCCAGGACTTATTCTTTGTAAGCCTAGTACTTATTCCATCGGTCTCTTTTGCCGAACCGCTAAGTTACGGGGACGTAAACACACCAGCATCTGTTGTCAAGCGATGTTGGGGACAAACACAGACACACAAACACACACGCATATACGACGGGCTTCTTTCACTTTCCGTCTACCAAATCAACTCACAAGGCTTTGGTCGGCCCGAGGCTATAGTAGAACACACTTGCCCAAGGTTCCACGCAGTGGGACTGAACCTGGAACCATGTGGTTGGTAAGCAAGCTACTTACCACACAGCCACTATTTATTTATTTATTTATATTATTGTTGTTGGCATCCTTTTTGTCTCGGGAGACAATGGAGTTGCGCATAAAATAATCTAGTCCGGTTTTTACATTTCATGTCTTCATACATCTCCTGCTGTGGCTGTGTATTCCTATCCTAGACAAACACTTCCTTTGGCAGGTGCCGCAAGTGTAGCGAAGACTTTACCAGGCTCGTTGTAATGTCATAGTTTTTGTTGACATCTTTTCTTGTCTTTCCATTTCTTTTCTCTCCCTCTGTCACTCCTTTGTGTTCCCTCTTCTACGGTGCGTTGCCAATCTCCACGGTTGCTGGCAACTGCTTCCCAGTTGCTCTTGGCATGCAGACGTGAGAGATTGAACAGTTTCCCGTCACTTCTACTGTGCAGAAATACTCCATTATCTGATGTCTCAAAGGCATGTGACAGCAGCAGCGAGAAGATGCCAAATAATTTAGGTGCAAGGACACAACCTTGCTTTACCCCATTTTTTATTTGGAAGGCGGCTGATGTTGAACCATTGTGCTGTATGGTGCCTTGCATATCATCATGGAAAGATTTGATGATCCTCAGCAGCTTTGGTGGACATCCGATTTTTTGGAACAGGATGAAGAGGCCTTTTCTACTTAACAAGTCGAAGGTCTTTGTCAGGTCAATGAAGGCCATATATAATGGCATTTTCTGCTCTCTGGACTTCTCTTGGAGTTGGCATATGGAGAATATCATGTCAATAGTGATCTGCTTCTTCTAAAGCCACACTGCGATTCTGGATAAATTCGAGAAGCAAGCAGTTGTAGCCTGGACAGGATAACGCGAGCAAAGGTCTTTCCAACATTGCTGATAAGAGATATTCCACGGTAATTGTTACAATCACCACGGTCACCTTTGTTTTTGTAAAGCGTAATGATGTTAGCAGTTCTTGGGGATATATATTTATGTATCTATACATATATTCATGTGTGGATATATATATATATATATATTTTTTTTTTTTAATCCAAACGGGAAAACAAAAAAACAACAACAATGGAACAATTACAGTATTATTATTAATAGGCGCTCAGGAAATGGAAGCAGATATATATATATATATAATATATATATATATATATATATATTATATATATATATATATATATATATATATATATATATATGATTATAACTATAATTATAATAAAGGATAAAATCATTAATAATTTCACCAGGTGGTCAGTGCGGAAATAAAAACCTCATAGGTAAATTTTACAAAATATTTTATAATCATATACATAATTATAACAAGAGATTGGCTTTACATCTCACCACACACTGTAGAAATAGACACCAAAAGCCCCATTACCATCTTAAAATCTCTGAGAATAACACAGTATATTGTAGGAAAGCAAAATAAAAATAATGAATCAACAACTTTTCGATTAACCGTGTACAAGATCCTGTTTCAAGCTTAAAGTAAAGAAATATTACTTACTGCTGTCATCAGTGACAGTATTCCATAGCATAAATTTATGAGCATCTCAAAACATGCATGTGAGCTGCAACATTGCATAACCAATATCCATCTACACTCGTAGAAATGTACTGCAGAATATATTGCAGTATATTTCTGTGTGTGGATGGATACTGGTTATGTGACATCACAGCTCGCATGCATATTTTGAGATACTCGTAAATTTATGCTATGGAATAACGTCACTGATGACAGCAGTAATATTTCTTTACTTTAAGCTTGAAACAGGATCTTGTACACGGTTAACCTACAGCGCGTGGTGAGCCGTAAAGCCAATCTCTTGTTATAATTATGTATATAATTGTAATATATATATATATATATTTATTTATAATAAGAGTAGATCGTATACGAGTGGGTATATATTTGTAAAAAAGAAGTTTGAAAACGCCACTATATTAGATAAATTTTAATTTTCTTATGAACTTTACATGTTTCGGTTCTTGAAAAAACGAACCTTATCAAAAATATTATTAAAAAATATTATAAAAAGTGTAATGGAGAAGTTCATAATCGGTTCTAACTGGTCTCGAACCTTATTAAAAATATTATACAAAGTGAAAATTGAAAAGTTCATAATCGTTTCTTACTGTTAATCGCTATATTCCTGTTGAGTGTATTGAAGAAGTCCATTATTGTTTCTTGCTGGTATTAAAAGGAACCGCTTTTTTGTTACTTTGTGTTCCAATGGTAGCAACAATAGCGATTTTTGGTCGTAATTTTGGTAACCTTGGTGGTGGTTGGGGTTGACTGTTGATCGTAGCAGCAAAGAGTGGTGGGTTCACTGGCACTGTTCCCTGACGTCACATAATTCCAAACCAATCAAAACCAAACTTCAACGAATACAAAGTAAAGACCCCCAACTGTATCCTGTAAGGAAATCAACCAAGTAGAACGACAAGTTTGACCACGGAAGAAAAACGTCATCAATTTTTTAACGAATCAAAATCAGATCTGCTCGTAGAAAAAAATTTTTCTTTATAAATTCATTTTTCCCTAAAACATACCACTGCAAGTGGGAGTGACTGTTTAAAGATCTGAGAAATTGTAATTCCACAATTGTAATTGTGGTAGAATTTCATTTTGCCTTTTCGGAAGACCAATGTTTTGTTTCAATATTCCTGGCCCAGGGTGTTCAAACTTGGTCTAAATTTTTTGATGAAATAAAGTTCTTTATTTTGGCGTTGGGTGAAGGTTAAGCTGTCACTGAATTTGTAAAGTGGGTAAGTTGTAAATTTCGGATTTTCATTTGTAGTACATCTATCTATGTGTCCGCTGACCGGTATTTTCCGGTATTCAGGGTTTCTAATTTGGGATATATATATATATATATATATATATATATATATATATATATATATATATATATATATATATATATATATATATATATATATATACGTTTAAATATTTGTTGTGCAAGATTTTTTATGTGAAGTCGTGTGTTGAAATAGATATTGTTGTATTTAGGAATGGTCATTTTGCCAGTTTAGCCAATAAAAACACACGCACTATATATTTGGTGTTACTTTGTTTCAGTGTTATTTATTTTTTACATTAATCTTAATCTTATTTCGGCCAGAGTTCTTTCGTCACACTCCTGTGACCGCATCAGTGGTCCTTTGTTTTCTTCTTACTTATTTGTGTCTCTCCTTACTAACCGTCAGCCATTTTGTATTTCTATTGTATGTCTTCATTTGCGCATGCTTATATCTCTATGTGCGTTTATGTTTATTTAGTGTGTGTATGTGGGGGATGCCTATAATATTTGTATCTTCTTCAGGATAATAATGCACCAATTCACACAGCTAAAGTTGTTACTGAATAGCGCAAGGAACATTCTAGTAAAGCTGAACATCTTACCTGGCCACCACAGACCCCAGATCTCAAAGTTATTGAATATTTATGGTGCATTTTAGAAAAACAAGTATGGAGGCGATATCCTCCACCATCATCACTACAAGAACAGGAGACTGTTTTAGCTGAAGAATGGACAAAAATTCCTTTGGAAACAATTCAAACTTTGCACAAACTTTGCATATATATATGTGACCGCGTGTGTACCGTTGGCGATTTTTTTCCCTCTGTCTTCCCTTCTCTGGATCTTTCCTTCTCCTATGTTTCCGACGAAGAGCTCCGCTCGAAACGTTAAACCCTCCTTCTTTCCTGAACGTCCAATAATACTATATTTGTTCCACGTCCTCGCATTGTTGTGTTTTTTTGTGCTTTCTTTCTTGTTTGGATTAACTATATATATATATTAATAAATGAAATAAAACATATGCATATATATAAACATATATGTACGTACCTACCTTTACATGTACATATACACGCATATATGAGTACAGGACACAAAAGGGACGTCGAACACAAAGAGAAACGAAAACATAGACACAAACCAAAGGAACTGGACATTTTTTTAAAAACAACAAAAAATGGAGTACAGGACAATTAACACAAAGAAAAAACCCCTTCTTCAGTCGCTATGGTTTCATCTACTCTACGTTTCGAAGGATAAAAGCGAGACGTATCTTCGACAAGAAACTTTCCTTCCTGCGAAAAGCAAATCAATTAAAATTCTGAGATCTTTTCGCAGAGGGGTAAAAAATGGTAAAAAAATGGTAAAAAAACATATATTTATACACATGTATATGTATATATATGCATATATATATAAAAACACATATATCTATATACATATATACATATATATAATAATATAAATAATATATATATGCATATATACATACATGTATATACCTACATATATATATTTATATACACATGCATATATAGGTACAGGACGTCAAAAAACATGAAAAACGAGAACATGAAAAACAAAAACACGGAAAACAAACTTTTTTTCGAACAACGAAAGAAAGAAATAGAGAAATGAGAAAGGCAGCTATTAAAGTTGATGATAGTATAACACATAAGGCAATTGAGAATATGAAGACATGGAAAGCCCCTGGACCATCAAGTATCACTGCCAAGATGATTAAAAGATCAGACTGTGTGGGATAAGGCTTAGTCACTTGCATAGTTAATCAGGTTGTTCAGGAAGGTGTCATCCCCAAAGACTGCTGTAGTAGTATTATAGTTAGCTGATACAAAGGTAAAGGTGATATCTTAGATAGAAACAACAGAGGTATCAAGCTGCTGGAGCAGGTCATGAAAATTACAGAGAGAGAGTTATATCTCAACTGATTAGGGATAGAATTAAACTAGATGAAATGCAGTTTGGTTTTGTTCCAGGGAGAAGTACCACTGATGCCATCTTCATAGTGAGACAGTTGCAAGAAAAGTATCTGGCCAAAAGTAAACCATTGTACTTAGCCTTCGTTGACCTGGAAAAAACTTTCAACAGGCTTCCCTGCTCTCTTATCCAGTGGTCTCTAGGGAAGCTAGGAGTAGAGGAGTGAATTCTTAGAGCAGTTCAAGATATGTACAGCAATGCTGTCAGTAAGGTAAGGGTTGTCCTTGAATACAGTGATGAATTTAGTGTACAATTGGAGTTCACCAAGGATCAGTTCTTAGTCCACTCTTATTCATCATCATTCTCCAGTCCATACCAGAGGAATTCAAAACTGGATGCCCATGAGAATTACTATATGCTGATGATCTTGCTCTTATTTCAGAATCTAAAGCAGAATTGGAGACGTTCTGGATTTGATAGCAAAACCTGGAATCAAAGGGCCTTAAATTTAACTTAGCAAAGACTAAAGTTGTTGTTAACAAGAAAGCAGATAAGACTCTCCTTCCGTCGGGTAAATGGGCTTGCTTAATATGCTTAATATGAAGGAAAGGAGTGGGACATAATTCAATTTGCTGCACCAAGTGTAACCTATGGACACATAAGAGATGCAATGGAATCATAGATGACAGATAAGGTCACTTTCATGTGTGGCAGATGCCCTGGAACAATAAGTACTAAGAGCACTAAGGCTCTCTTGAGGTAGTAGATAGTTTCTGCTATTTAGGTGACCAAATTAGTAAAGCTGGTGGATGCTCTGAAAGTATTGTTTCTAGAAAAATAATAGAATGGAGGAAGATCAGAGAGCTCCTACTTCTGTTGCCACAAGAGGACTCTCTCTCAGAATGAAAAGCAGATTGTATGATGCTTGTGTGATAATGACTATATTACGTGGTAGTGAGACATGGGCTACGACTGCAGAGGACATGCATAAACTGGAGAGGAATGAGGGTTGTATGCTCTGTTGGATTTGCAGCATCAGTGTGCATGGCTGACAAAGCACAAATGTGTAGAGAGAAAAGTTAGGCATAATAAGAAGAATTAAATGTAGCAGACATGTCAAGTTTATGTGTGAAGACAGCTGTATTAAGAAGTGTCTGTCACTGAAAGTGGATGGTACCTGTGGAAGAGGGAAACCCAGGAAGTCATGAGATGAAGTGGTGAGGAGTGATCTTAGGATGTTGGGGCTCATGGAGGAAATGACAATGGACTGAGATGTTTGGTGATATGAGGTTCTAGAGAAGACCCGTCCACATCAGCAAAAGTGAGTGCTAGAAGAGTTGTGTCCCATTCACATGCCACATGTAACAACATTTCACACACCCTACTCCATGAAACCGAACTACATGTCTTCCAAACAGCATCTTTCTCATCTTCACATTTCCTCTTCATAAACTATGATTGTGTTCCAATCCCCTTTCTTGCCCTCACTGCCTTCCACCCAGGTTTTCACCAATCACTGCAATCCCCACCCTACTTGTGCCTTCTTGGCTACCTCTCTTTTCTTCACTCTTCCATCACATCTGTGCTCTGATCCTTGTTACTTGTGAGTATACCCTGGTGCTTCACCATCGCTCTCCTGCTCTCTCTTACACTTTTATTGCTTCCTACTCTCTGTCTCTCTTTCCTTTGGCTGGGTAGCCACGTACCTCCTCTACAACGGCATACCTATTCCTGCCCTCATTCATGGTCACTCTCTCTTACTTTCTCTACACATTTTCAGTGTTTATTGCTCCTGAGCATCTGCCACATACAAAAACTATCTTCCCAGTTAGCCTTCCTTTGATATTGCTGCACCTCTTATGTGTCCATAGCTAACACTGGGTACATCTTATAGAATTTTTATCTATGCCTTTTCTACAGATCAAGCAGGGCCATCTACCTGAAGGGATTTGTGGTTTGCCTGCCTTCCTACTTTTTAGGACTTTGGTTTTAGCTAGGTTGACTCTAAGGCCCTTCGATTCTATTCCTTGCTTCCACACCTGAAACTTCTCCTCCAGTTCTGATAGTGATTCAGCAATCAGAGCAAGGTCATCAGCTTAGAGGAGCTCCCAGGGGCATCCTGTCTTGAATTCCTCCTTTATTGCCTGGAGGACTATGATAAATAGTAGGACTGAACCCTGGTGGACCCCAACCTCTACCTTGAATTCTTACCTTACTTACAGCATCCCTGTACATGGTTTGCACAGCTCTCACTAACCATTCATCTATCCCTAGTTTCCTCATTGACTACCGGATAAGGGATCCAGCAGTCATTGTGGCAACACGTATTTGTTTGTTCTCTGTGGCCTTAAGGTACTCTTCTATAGCCAGCTCAAAACTTAACTCGTCCTGTCGAAAAGACGCTTGTCCTGACGTCCTGCTTTTGTTGTTATCCTTACCATTATTGTTTTTACGTATTTTGTATTCTTATTCGTGCTATCATTATTGTTTTTACGTATTTTTGTATTTTTATTCGTGTAACATCGTCCTTTTTCCATCCCTGTGTTGTATACATTCGAGGCTTTCTTCCAGGGAATCTAATGCGCTTGGCTTAGATTTCCCTTGGGGGCTGCCCAGATTGGAGCAATCTCAAGATTAATCAGCCGAAATTGCGAAGATGATCCGGTTCTTGACTGATGATTGAGGGCTTCGAATGACCCGTCCGTGTTTTTTGTGTCGTCTTCTGGGTGTTTCACGTTCTTGTCCCAGTTTGTATATTTTTTTTACTTTTACATATATATATATATATATATTCTTTCTTTTTGCTTCTTTCAAGTTTTTCCCTGTAACGGTTAACTTATTTCATACATACATGTCTTCCGAACAGTAAGTTATTAACACTAACTTGTCAGCAACAAGTTGAAAGACGATTCCGGGGGAGTGTAAACAAGCGCGCGCACACAAACACACATGCAGGCATATGTATGTACATGGATGTATAACAATGCCTTCTGTATGTATATACAAACAAACATAATTACACATGCATATACATATAGAAGCGTCTTCTTATGCAAGTATATTCTATTATAGACAGGCAGACAAATGCCTTGCGAGTGGAGTTGGTAGAGATTGAAAGGAGGCATTATATAAGTGTGTGTGTATGTGTGTGTGTGCATATAGTTATCTATTTATAGACAGCTTAATAGAAACATACATATATACATACACACACACACAGAGTAGGTATAGATGTCTGTGTAGATGTGTGTGTGTGTGTGTCCGTCCCCACTCCCTCTTCGCTCTATATTTGCTTGTGTGTATAGCTATTGTTCAATTTCCTGCCTGCTGAGTGCCCTTCTAAGATTTGCCTTCAATGTTGTAGGTGGGGGAATTGTTGTTCTTTACACCAAACCTTGTTTTCTCCCGTTATTTCTCTACATCGCCGGCGTAAGTATTGTCTAAGAAATACCAATGCTTTTTCATTTTTGCTTTCTACATTATTACACAACAAGAGAAAATTATATTTCAAATTCCATTTCTCCACCAACATATTGATTGGGAATTTATAGAAATATACTCCGGCCTTTCTTTGCTACTACTATGATGTGTTCATTCATACATCAACAATGAATGGGTTGATAAAACGTGCTACTACTGTCCTCATGTTTTCATTCATATTTTATTCACACATATCTCTGTTGGACTGTTCATGTTGGTTGTGTAGTTGTGTATATAGCCATTATCATTTGTAATTCATTGTAAAAGTTGCTGTGTATAATCACCGGCATGTTTAATCGTGGAGATGGCTGTGTGAATACTCACCGCATGTGTAAACGCGGAGATAAGTAAATATATAGATCCTTCGTCGACTTCTATAATAACTACACCAATAGTAGAACCAACTGAACATTTTTAAAGTTTTGTTCTTCCGAAGGGAAAAGGATAGGAAGCAGGACAAAAATGCAAAATAATTTTGGGGAAATAAAAAGTCTTTTCAGAATCAAATTAATTTCTGTTGCGTGAGACAGAAGATTAGTAAAAAGAAAAAAGGGGAAAAAATAATAAGGAAAAAACGGAAGAGACTTTTCTTTCCTATGAAGTCTGGCACTTCGAAAGGATAGTTTCCACTCCACCACCATCAACCTAGAATTACATTTGTAAATCATAGTAAAACGTCGAGTATTCCGCAGACACTTGTTCCCTTCACATAATCTGCAGAATGAATCAACGCGACAAGACTGGCCATTGCGATTGCACACACCGTCCGTTTGTGGTTAAAAACAACGTTTATACACTCACATGTTTTCACTTGTCTGTTTACAATGTATGTATATTCTTATTTGATATGTATGCATACTGATATACTGCATAAATGTGCATCTTTCACGTGTAGAATTAATACATTTCGTGTTTTATTTTGCATCTTGTTGTGTACGTTCGTGTGTACACACACACACACACACACACAGAGTTTATATCCATTTAAAAGAAGAAAATGGAAATTTAGGAAGTTACTAATAGTTTAATGATAACAGTTTGTTATTAATTACTACAAATTGGTCATCTTCGGCTGTAAGAAGCGAAAATGAGCATTTTGTTAATAATAAACAATTATTAACTTCTTACTCTCTATTTTCTCTTCTTCTTTTAAATGGATATAAACTTTATAACTTTTATATCCATTGATATGATATACATATTTTAAGGAAATTCATTCCCCAAAATACTAGGTATTGAACTAATATTTCCTTGCATGTAACCATCCCCTCATGAGGTTAACATAGCTTTTAATATATATATATATATATATATATATATATATTATAATCCACATCATTGAAATATATTTTGATATATAATTTAAAAAAAATTTTAACTTTAATTTAAATATTTTAATTGGATTTTTATATTTTATATTTTTTATATATTTTTTAATTAATTTTATTTCTATGTATTGGCTTATGATTTTCACTGTTTGATTTGCCTAGTAGTGGTTTTATCTCTAATATAATATAATATATATATATATAATATATATACATGCATATATATATTATAATGATAATCCACATCATTGAATATATATATATATATTATATATATATATATTATAATCCACATCATTGAAATATATTTTGATATATAATTTAAAAAAAATTTTAACTTTAATTTAAATATTTTAATTGGATTTTTATATTTTATATTTTTTATATATTTTTTAATTAATTTTATTTCTATGTATTGGCTTATGATTTTCACTGTTTGATTTGCCTAGTAGTGGTTTTATCTCTAATATAATATAATATATATACATGCATATATATATTATAATGATAATCCACATCATTGAATATATATATATATATATATATATATATATATATATTAGCAACTTAAAAGTTATG
>NC_043004.1:26508499-26543499 GCF_006345805.1 Octopus sinensis
GAATCCGAGATCGACAGCGATAGAGAAAATGAATTGGCACCCGAATGGAGTGAAAATTTAAAAACTATTTCTTTCGGTGATTTTTCTGAAGAAACTGGACCAAGTCACAGACTTTCCCAGAAGAGTAAAGCCTTAGACTATTTCTTTTTACTTTTTCAAATGAGCCTATTTGAAATCATTACGGCGGGAACGAACCGTTACGCTAAACGTAAACAAAGCGAAAGAAACGATAGTTTGTGGTTTCCCACAACCTTAAATGAAATTAAGACTATTTTGCCATAAATATTATTATGGGTATCAGAAAGTTACCCAGAATAACAAATTCTATAGTAAAATTTTGTTGTATACCCAATTGTATAACCCATTTTCTATAGCGATGTTTGAACAAAATTTTAATAATTTTATATTTTGTTGAATTTACCTGTATCTACCTGCAATTAGAGTCACTTTGTGACAAAAATTATAGTATAGAATTGGTTGAGAATATTTCATTAAATTATCTTCCAAAAATCAGATTAATATATCGATAAATAAACAAGTTATAGTTGTTTAATGAAACCAGACTAAATTTATGATTACGTTAGAAATTAATTGAAACACATAAGGGGTGTAATTTGGTCAGAAATATAGTAACGAAAGGGTTAAAGAGAATCCTTTACATTTTTTTAAGCAGTACAGATCTTTGTAATTTGAAAGGTAGCTCTACATGCAAGATTGCTGGGAAGTGGAGAGGGCTCCTTGTACTGATTGCACCATATCTTTCATAGAAAGGAGCTCTCAATATTAAAGGGAGGGGCCATTGTCCAGGGGAACCCAAGCTATTGCACCTTTGGCACCCCCATAAATCTGGCCCTGGTCTAAAAAGATCACAAACTTTGACCTTTACTTATTATGTCTCACATTCACAGGTTTTATTTATCACCAAGAAAATACATTTTTTTTTGTATTGAAAATTAATCAAAACGAAGGTTTACATGTGCTTTTTAATACCAGAAGTAAAAAGAAATTGAAAAGAAGTTGTGTTTACTCCATGGGATGCGAGATGATTCTGCACTCTTACATACTGTTTTTTATGTATTGCTGAATGTGTTGAATAGAAGTAAGGCAAAAATCTAGCAAATGGTACTTAGGAATCTTTCTTCGAATCATTGCAAATGACCACAGAAGATGATATTTGAGTTAATCTATAAAATGAAACATCAAATTAAGCAAATATTTTCATTAAAGAGGTTGTTGAAGTGAAAAGTAAACAAAAGTTGACCCTTCACCATAGCAGTTTGTTATACATGGTCGTTATGAAATACACCATATAATTTTGATATTGAAACAAATACCAGCTTGTATAATACTGTATATCTCTCAAGTTTAAACAAGATCCATTTCAAGTGTTGCAGCAGTTACCTTCCATCCTGGTTGGTATATACACAGAATTAAAACAATGGATGTATGAGTTTGCTTTAACCCTTTTGTTACTGTATTTATTTTGAGATGCTCTGTGTTTCTTTAATTACTTTAAATATAACAAATACTTTAGTAAAATAACTTTGTTATCATTCAGCTAGTGTTAGCAACATAAATTGTGACTAATGTTTGGTGGAAGATTTTAATTGAAAACTTATGAAAATAAGACATTTGTACTACAGAGCCAGAGCCGGTTTCAGCCAGGTTGGTAATGAAAGGGTTAAAGTTGAGTTAGAAATCTCAGCTGAGCATCCTTCAGATCATTACAATTTGAATCAACAGATTTCCATTAAGCATTCATCCTAATTCTTACCTGGTTGTATCTTATTTTCACGACAGTTATGTCTGTCCTCAGTTTCATTAACTTTGTAACGCATTGGACTTTGTCCCATCCACATACACCACATAATTGTCAAAGAGGAAAACAATAGGCGCAGGAGTGGCTGTGTGGTAAGTAGCTTGCTTACCAACCACATGGTTTCGGGTTCAGTCCCCCTGCGTGGCATCTTGGGCAAGTGTCTTCTGCTATAGCCTTGGGTTGACCAATGCCTTGTGAGTGGATTTGGTAGACGGAAACCGAAAGAAGCCTGTCGTATATATGTGTGTATATATATATATATATATATATATATATATATATATATGTATGTGTGTGCATATGTTTATGTGTCTGTGTTTGTCCCCCTAGCATTGCTTGACAACCGATGCTGGTGTGTTTACGTCCCCGTCACTTAGCGGTTCGGCAAAAAAGACCGATAGACTAAGTACTGGGCTTACAAAGAATAAGTCCCGGGGTCAATTTACTCGACTAAAAGGCGGTACTCCAGCATGGCCGCAGTCAAATGACTGAAACAAGTAAAAGATAAAAGATAAAGATTATTCATGAACCATGAGTCATTTCAAGTCTCTGATTAATAATCAACACCATCACTTTCAGTATTACTGTCTGACCGCCCCCCCCTCTCACAAGGAAATCGCTGTCATTAAGTTCGCTGTCACTCTCAGGGGTCAGAATCTGATGTGCAAGTTTCATCTTCAAGTTATTCTTCCAGAATATCTACCAACTGATTAATATGTTGTCTTTATAAGATGATTGTACTAAATGATAAAAAGAAAATGAACTTAGTGCCACCTGAGAGCTAAACATGATAGGAGGTATCTGCTTTTATACATAAGTACACTTGATAACTTATCAAAACACTTGTAACACAATTAACAATTTTATCTTCCTTAGCCATCCTATCTGAATTTGTGGTAGTGTGTTAGTCCTTTCAAGTAGAAATTACATTGTATTACTTGTACTGTTATAAAAAGTTTATTAAATGCTAAAAATCTATAATGGGCTTGCATATGCATTTATAGTCACATTTATACACTCACAGTTATACTTACACACATGCATACATATACACAGTTACATTTACACACATATACACATGTAGTCACATTTATATAAACACACATGCATGCACACACATACACACACACACATACATACATGTATACATATACTCACTCTCACACATTTGTGCAAATGGTATCATGATTCTAATTCTGTAGTTTTTTTTTTTTTTTTTTCAGAAATTATGAACAGTTATAGATATATACGGCAGTACACTGGTGCTGTGAAAGCTATTATACTGGACTGGTCTGGCACAACACTTGACCGTTATGTAATGGCACCAGCTGTTGCATTTGTTGATGTCTTCAAGAAACATGGGGTCTCTGTATCAATGACTGAGGCTCGAGTGCCGATGGGTTTACGGAAGGATGCACACATCAAAGCATTAACAGAAAATGTTGATGTCAGACAAAGATGGAAGGAGGTACATGGAAGATTTCCTGACCAATCAGATGTTGATAAAATGTATCATGATTTCGTACCCTTACAACTCTCAGTTCTTTCCAAGTATAGCCAGTTACTTCCAGGTAAGTGTGGATCAAGCTCTCATCTTTTACATTGAATGACACCTTAGATTCTCAACTGTCACCTCCTCCAAGCTGGTATGTTAACTCCTCTCAATTACCAAGTGATGGTATTAGACAAGGTGTTAAGTCTCTCTCTTGATGACCAGGTGATTGTGTTAAGTCTGCTTCCCAAAGACTGGGTTGTATGTTAGAACTACCAACATTTACATCATCTCACAGTGCAAGTATCTTTTTTAAATGTATCTGTGACTGTAAACCTCTTAGCTGAAAAAAACCCCCTTTGAGGTTAAGAAGCCAGTGAAGACATGGCGTCTTGTTGGTTATCCAATTGAAAGGGTGATGCGAAATGATTGCAACCTTTCAGGTGCAATGGCCCAGTGGTTAGGGCAGCGGACTCACAGTCATAGGATTGTGGTTTCAATTCCCAGACCGGGCGTTGTGAGTGTTTATTGAGTGAAAACACCTAAAGCTCCACAAAGCTCCGGCGGGGGATGGTGGTGAACCCTGCTGTACTAAACGTAGGCATAGCAGTGGCTGTGTGGTAAGTAGCTTGCTTACAAACCACATGGTTCCGAGTTCAGTCCCACTGTGTGGTACCTTGGGCAAGTGTCTTCTACCGTAGCCTCAGGCTGACCAAAGCCTTGTAAATGGATTTGGTAGACAGAAACTGAAAGAAGCCCCTCGTATATATGTATATATGTGTGTGTATATGTTTGTGTGTCTGTGTTTGTTCCCCCCAACATCGCTTGACAACCGATACTGGTGTGTTTATGTCCTCGTAACTTAGTGGTTCAGCAAAAGAGACCGATAGAATAAGTACTAGGCTTACAAAGAATAAGTCCTGTGGTTGATTTGCTTGACTAAAGGTGGTGCTCCAGCATGGCTACAGTCAAATGACTGAAACAAGTAAAAGAGTTTGACCTTAATCCATGTTAGCTTCTGGTCATTTGGTATAATGATTTCAAAGGTAGTTATTATTAAATAATGGTAATATATTTGTTTGTTCCTTCTCGAGCCATGCCTGGCTCATAAGGGCCAGTTTCCTGGTTTCTTGGCGTATAGGTTCCCCACCTGAACGGGACGCTGGTCCGTCACAGGTGAGCTGCAAGATGCAGGAGAAAAGAGTGAGAGAAAGTTGTGGTGAAAGAGTCAGCAGAAGTTTGCCATTACCTTCTGCCGGAGCCGCGTGGAGCTTAGGTGTTTTCACTCATAAACACACACATCGCCTGGTCTAAGATTCGAACCCGCGATCTCTCGACCGTGAGTCCACTGCTCTAACCACTAGGCCATGTGCCTTCACGGTAATATATTTCATCTCAGTGGATTATATTGACTTCAGTATGTGGTTGAATCTCTGTGGAATGTAATACAAAGTAGACTCCAGCAGGATTTGAATTCAGAATATATAAAGAGGCAACTAAATGTTATTATACATTTAGATAGTCAATCTAAGATTTCAATCATTGTGATAATAAGGATTTCTATCAGTAGCACCAATTTGTAGGAAGAGTACTAATTAAGACATCCCTAGTACTTGCCTGCTCTAAATTTTGTTGACCACAGAAAACTGAAACATAGAGCAGCTCACCATAGCTTTATTTCAACTCAGAGTGTAGAAGATAGTAACTAAATTTGGTAAGGTACTTTTCTGTAATAATTCTAATTGCCACTGCTTTCTTTGTGGTAATTGTTCCATTTGTTGCAATTTGAACCAGGCCTCTAGAATGAAGATTTCCATGACCTGTCCATGCATCATTACTCTCTATATGTCTCCATGATGCTGAAAAATTATTCCTAAATCTCAGTCATTTGATAGCTTTTGCTGAACTTTGAACCCATACATAACTTCTTACATTCATGCAAGTTCAGCATCAATAACAACTATTTTGTGTCTGTCATTGATTAGTTTCAGATCACTGGACAATAATTGTTCTAACATTTCAGCTTCCTGAAATAGCTGGAAACTTATTTGAATTTTTGCATGTAATGTTTGGTACACTATTTTATTGTCCATTTGTCAAACTCAAACACTTTAGGGTCCTTATGTCCAAAGCAGCTGCCAGACTATTTCAGATTTGACATCATTGGCTGGAACTTGCCCATAGAAATAGCATATGGCAACCTACTTTATAACAATTCAGACAGGACTTGTAGTGCGTAACTGTTGTCTTGCACGTGTTTTTATTCTATAATGGCGGAGTACCTTCTCCATGGTGAGAAAAGAATGAGTGATAGGAAGGAAACAAAGAAGAATCTGAGTAAATCTTGATGCAAGGGAAAACCAGAACAGAAGAAAATGCAGGTATTATAACTGGTCTACTTTGGTTGTAGAAGTTGTCAGAAAAATTGCCAAGTATCCATACTTGTTATGGGGATCCAAGCTGATGTTTCTGTCAAGGTTTGGCTTTATGCTATCTCATAGTCTTTATAACAACCAGCCTTGCTGAATCCTACAAAATATCACAACATGGAAGTTGATTTGCCTACTCATTAGCTATTTATGTGTAACAATCTCACACATGAGTGTTGTAGTTATTAATGGCAATAATCATTGCAAAGATCACCTTATGATATAACTGGTATTTGTATTTGTTTGTTCTTGAAGTATGGAATACAAAATTTATCATGAACAGGTTTGAGATGAAAATATTATTGAAAGGATTAAAATTAAACTAAATATTTTAGTTTAATTCTTTTAATATTTAGTAAGACATTAAGAGTGGGCACAACGGACACTCATTATTATAGGTGATTACAATAATGATGGTGATTATACTAATAATAGTAATTATAGTGATGTTGGTGGTAAATATGGCAATGGTAGAGATTCTTGTGATAATATCCAAATAAATAATGGCAACATTGATAAGGATTATTTTGGTAGTAATTATAATACTGAAAATGGTGTTGTTGGTGGTGTTGATGGTGGAAATGTTATGGGAACAATAATAATTATAATGATCGAGATAATGTTGATAATGTGACTTGATGATAGTTGGAATGATGGAGATTATGTTGATGATGTAGATGATAATGTTTATGATAATGTTTAAGATTATAATAATGTTGATAATAACCCATATCAATTAGTAATTTCTTTCTTGCACAGGAACTGCAGAGACAATGCAAAAACTTCGGAAAGACTTCAATATTAAGATTGGTAGTACGACTGGTTATGTACGTTCTATGGTGGATGTTGTTTTGGCAGATGTAGCAAAACAAGGTTTCACACCAGATGTTACAGTGGCTGGCGATGAAGTGATCAATGGATGCCGTCCCAAACCATTTATGATTTATCGTAATATGGATCTTTTAGATATTCATCCTATTGAATCTGTGATAAAAGTTGATGATACAGCTTCAGGTGTTGTTGAAGCACTTGAGGCTGGTTGTTGGGGTATTGGTGTGAGCAAATACAGTAACTATATGAACATTGACAGTCTTGAACAAGAGGCAGAACTCACTGAAGAGGCTCTTGAACAGCGTTTGGAACATTCACGAACTATCCTACGTAACAGTGGGGCACACTATGTTATAGATTCTGTTGCAGATTTACCAAAAGTAGTTGATGATATTAATAGAAGACTAAGTCTGGGAGAAAAACCTTGACCTCTTATTGACTTTACTAACACAGAATGGTTTTGTTTTATGGTCTTTCATTTTATATCATCACTATATTCTTGTTCTGACAAACAGGATAAAAAAGATGATTTGGGGTTTGTTTTTTCAAAAAGAATTTGTTTTCCATTTATTCTTTAATGAAGAAAAGGAAGAATGAAAAACTTTAGTTTTGTTTCTTAATCTCAGGAATATGTTTGACTCCAAAGAGTTGGAAGCATTTTTTACAAAAATTGATTTTCAAATAAAATCAAACTTTATCTTTGTTGGTGAGTATCTCATTTAAACAAAACTAATCTAAATTTAGATGAAACAAGTGTTTGCTCACACTTGTCATTATTCTCGATGGCGAGTTTTAACAAATTAACAAAAGTAAAATGAAATGCTTAAAAAACGATTTAATGCTGTGCATGTATGTCTGTGCCTTTTTGCTTATGCATATCAGTAAAGGGTAAAAAAAAAAAATAATAGGTGCCTTATAAAGAGTTTCTTGAGATATTTTTTACTGTATGAACATTTCCTTATCAGCATTGCTATCATAAATATCAGTGAACCAGTGACTGGTATGTTAGAAACATATAACTAACATCTTTATCATTCAGTAATTGCTATCTAAAACAAATATACAAATAAATATGCCTGATGATATAGGGTTGTCACTACGGCAATGACAATAAAATCTCAAGGAGGCCAGTAATGGTAGGTTAGAGGTTTACTTTATTTTGTTAGCTGTCAGTGATTAAGCTACTCAAGTTGGAAACTGTAATTGCACGAGGGTGAAAGGGTGAGAAGGTGAAACCCAAGTTCCACATAAGCAACTAATTGATTGAGGGTACATTAAGCGGGTATGTGCAAAGCTTTGTTAAACGGGAAAAAGCAAATATAATACAAATTAAAACACAGGCCACATTTGTTACCTATATATATATGTCACTTCATATATAATACTCTTGGTTGGTGTCAGGGCATACAATGAAACAATATGAATGAGGGAACCCTTGCCATTGTCACAGTAACTTTCTAGGAGAGGGACACTGATACAAATTCTGTAGTTTCACATGCTTACCAGTCATCTCACTTTGGCCTGTCACTAGGTAATACTCATGGACACTCAGTAAGTGGTACTCAAGTTGTACTTGCATTCGCAATCCAATGACATGCAGATGTCTCTTTATGGTAACCTCATTTGTCGTTTTATCTACTAAAAGTCCTATGGTGATAGAAGAGTGGTGGCCTATGCAGACTTAACCAGTTGGAAGTACCACAGTAAATAACAACTTCTGTCTGTCACCTTTGATTCAAACCATGCAGATTTGCAACAGGGTGACAATGAGGAAGGACAAGGAGACAGAAACCATCTGTGAAGATGGAACAATCACCATGAATGTATATGTTTATATGTATAAGAGAACCATCCGAACGTGGCCGTAGCCAGCACCGCATCGACTGGCCTCCGTGCTGGTGGCATGTAACAAACACCATCTGATCGTGGCCGTGCCAGCCTCGCCTGGCCTCCGTGCCGGTGGCACGTTAAAAGCACCATCCGAGCGTGGCCGTTCGCCAGCCTCGTCTGGCACCTGTGTTGGTGGCACATAAAAAGCACCCACTACACTCACGGAGTGGTTGGCGTTAGGAAGGGCATCCAGCTGTAGAAACACCACCAGATCTGACTGGCCTGGTGCAGCCTTCGGGCTTCCCAGACCCCAGTTGAACCGTCCAACCCATGCTAGCATGGAAAGCGGACGTTAAACGATGATGATGTATGTATGCATGCATGCATATGTGTGTGTGAGTAGTGAATGAGGGAAACTTGGTCTGCAATATCTGCAGATGTGTCTGTTTGTCAAGAGCTGAGCTCATTTGTCATCAGCAGAGCCACACATATAAAGTATAAATTTGAGTGCATAATGTTCTTAATGGTCAATGATGGGCTTCTTTGATTACTAGGGGACAGCCATCATCACATCATCAGTGTGGCAGCTAGATTTGGTTTGTTCTAGTGTAGCAAATATTGTTACTACTGCTGTCCAATATTATCATCTGCCAGCATTTCAAAAATTAAAGTTTACCAAAAATTTTAAAATTTGGCACAGTAATACGCTTGCCCAAACTGAATTGCTGGAGTTATTTCATTTTTTCCAGAAAAATGTTTTTAAAAAGTTATTGAGGTTTAAAGTTTGATCATTTTCTTCCTGTAGCAGGATGAGTAGCAAAGGATGTTGTTGAGGTAGCAGATGAAATAGGCATGTGGATGACATCAAAGTAAAACTGGGACAGCATCGGATTGTGGTTTAAATAATTTATTTAATCGACACTTGCATCTACGTGTTGTATACACAAGGAAATCCACTATATGACATTACCAACTTGCTTCGAGTTGGCGAAGTAAAAAATAAACAGGAGAAATACTGTGTCAATGTGATGAGGTAGAACCGGGTCTGTTTTGTGTCTGTGTGTGCGTTGGTCATTCAGTTGTGTCTATTTATGTTCTGCTACTGTGTTTGGTCATTCATGCTGAATATGTGGTTCTGTGTTGGCTGCTTGACTGGTGCAAGTTAACTGCTGCCTGTCGACCATTTGCCTCTTGCTGGCTGTCTCTTGTCTCTTGACTGTTTGCCTGTTGATGGCTATCTCTGATTATCTGTCATGTCTGTGATTATATTTATAATGGTCATCCCGGCTAGAAGGAATGACATAGTACGGGAGAATTTTCTACCTATGTAGGTCGCCTCCTGTCCACGTCAACCTTTAATGACACAGCTCAGATCGGTGGTCGGAGAGAAATCTATCCATCATTTTTTGACAGGACATAGAATTTTTTCACGCTCCTGTTTGACCAGTGGTGGATCAGACGAGCGAGAATCTCTAGATCCGTTTTCTAATCTCAGCTCGGAAAGAGGAAGTGTTAGTTTTTACACTACTCACCTTCTAGTGAGGAAGCCTCAGAGATTGAACGATACAGATGCGTGTGATATTGAAAATGTGTGATTTTGTGTGTAATGCAGAAAAATGGGTACAGTGTCATTTACAAATGAATACATGTCAAAAATATATGAAACGAAAGAAATGAAAAAAAAAATGTAGAGCAAAAAAATTAACGTTCAGTGTTGGTGTATGCAAAATATGTTAGGCAATATGTATATGCCTAGGCAGAAGCATAAATGTAATATGCTGTTTGTTGAAAGAGATTGGCAACTCTATTGATTACATGACCCATTAAAGGTCTAATAGAGGTAAGTTGTCTTTCAGTGGCGCGGAGAGCAAGTGATAGCACACATGAAAATATGAGTTGTGCAGGTGTGTGTAAGCATACAGGTGTGATATAGAGAGCAAAATATTTTCAAAACAAAGCAAAACATATGTACAGAGAAATGAAAATGTTTATGCAAAAAGTTCGTTGGTTAAATGTTCAGTCAGTTCAACTAGCAGAACAATGTTCATAAAAAAAAAATGTTTTTCGCTGATATAGACAAATGTTTTTTTATACAAAATTTTCTTTGCTTTGTTTTGATTTGTATGTAGGTGATGCAGAGTCACTTTGGTTATGTATGTGTAAACTGTTCATAGCCATAAAAAAATTGTTTTTATTTGTTGATGTGGACATTGTGGACATTTCCATTGAAATGATGGGTTGGTGAAGAGTTTGTACTTACTCGGAAGACTTGAACAAATCTTGCGGGCCATCGAACTGTTCTCCCCGATTTGGTGTGCCGGGGTTGTGCAGAATGTAAGGTGTTTGCGATGGGTGTAACTGAAGTTGTCGAGTCCGTTTGAGGAAGGGCGGGAACAGTCCTCTTCGACGAATGCTTTTTTTTAAGCGATCGACTGAGACAGTATTTCGTTTTCCTCCAAAATCGAGAACGAAATACTTTGTTTTTTTTTTTTATTACTTTGTAGGGCCCGGAATATGGTGGCCGAAGTTGAGAAAGTATTCCATCATTTTTAACAAAAACATACGTCCAAGTATTAATGTCCTTTCGGACATGTGAAGCGACGTTCTGTTGTCTGGGGCCTGCAGGGGACAAATGTAACATAGATGTCCGTAAGCGGCGGACATATTTTTGCTGGGTCCGGAAAGTCTCATGATGAAACAGGGTCGATCACTTGTTCAGGTAAGGCAAGTGCTGTGCCATAAACCAGTTCAGCCGGAGTATGTCCAACTCTCTCCTTAACCGTGGATTGAATACCAAGGAGGATGAGTGGAAGATATTCCAACCAGTTGGAGCAGTCCGGATAAGCTTTTATAGCCGCCTTGAGTCGGCTGTGAAAGCATTTGACCATGCCATTTGCTGCGGGGTTAAACGCTGTTGTGCGAGTGTGTTTACACTCGAGGAGACGAGTCAGCTCGGTGAAAAGGTGAGAATCAAACTGATATCCTATTTCGTTGGTGATCGTCACGAAACGAAACACTAGCATTTTGGCGACAGTTTCCGTGGAAGTGTTCGATAGGAGAAAAGCTTCCAGCCAGCGAGAAAATCTGTCAACATAAGTGAGCAGGTGAGTGCAGTTGTTAAAAGGAGGCAAGGATCCAACGATGTCAACATGCACGTGTTGAAAACGTGCATCTGGAGTTGCAAATGAACCGATGAGAGATTAAATGTGTCGGTGGACCTTTGCTTTTTGGTACGCGACGCAGATCCTAGCCCAATCACGAGTGACCTTGTTGATGTTGGGCCACACGAAACGGGTCGATATCAGCTAGGATGTGCTAGGGAATGCAAAGCAGAGAAAAAGGCATGTCTGTGCTTCTGCGGTACGTAGAGAAAGCACAAGAATAAAATAATTTAAAATTATAGTAACAAGTTCAACAATACCAGCAGTAGTAACAATATAATCCAGTGGTAAATCCAACGATAATTTCAGCACCAAGTACAAACAACGACCATAGTCTATAACCGGAAGCAAGCTTCTTACCATACAGACATGCATACATATATATATATTTCTTTACTGCCCACAAGGAGCTAAACATAGATGGGATAAACAAGGACAGACAAAGGGATTAAGTTGATTACATCGACCCCAGTACGAAACTGGTACTTTATTTATCGACCCCGAAAGGATGAAAGGCAAAGTCGACCTCGGCGGAATTTGAACTCAGAATGCAGCGACAGATGAAATACCTATTTCTTTATTACCCACAAGGGGCTAAACATAGATGGGACAAACAAGGACAGACAAAGGGATTAAGTCGATTACATCGACCCCAGTACGAAACTGGTAATTTATTTATCGACCCCGAAAGAATGAAAGGCAAAGTCGATCTCGGCGGAATTTGAACTCAGAACGTAGCCGCAACTTTGAACCAGAGACAAAGGGACAATGCATGCAGTGGAAACATCCCTCGTCACTTGCTTCAAAGAACGCCAAGGGTCGTTTCGTCTGCGGGGAAAGTGATGAACTCCATTTTTCGGGATGCAAGAGGCATTGTGTTTATTGCTTATCTTCAAAAGGACCACATCAACAATGCAGAGTACTGTGCCAACTCGCTGAGGCATTTACAAAAAGCTATCAAGAACAAATACCTCGGAAAACTGACGAAAGGGATCTTGTTTCACGAGGACAATGCTCCAGCGCACAAGAACTTGCTTTCAATGGCTACTGTGCACGACTGTGGCACTGAACTGGTTGATCAGCCTCCCTATTCTTCTGATTTGGCCCCATCTGAAAAACACTTCACTGGGAACCAATATCGCAGTGATGATGATGTCATATCTACTGTTGATGTCTTTTCTGACGAAGATGAAAGATTGGGGCACGTGTTGAAAACTAAACCTCATTTGGTTACATTCCACGAGAGTATCTTAATCGGCCTATGAACTTTTCAGCTGACCCCCCATAAATACGTTATAATCCTGAGTGACAAGTTCACAGGGGAAACTAGAAGCCACTTTCGTCCTTGCTGGAAACAGCTGACACTTGTTCATAAAAACGGATAGGCACGTTTGGCATGCTATTAATTATAGGCCTTCCCAGCAAGAGTTGTCTTGTGCTAAACAACAGCAACAACAAATACGAAATGTTAGAACTAAGAAATTTTATTTCTTTCATATTAGTGAAGGAAAATTAAAAACTGAGTTTACGGTCCAGGTTCGGACGGCTGTGATACCGTCATCAATTAAAAGAACAATTAGCGATTTAGTTTTCTGATAAGTTACAAATGTAGAGCTGTTTAAAAATAGTTTGTTAGTCTCTGGCATATTGACTTCCAGTTTTAGGCCTTTAAGAGTAATCTCCCCTGACAAAAGAAATGAACTTATTTAGAAAGTAGCTTCCCATGAGGCAAGTTCTCTCCCTTGATTAATGGTTGAAATTGAAGTTGTGTTGACAAAGTTCCTTGATAGAATAGAGAACCGTTGTTCAAAATCAAAAGGTTTTGAGTGTCTAATCCTAAAAATGAAAAGTATTAGTTTATGCTGTTTTGTAAACAGAAAGTCATATGTTTGAAGGAAGCTGGTTATAATCCGTTTCTTTTTTTTTGACATCCGATTTCGTATGGTACGTATTACCAGAGGCAACAAATTTCAACTTTTCTTTTTGTTACCGAGACGTTAACTGCTGGTTCCTACCAAATTTCTGATACTAATTTCAGATCTGATATCTAAATTTCAAATTTCTTGGTTAATATTAAGTATAACACCCAGCCTCAGATAGTAAAAAGACTTTTTAAAATATATTTTAGGTAATTAATTTATGCAGGAATACCGAAAATCTTTTTTGCGATCTTGTATTTGACAAAAAATAAAATCCCCCCCCCTTTTTTTTGTTTTAACGTACTGATATTGCGGTTGCTTGACCAATAGACATGCTCAAATAGTTTAACTCCTTTAAGTTGTTTTTTATCTTCAAGACGTGTTACAACAGGAGGGTCTCTTGTACCTCCTGTGATTTGACCCTTTACAGTGCTACTCTCCGTTCTCATGAAAATGACACTGCAGCTATTGAGTTTTTTCGCCAACACAGAGTTGTTCCTACTACTGTACATTGCCCATCATGCAATTCAGCTTGCTTCTTTCGCGATGGGACAAACATATTCCGCTGCAGAAACGCTTTTCGCCTTTGCCGACATGTTGGAACTGATTGCGGATATTCCGTGTCTCTGTTTAAAAACACTTTCTTGGAGCGCACTCATCTACCTGCCAAACGACTGCACTAATTTCTATTGGAGGCTGCAACACTTTACCCAAGTCCAGGATGATATTTCCTCTGACGAATAATCGGTTCGTTGTGGTAAATTTTGGTTTTCATATTCGTTTAATATACATTTTTAAAAACCCAATTAGACTTATTTTTTTGTTCGTTTAGGTGGCCGAATATTATACGTAATTCTAACGAATTTCTCTACCACATCCAGATTTTGTGTAATCGAAAACACTTTTTTCATTTATCGCGTTTTATGTTAAGCATACTTAGATAATTAGTGAACTGGAATGTCTTTACTCCTTTATTCTGGCTTAAAACAGACAACGGAATTCTGATGGTGGAGTTACCATCCTTGCATTCAACCAAAGCGCCTTAATATTTTGTTGTTACTACCGACAGGCAACGTCCTGTTATTAAGTGAAACGTAGGTGTTTCCTCTTCCTTTGTTGCTTGTAGGATGACGAGTTCTCTTGTAGGAACCAACAATAATCTCCTGTGATATTTGGGCTAAAATTACCCTGGTATCTGTTTTCTACAACTGAGATCTGTTGGTGGAAGCGCTCACCGTGCTTGTCACTCACAGCCTCAAGGATGGCCTTGAAGAATTCAAGATGAGATGCATCTTCAAAGACATTCTGCATCCCACTTTTCATAAGATTTAAGCAAGTTTTCTTCGAGTTCATGGTGGCTTTTAACTTTGTGGTTTCCAAGAAAAGTTTTGACTGCAAAAATGTCTATGACTCTAGTTCGTTCTCATTTAGATTAGATGGAGACAATGCGTCGTGGATGACACTGTGAAAACGCCAGCTTCTAGCTTAGCATCTGTCAATATTTCTTTGAATTTATCTTTTAGATATTGGAAACCACCACTTTGATGATCCACACCCTTCACGAAAGTTTTCGTAAGGCCAAGTTTAATGAGAAGTGTTGGAAGATGTACTTTCTGAGGGTCCAGAAGTGCTGGGTGTTTCACACTATCTTTACCATGTTCAGTTCTAGACGGCCAAGCATGTTTTTAGCTGTGGTTCTTGTCATCTCTGCTGTTCTATAGATACAAAAGCACATATGTTTTGAGTAGCTCAGCTGCAACCCAAGAAGTAATGATACAAGTTTAAGGTTGCCACAGATATTACATATGTAGTCCTTATATTTGATGAGCTTTAGTAGCAGTTCCATTGATTCATAAGTCTCATTAAGGCCAGTGGCATGTGCTGCAGTTATTGAAGGTTTTTCATTGCCGTTGTGCAGTAATACATCTTTAAGGCTAGTTTTATGAGAGTCATGGCTCATAGCAGAAGCCAGTCCTTTCCACTAGGCTACTGATATCGTGGCAGAAACAAAAGTTTTCTTCCTGTAAGTCAAATGACGAAAACTGCAAATGGCGATGGCGGAAATGGGGAACTTTGGTGTGTGGCTGAAGAAAATTCCAATCGTGAAGTTTGGAATCAAGCAACTCTGCCTTTTCTTTTGGTAACTCCAAATCGTGTACTAAGTCACCTAACATCTGCTTGACTTAACAAAAGTGGGGAATTAGTTGCATCTGGAACGCCATCTTTCCTTATTTCTATATCACTAGCAGAATTATCAGATGAACTGCTACCTATTGTCGTTACTGGGGGAACTGGTGGTGGATTTGTTTCATCATGTGGTACTGGTTACATTGCTGGTTCGTAGTTTGGGTACATGATTTTTGATTCGTTTTTCTTTGGGAAACAAGCAGTCTTTGTTAAATAAAAATAATCATTGGAATGATTTTTCGGCTCACACTAAACACGGAGACTGAGAACGGTCTGGCTTTTCTTTTGTCATTCATTCAAGCGATTAACATTACGTTATATTGTGCATAGTAAATATATGGTGCCCAGTCCCTCTCTTGCTCTCCGAACTTACAGTCAACATAATACTTGTAGGCAAGTTTAATCATTGTTGTTATGTTTCTGCGTTGTGGCTTAGGTGTATATTGTCCACAGATATAGCAGAAGTTGTCTGGGTGATTTACATAAGCACAGGAGTTGTCTGGGTGATTTACATAGGCGCAGGAGTGGCTGTGTGGTAAGTAGCTTGCTAACCAACCACATGGTTCCGGGTTCAGTCCCACTGCGTGGCATCTTGGGCAAGTGTCTTCTACTATAGCCTCGGGTCGACCAAAGCCTTGTGAGTGGATTTGGTAGATGGAAACTGAAAGAAGCCCGTCGTATATATGTATATGTGTGTATATATGTGCGTGTTTGTGTGTCTGTGTTTGTCCCCCACCCCCCGAACATCACCTGACAACCAATGAAAGAAGCCTGTCGTATATATGTATATATATATATGTGTGTGTGTGTATGTGTGTCTGTGTTTGTCCCCCTAGCATTGCTTGACAACCGATGCTGGTGTGTTTAAGTCCCCGTCACTTAGCGGTTCGGCAAAAGAGACCGATAGAATAAGTACTGGGCTTACAAAGAATAAGTCCCGGGGTCGATTTGCTCGACTAAAGGCGGTGCTCCAGCATGGCCGCAGTCAAATGACTGAAACAAGTAAAAGAGAAAAAGAGTAAGAGTAAGCACGTCTATTTGATTGCATTTTAATTATCATACATTATCTGAATAAAACCCCCAAGAAACTTGTAAAATAATAATTATGATGTACAAAATCGAAAGAAATGCACACCGTAGTATAAAACAAATGCTATAAAAACACACAAGTTACCATAGCTTGTTACTTGCTTACCAGCTGGGAGTTTCTACAACCGCTCCACTTAACTGTTACGTTGCGACTGACCGTTGATCCATTATCATGCTCTTGACTCAGTGTTACCAACTCGAGATAAATTTTATTAATCAAAATCGTGAGAATTTGTATATATCAGGTCATCCCATAAGTTCTGTCCGAGTTTTGAATAAAGAAAACAAGTGATCAAACGTTATATTTAATTGAAATTGAATCCTCAATGTACTTTCCCTGATTATCTATGATTTCCTTCCATCTATTTACAAGCTTTTTAATCTCATCAATGTAAAACTCTTTTGGTTTCAAAGCGAAGAACTCTAAAATATCACTTTCGACCTCCTCCTGGCTTTCGAAAGTTATGCCCCCCCCCCCCCAAATGATTCTGTAAACTACGAAACAAATGGTAGTCTGAAGGAGCAAGGTCGGGAGAATATGGTGGATGAGGAATTTTTCCCAACCAAGCTCTTCGATCTTCTGTGATGTGATCTTTGCAGTGTGGGGTCGCACACTGTCCTGATGAAACATCACTCCTTTTCGATTCACTTTAAAAGCGGGTCTTTTTTTCTTCAAAGCTTCATTCAAACGCTCTAATTGTTGACAGTAGACTTGAGCATTGATTGTTGCATTAGGTGGTAACAATTCAAAGTGAATTACTCCTTTGCAATCCCACCAGATAGAGAGAAGAACCTTTTTCCCATGAAGTTCCCTTCTCGGATTGAGTTCCCTTGTGATTGAACTTTTTCCTTTTTATCAAGCCACTGTTTACGACATTTAACATTTCGATAAAAGGTCCATTTTTTTCATTGAAGCATTCTTTCCCATAAACTGAGTGTATGTTTCGAGTCGCTTTGGCTGCAGAGTTTCGTTTTTTGTACTCATAAAGCATTATGTGCCTTAAATAGAAAGGGTTTTAATCAAAGAAATTTTAATTCTATTATTCTGTAAAATAATATTTAATTAGTTTAAATGTACACAAAGGCATAAAAATAATTTTTAATTCCATTAGACATTCTCAAATACTATTAAATTTCATTCAATTTTAAAAAAGGTAAAATCCGACATAGCTTATGGGAAAACCTGATAGTCGGCAAACAGACAGTGCTTTAACTTTGAAAAGCAAGTTTTATATTATTGGCATTAAGCCAATTAAAACCAAAATCTGGACGTGGTAGGAAATTTTACTAAGCGATTTACATTTTACACAAAATCTAGACGTGATAAAGAAAAAAAAATTAATTTTAGGTTTGAAATCATCATGCCGAAATTAGCTAGGAAAACCTATTTGGTCTTCTGCTACAAAATCTTTGTTGCCTAGTGTTATTCGCATTCGTACATCCTTTAACATATTCCTAAAAAATCTAGCACGATGAACTTCGGTATTAAAAGTCAGCTCAATATCGATTAGTTATGTATGTATGTATGTATGTATGTATGTATGTATGTATGTATGTATGTATGTATGTATGTATGTATGTATGTATGTATGTATGTATGTATGTATGTATGTATGTATGAATGTGTATATATATATATATATATATATGTATGTGTGTGTGTGACCACGTGTGTACCGTTGGCGATTTGTTTCCTCCGGCTTCCCTTTGGATTTTTCCTTTTCCTATGTTTCTGACGAAGAGCTCCGATCGAAGCGTTAAACCCTCCTTCTTTCCTTCCTTTCCTGAACGTCCAATAGCACTATACTTGTTCCACGTCCTCGCGTTGTTGTGTTTTCTCTTTGTGTTTTCATGTTTGGATTAACTATATATATATATATACAATATTTTGTACTGTTACATAAAAATCAATTATTTTGATTTCGAGGCAATATTTCCTTGCCATTTCCTCATTAATTTAACAAATAGCTAACAGAGTCTTTAAATCCATTAGAAAATTAACTTTAAGAAATCAGTTAAATTTCTTCAAATTTAGTGTAAGCTTTTTAGAAGAAGATGAAATTAAAATTTCGTTTTTGGATTTGGTTTGCAAGATTCTTGGATCTTTTCTTTTTGATGGACGGAATTTTCTAGTTAACTAAACAATTTGAAACTTCGTATACTGGTAGAATGTGTTAAAAGAAAACATCATTTTAAACAAAATAGAAAACAAAATTGTAATTCGTAACTTTAACGTAGTTTAATTCTACGAATTTTAACCAATGAAATCGCAGCATTCGAGCTCAAACCATTTGCTGCGTCTAAAAACTCACACACACACGTCTTATTCATCCCTTCTCTCTTCTGTCTTCTACATGTGCTAGAAATAACAGCTATATCCCTTAAATCGATGAATTTCATCGCCCAATAAGAATATTAACGATATATTTTGAATATTTTCTTTATTTTTTTTACCGAAAAGGCTTCTCCCATGGTTTTGAAGGGCCAGAAACAACAAAAGCAAAACAATAATATGCCTAAAGCGGTCTAAAAAATTGTGAAATATTTTTTCATAAAAGGATGCCCCAGCTTGTCGGAGGCTGTGATATAAATTGGGAAAAAAATCCTCGACACTAGTGCGTAATTGGTACTTAATTTATCGACCCCGAAACGATGAAACATTGAACCCCCCTTCTGGTTTATTTACCTTTTGTGTAAATTTGTTGCGGCAAGGGGCAACTCACGAACGTGTATGTATGCTTGTGTGCATATGTGTGTGTATGTATATCTCCGTTTGGATGTGTGTACGCTTATATATTAATTACTATGTGCTTGTGCAAATGTATATGCATGTGTTTGAGAGAGAGAGAGTGACAGAGTGTGTGTGTGTGTGCGGCATGCGTCTGCTATGTTTCTTTATCAATATCGATAACGCAGCAAATGATTTGAGCTCAAATGCTCGGATTTCATTGGTTAAAATTCGAAGATGCTGGGATTTCATTGGTTAAAATTCGAAGAATTAAACTACGTTAAAGTTACGAATTACAATTTTGTTTTCAATTTTGTTTACAATAATGTTTTCTTTTGACACATTCTACCAGTATACGAAGTTTCAAATTTTTTAGTTAACTAGAAAATTCCGTCCATCAAAAAGAAAAGATCCAGATTCTTTATATGAGTTCGTGTATTGAAGCATATTCTGTTGTATCTGGAGAAAGTAATTTTTTTTGTGCCTTATAATTTAACACACTCACCGGTAAAATTTCCACTTATTTCTTATTTTTATTTTCCTAAAATTTTCGTTGCGTCTTGCAACCTTTTCAATAGTCTTGACCCTGTCCGTTATTTACACTGCGTTCCCTTTTGTTTGTTTGTGCGCATGTGTGTTGGTCAGTGGGTGTGTGCCTATGCATTCATGCATGTACACACGCATGTATGTATGTATGTATGTATGTATGTATGTATGTATGTATGTATGTATGTGTGTATGTATGTATGTATGTATGTATGAATGTATGTATGTATGCATGTGTGTGTATGTATATATATGTGTGTCTATGCATATGTATATATGTATGTCTGTGTGTGCATCTGTATGTATGTATTTTGCATATTCATGTGCTTGCCTGTCCGTGTTTGTGTATTTTCTATGTATGTGTGTGTGTGAGCGTGTGTTTGTATATGTATGCACCTCTGTCTCCTTGTGTGTGCATGTCTGTGTGTGTGTGTGTTTTGCAACTATGTACCATGTTTGTATGTATGGATGTGCATCTCTATATGTGTGGACACGTGTCTCCATATGTGTCCTTGTGTAGAGTAAAGTGTGTGTGTATATATGGTCATGTGTTTCAGTCTCCATTGGCGTATCTGTGCTTGTCTGTTCTTATAACCAATGTACCTGTCCGTCTGTATGTTGATCTGTTTATTTTCATATCCATATGCTTACATACAAAAAACAAACATGTGCATACACACGCACTCACACCCACACACCCACCCACACACCCACCCACACACCCACCCACACACACACATGCATACATCTATCTACATAACAATCCACTAACTATTCTACTCTACCTGTGTAAACCATGAGTATGGAGGTATGATATCTACAACGTATATTTCCTATTTAGTATTGGGGGAGTTTCATTTATAAGGACGTACTCCCGTATTTGTCTGACCCAACACTCAGACACGTATTTGTCTGACCCAACACACACACACACGCGCGCACAAACTTACACGTATGCTACGTATGTTTGTATCTCTCTTTCTTTCACTCTCTCTCTCACTCTCTGCCTCTCTCTCACTCTCACTCACTCACTCACTCTCTTCTCTCTCTACGTATGTATGTATGTATGTATGTACGTATGTATGTATGTGTGCATATGTATATGTGTGTGTGTGTGTACGTGTATGTGTGTGTGTATACGCACGCACATGCACATACATGCATAAATGAATGTGTGCGTGCGTATGCTTGTGTAAGTATGTTTTACAAAATACAATTGATACAAAGGGAGTACAAGAAACATCATCATCATCATCATCATCATCATCATCAACAACAATACTCTCATAATATGAAAAACAACAAAATTGTGTACGTCTTTCATTTTATTAGCAGCTTTTGTCAAATATTCTTTTGATGTAATAGTCGCCATTTTGAAAGCTTCTTATTTTGTCATAGTGACTGATGTGAAGTATAAAAACATTTTCCATAAAATTCGGGCAGGTGAGCCGCAGAATGGTAAAAAAAAAATTTTTAAATACGGTCTGTAAAAAAAATTGAAAGAAGTTAAAAAAATTTTGAAATACAAAATGTATTCAATAAAACTAGAATCAAAAACAATAGTTAACTAACCAAAAGATAGATCTACATCGGTGTGTGTGTGTATGCGCGCGCTTGTTTTGTGTGCTTGTGTGTTGGTGTCTGTGTGTGTGTATATATGTATATGAATGGACTATAGCACACAACACATACACGCACGCACATATGTATATATGTATATATATGTATATATATATATATATATATATATATATATATATATATATATATATATATATATATATATATATATATATATAATAGTAAATAAATGGTACAACGAGGCACCGATATTTACTGGAAAATAGCAATCGTAATAAATACGACGCTATAGTATAGCTTCACTGCGTATATACTAGCAAAGACGCGTGTGTGCAACAAACATGAAAAAAATTTGTCTTACCTCTAGGAAGAACATCTGAAAAATGTAAAACCTAGAATCGGATAATGCGGTACCGGTTTCAGACTCTTCAAATACGTTTGACAACGTAGATTTGATTTGTCTTCATCAGCAGCATATACCTGGACAAAATTTCATATGTTGCCACATATGGAGTGAGTACATAAATGTGAAACAAAGTGGGAAAAAGAGTACTCAAATACCAGATGTAGAGTAATATGCTTTATTTAAAAGCGGCAGAAATATAACAAAAACTGTTACTCAGTGTTTCAGCTCCCGTTCGTCGGACAGTTTTGTTAAAATAGAACAGAAATAACGATATGATCAAAACTAGTTAAAAGATACACCTTTAAAAATGGATTTATACGTATACACACACATACATATTTATATATATAGGTAGTGTTTATGGCACTTTAACGTGGGTGTTCTCTAAGAGATGACGATATTGCCGTTTTAACCTTAGGAAGACATCTCCTCCAGTTGGTTTATTCAGTGCACTTTCGCACTCGATATTGCAAGCGGGAGAGAACTCCTGCCTCCCTAGCTTCAAGACCACCAGACAACGTGATTTCAATCCTTTTTGGATCTCTTCGGTGGTGGGCACTCTTTTGCGGGCATGGCTGTAGTCTAACCTCACTGACTTTGCATCCTCGAGAAACACGAATTCGATTTTCCAAAGCTGCATTCCAAAGAAAAGGTCGTCCATAAATTTTTTTAAAATGTTATGAGAAATAACATAACTTTTAGATCGTCAACTCTCCCAATCTCTATCTTTCACGACTATTAAAAAAAAAAAAATTTTTTAAGTTTCAGCTGTTTGATTAAATATTTTTCTTTCCTTTTTTTCTGTCGTCTTCCTTTTTCTGTTTTTTTTTTCTTTCTTTTCGCCTGTTAAAGACTTAAAAACTGATGATGTCATTCCATCAACGTGTGCACGCTACTTGCTCTCGTTCGTACTTTACGTTTGAATTTCTGAATTTTTATCACTTCTTATTTTGAACTTGACAAAGACAGACATACTGTTGAAATATCGTTCAATAAAATATCTTACAATCGAATCGCACTCTTCGTCTTGACTAATAATAATAATAATAATAATAATAATAATAATAATAATAATAATATTAATAATAATACACAATCCTATCAAATATTACCAAAAATGAAGTAGATTGACAAGTTTAGTTTTTGAACCTGTGGAAGGCACTTGATAACAATGCCACTTTTTTTTTACTTCTGTATACCTTCTGTAGGAGTTACCTCAATCCTATCAAATATTACCAAAAATGAAGTCGACCGATAAGTTTATTTTTTGAACCTGCGGAAGGCACACTAGATACCGAAATAGCGTTCATTTGATAACAATGGTACTCTTCTATTTTTTGCTTCTGTATACCTTCTGTAGGAGTTACCTCAATCCTATTAAATATTACTACTACTACTAACAGCAACAACAACAACAGCAACAACAACAACAACAACAATAGTAATAATAATAATAATAATAAAAGAAATGGAAAAACTTTCAAAATTCAAAGGCTGGAAATAGAGGTAACCCGAATGTAGAGTCTAAAAAGAGAAACAATTCCTATCATAGTGGGCGCATCAGGCATGATAAAAAAATATTCAGACAAATGCATAACAAAAACACCAGGACTAACAAATATATATAGCATACAGAAAATAGCACTACTGGGCACGCACACATCCTACGAAAAACACTTTCAGTACAGTAAACTATAAGAGCATCACCGCAAATCACAATAATAATTACAACGAAAGCATAAAAATGACCTTATGAAAAAATGTTTATAAAACTTTGTGCAAAATATATAACAAAAAAATGTAAATCAGGAAAGCGAAGTATTGTGAAACCACAATAAAACTGTGCGTAATTGGATTTCTTTGCATAAAATATAAAACATAAGATACTGAAAAACAGAAAATATATGAAAAGTAGATGTCGATGCAACAATCTATAGAATCTTCTCACATTGAATTCCTTTTCTGTATCATTAATTATGGTTCTTGTCTTCTGTCTCTTTCAATGTATGCTTGCACATCATATAATCTCATGTATGTTTCGAATAATTCTACCAAAAATGCCTTCATCGCATTTTAAACATTAATTCGAGTTCTTTTACTCCAAACATAGTTCGTCTGCAGGCATCACTTCAATTAAAGCAATGATTCTGAAATATCAAATGAGATGGCGTGGTCGTATTGTTCGAATGGCGTATGAACGCACGCCCAAATAGCTGTTTTATGGTGAGCTTGCAGAGGGGAAACGCTATCGGTGTAAACCTAAAAAAAGAGGCTTAAGGACAGCATAAAGACTACCACGAAGTTACTTGGAATGGATCCAGATGACATAGAAACCCTTGCTTCCGATCGAGCTGGATGGCGAACAAAGGTGTGGAGTGGAGTGAAAGCGTTTGAAGAGGCCAGGATAACGCGTGCAAGACTCAAGAGAGATTTAAAGAAAAATCTTACGATCGAGAAGGTGAATCACTATGACCTTTTTGTGTGCACAGTTTGTGACAGACAATGTCTTTCTTTTGCTAGACTCAAATCTCATTTGCAGACCCATGGAAAACGAACCTCCACCAACTATTCTGAATATATGTCTGTGCACACCTTTCATGTATGCCATAAGGTCCCCAAATCTAACGGAGGCCTCAAAAGACATTTTAAGATACTCAAAGATCAGAACTTAACTGCAGCTCTTGGTGGTCCAAATCGAACTTGCAATCTATGTGGGTGTCTTTTCAAAACATTGTCTGGTTTAAAAAGCCATCAGACGCCATCATGGTTCTAAGGTGTGGGTACAGGAGGTGGTCAATCTCTGCAGAAGGAGTAGATAACCACCATATATATACATGTGTATGTGTGTGCGTGTGTGTGTGTGTGCGCACACACACATACACACACAGACACACGCACACAGACACACACACAGACACACACACTAGTTTGCACACTTATATTTAGCACATTCGTGTACACAAAATGGTATTTACTTTATCGACCCAAAAAAGTGAAAGGTAAAGTCGAGCCCAGGCGGCCTTTGAACTCAGAACGTAAAGTCGGAAGAAATTTCGTTAACCACTTTGTCTGTCGCGATAACGATTCTGCCTCTTCATCGCCTTATTAAATATGAATATTGAAATAGAGTTTTATTAACATATAAGTGTGTCTTTATCCTAAACATTCTTGTCACATTTTTAATTAATTCACATGCGTAACTTTGTGGTAGTATTTAATGTTATGATAACCGGCTACATCGGATGTAGCGACATGACTTGAGGATTGGTGAGTAAGTTTCCTTAGGAAGTAAACTGTTTCCTTAAGTGGTCAGCCACACGAAAACTGACCCAAGGCTCTTCAACTCAGAGAAGGAAAAAGGCGTGGCAGTGTGGTAAGAAGTTTGCTTCCCAGGCACATGGCTCCGGGTTTAGTCCCACTGCGTTGCACCTTTGGCAAGTGTCTTCTATCATTGCCTCGAACCGGCTAAAGTCTTGTAAGTGAATTTGGGAAACGGAAACTGAAAGAAACTACTACTACTATACTACTACTACTACTACTACTACTACTACTACTACTACTACTACTACTACTACTACTACTACTACTACTACTACTACTGCTGCTGCTGCTGTTGCTAGTAGTAGTAGTATATATACAAAGAAAGTACTCTATCCGGTTAGAAATGAATATGATTTAATGTGCACTGTATCAAAATAAGAGCTACTAATAGTTTCTTGCCATTAAGGTACATGGTTAAGCAGGTTTTTATATCGTGTCTTGTGTCTACAAGCAGTCTCTTGCTCTGAGCACATGGTTTGTTCTATTTGAAAATCTAGACACTGGTAGACGAGAAAACAAAGTGAGATGAGAAGACAAAGGGTGAGTAAAAGTGAGAAAAGAAAAGAAAGGGAAGGAAAATATTAGAGTTACGCTTTCTTTGACCGTTGTTGTAGATTTATTTATTGAACGGAGAGGGGTAATTAGGCCACAAAATCACTGTTTACCACTTATCTCTCTAAAGTCTACATTTTAGATGTTTCATAGACCTAAACTCCCGTTCTTATAGGCCCTCCCCTAATTCTAAAAATAGACCATGGAAAATAATATGGGTCGCATATCCCTTTCTCCCCAAATGTTAAAGCTAACGCAGGCAACAAGTTCCTGTCTTTTTTTTGTTTTTTAGATAGGCATTTCCCAGTAAATCATAAATATTTTTAACAGGCACTCGATAAATATATACAGATTCTGCCCCAAATACGAAGAACATTATCACTCGTAAGCACTGTCAAGAGTACACTCCCAGTTCTGGTTTTGAGAAGCCTAACTTTTCAAGATTGGTATTTAGGCAGCATGTTGCATATCCCAGCGCTCCAACGATTGCAGGTATAAACCTGAACTTGTAATCTGGATAGAGTAACTGCAGTTTCTCAATAGTTCAACGTAAATATTTCCTTTTTCACTGATCTTCAGCTTTATGTTAACATCTGATGGGCAGCTGATTTCCACAACTGCACACAATTTCTCTTCTCTATCCCAAATCATTATATCAGGTCTCTTATATTTACATTTTATTGAGGTTTTGACTGGAACATTCCACCAGTACTCTCTTTTATTATGAGTGGCTATGACTTCCACCATACTGTGGGCTCTTATTTCTTTGTCTCTGGGGTTAACCTTTCGACAGATCTCGTTATACAGTGCTCTAGCTACAACATCATGTCTCATCAGCAGATAATACCATGATGACATTATTTGGTTTTATTTCAAGATTTCTTGCCAATAAAGAAAGGGCCGGTTTCTAACCTACTTCCAAGGCTCCTTCATTGGAATTTCAACATCAACAACAGGATATTTTTGTTTGTATGCATTATGTTGTATGTATGTATGTATGTATGTAGTATGTATGTATGTATGTATGTATGTATGTATGTATGTATGTATGTATGTATGTATGTATGTGTTTATGTATTTATGTATGCAAGCATATGGGTAGAATTGTATGTTTTGTTTTATGTAAGCATTCTCATGCATATAGTTGCATATCTAGACATGCTCATATTTAAATGTTGAATTTCTGGATAGTTTTACAGACTTTTACAGTTCCAGTGATGGATTGGATCTGTAGTCTTCGAATTAGTTTTCTCCTTTCTGGTTTTGAGAAGCCTAGTTTCTCAAGGTTAATATTTAGGCAGTGTGTTACATATCCCAGGGCCCCAATAATTACAGGTATAAACCTGAACTTGTAATCTGGATAGAGTAACTGCAGATTTCTCAATAGTTCAGCATAGGTATTCTCTTTTTCACTAACCTATCCGCTGGGCAGCTAATTTCCACAACTGTACACAGTTTCTCTGTATGTATGTATGTATGTATGTATGTATGTATGTATGTATGTATGTATGTATGTATGTATGTATGTATGTATGTATGTATGCATTTATGTATATGTGTTTATATATACACACATGTATATGTATTCGGTAATTTTTCTTATTAACAATTTTTGTGTGCGGAGAGAGGGAAGAGGGGAAAAGAGTGACATGGTGATTAGGCTTGGATGAATTGCAATTTAATTTGACGCTTGTGTGCTTTGAACTAAGAACGTAGATTTAACTCTCCTGCCTTCCACCACTTTGACATACATTTAAGATTGTAACAGGAACAGCGGTTCTTCTGAAAAAAAAAATGAATATCTTACAAGTCATTCAGTCACTGATAAAAAAAGCATTCACAAAAATCATTTAAGAAGCAACGCAACAAGGTATCCTGAGAGCAAACCAAGATCAATATTGGAATCAATTATGAAGAGAGGTTGTCAAATCAAAGATTAAAATTGTATCCAAGAATAAATTTAATGACTATTGAAATAACCTTCAGTTTGAAATATGGGTAAGTTGACATTTATAGATTTAGGGTATCAGACATAAAAGTTGAAATTAATGTTATCGTTTTTTATTTTTTTTATATTAACTTGGGTTGGATAAAGTTGCAGTTTCATATAATACCGCTTGTCTTGATTTTGCGTCTTGATTTCTTATGTAGAATTCAATATGCTAAGATTTGATCCCACCACTTCTCGTTAAGTAGTTCTTTGTCTTCCTTTGATGTCAATACTTTTATTGACATCATAGAACTTATGCAGCCAAGAATCACTGTCCATTCATATCCCTTATTCACACAATTATAGTTGTTTTTTTACTTTCAATGCCTAATTGGGGTCAACCGTTTTCTGCTCTGTTGTTCATGCAAGATAATGTGGAAAATCTAGTAGAACGTATTCATTTTACTCATTTCAGAAAATTCCAATATCTTCTAACCATGCAGAACCTTTTATTACTATAGCTATTGTTTTGTCACTAAAACCAAGTTTAGTACCAATTAGTGCCTTTGGATAATCGTGAACAGTACAAATCCTATTTCTTCTTCAACTATATTATTCACAGAAAGGTAAATGACTAATTTTCTTTCGTAAAACGTGGGAATATTTATAAATTATGCTACCGGACAATTGATATTTCTGACTAGTTCATAATATATTTACCAATATATTATGGGGCAGTTGTAGAATTAGGGCCAAGCAACTGAACTTAACCTATCGGTTTTCATTCACAATTATAAATGTTCTTTCGGAATTACATCAGTAAAGTTGATGTGAAATACCATGCATGTCATACCATCACATTCCCTATATCTCGGTGTTTGATAACTACGTGTTGGTATTGCTTATAAATGTAATTTGAAATCTAGCATTTCGATTTAATAAACCTTCTTTTACAAGATAATTTAATAATAAAGATTTCTAAAATGTGTTAATATTACGAAGAAAAACACATTCAAGTTTGAATAAAGACATCAAGCAATAATAAGATAAATAACTACATTGACAAAATTGTAATAATATCTATGAAATGAGAGAGAAGAATGCAATACAAACCAAGTATAGACTAATATCTCCATTAATGTAGTTAAATAAATCTAATAGTCTCCCCATTTATCCTATCGATGTAATAACATTACGTCGAGGGTTTTATAAGTTTGCATTAACAACAAAGATTTCTGCTAATGCATTCAATAATTTTTGCGTAGGATTTCTTATGTTTTCTACTTATTCTCCACGGTATTCTCGCACTTGAATTTCTTCCACTATTTTTTCCCTTCATTCTATTTTTTTTTATTTTCACTTATTTTCTTGGTTATTTGCTTTCTACACTATCATCGTTTTCTGTTATTGTTGATGTTGTTGTTCTTGTTTCTTGCTTTAGAGAAATTGTTATTCTTGACGTCTATTTTTACAAAATATCTGGTTGTAGGAAGAGATTGATGCTGATAGCTAGAACGCTGAAAGAAAACTTATTTGCTCAATTATTGGTGCCAACTTTGATAAATATATAAGAACCACTATATTGCATATTTGGCAACATGTTCATGGTTATCAATGTGACACATGGTTCTAAGCTGGAATTCTACCAAAAGACAGCTCTTTTATTTTTGGATATTCAATGAATAAATTCTAGTAATTCTTGCGAATCGCAACAAACTAAGATGTTCGTTCACGGTTTACCTGTCAAACTTTTATCAGCAAATATATTTCACCTGTGCCACGATGCATCACACGTGTTTCAAATCTTGGTACAAAGCTAGCAGTTTTTTTCACAGAAAGGGCTAAGTCGATTACATCGACCTTAGTGCTCAGCTGGTACCTATTCTATCGACTCCGAAAAGACGAAAGGCAAAGTCGACATCGGTGGAATTCCAACTCAGAACGTAAAAATGAAATGCCGTTAAGCATTTTGCCCAGCGTGCTAACGATTCTGCTAGTTCGTAATAAAATACATTTCAGCTTTAATCCACGTAAGCAGGTGGAAGCACACATTACTGTTGTAATGAGGGAAGGGACTATATAACTGGTGCTGGAATCAGATTCTCCTACAAAAGAAAATACAGAATCACCTCTTTATGCTCTTCTTACTTCCTCTTTCCTTCTCATCCAATATATTAAAGTCTACCATGGAGTTTCATATGCCATCTAAGCACCATAGAGTTTAGGATTGAATAAAATTTCCTTAAAAACAGCCATTTCTTACACCCCGCTGGGTATAAACTTGCCTTTTATTTCTTCAAAGCTTTCAAGTTCCCTTGCTTTCTCTCTAATCGTCGTCAAATATATTCATTTCATCCGTCTACTTTGTCCATCATTGTCCTCTATATTAATTACGGGTTTGGGAGATCCAATCTTCTAGAGTTTTCACTTAACTTTTGTCCTTCGTTTTCTCGCCATATCCTACCCAACCCCATTTCAACGATTTTAATAAGCTGACAATGTCATTACGCTTTATCTATCTTCAAACTCATTTCGTTTTATGATCTACTTGACATCGCAAGTATAACGATTTCTTTACTTCAGCACCAAAAGAATCTGTTTGGATGATTGTATATTCATCTTTTAATAATGGAACTTATATTTTCTTCGTAACAATCTAAATCTTTCTAACATAATCGATCTAATTTGTGTTTTAAAAACGGTGCTAATTTCACCACAAATTCACCCCTGGTCTGAGTTATGCTGTGTGATAGATCCAACTTTACTATCTAGAAACATATTTTTGTGAACCCTGAAATAATCCAAAAATTAACTAAGCACTAAAACCAACGAAGTCACATAAAGTTTGATGAATATGATATATCTGTTTATTTCTTTACTTAATCGCCGGACTGAACCCTAAGAAGTAAGAAAATTCGCATCGAACTAGAATAACTGTCTTCCTCATACCTTTCAATCAACTCACACCCCACAAACACCTATTTCTCTCCTATCGTTCTCTTTTCACTCTTCCTATGCAAACACCACACTTTATTCTCATTTACTTTACCTAACAGAAGAATCTTCAGCCAAAAACTGTCAGAAGAGCCAAAATAAACCACAAACTGATTCCAATTCAATGTCAAAATTTTCTTCGTAAAAGTTAATAAACATGTATTCTATTAAAAATGTTAATGTTAAATTGTTTTTATTTATAGCTTCACATAAAAAGTAACGTATATAAACCTATATACGAGGGGGTACCCAAAAGAAACCGGAATTTTGCAATATTATTTTGTTCCCTTAGTTTTAAATGAAATTTTGCTTTTATCGCCTTCAAAGTGTTCTCCAAGCAATGCACCAATCCAGACGCATTTTCCTCTGTTCGAAGCAGTCCTGGAACTCTTTTGAAATGATGCCTTTTAACGCCTCCGTCGTTTTTTCCTTCATCTCTTTCACATCTACAGGATGTTTTCATTCGGGGTGGGGACACAAAAAGTTGTTGGGAACAAGACTGGGTGAATTGGGAGGGTAGGTAAGCCAGGTCATGCCATTCTTGGTCATAAACTGTCTCACACCCAAAGCGGTGTGCGTAGGCGTATTGTCGGGATGAAGCAACCACCAGCTCCACTTTTCCATAAGTCGTAGCGTTTTCCTCTCACCGTGTCTCGCAAATGTTTGGTTAAGAGTTTGATCAGGAGGAACATATTCTGTGTGTCAATTCCTTTCGCGTCGATGAAACAAATCAGTATCGTCTTGACACTGGACTTCACTTGACGCACTTTTTTTGGGGGGGGGGGGGGCGAAGTGACATTGAATGCTTCCATTGGCTTGATTGTTGCATCGTTTCTGTGACTGCTTTTGATCTTCCATGAGCAAGCGAAGCGCAAATTCCTTGTCAGGCGCTTCATGACGCTCTAATCATATTAACAAGTTCGTCAATTGTTCGGTGACGGTCCTCCAAGGTCATTTCATGAATTTTCGAGATGTTTTCATTCGTTCGGGAGGTTGACGGTCACCCTGAACGAGGTTGGCCTTCAAGCGACAAGTGACCATTCCTAAAGCATAAAAACCACTGATAAACTTGTGTTTTACTCATGGCAACGTCCTTGTAAGCTGTTTGAAGCATGACAACTGTTTTGACCGCTGTTTTTCCCAGCAGAAAACAGAATTCCACGGAAGCACGCTGTTCCTTCGTAGTTGATCATTAAATTTCTTTATTTTGATGAAAGGGAATAACCTGAAGTTTCTATGCACAAATATCTAAATGTTTTCTACATGGAACGTTTCCAAGAGATGAATATTTAATTTGCTGTTTACGTACTCCCCCGCGATGTATTAAACTTTTATCTTGTTATCTGATATAATTCTCCTTGTATTGTGGAAGTGTGATGTAGTAAATGAAATGTTTTGTTTCGCAATTCATATTCATTTTAGTCTTCAGTTTCTTTCCATATTTGAAAATTTTGAGTTTTCCCTGTTCACACGTCCCAAACCAAAGATATTCACATATTATTTTCCTCAATTATTTCTTCTGTTGTGGATTTCAACTTTGTTAAGGGTCTTTTAATATCTGATGGCTGATTTCAGCTGTTGATAATTTGTGATTTTTAAATTATTTTTCTGAGATTTGATGAGAATTTGAAGGTATCGTTTTGTTCGAATGTAAGGCGTTATGATTTCCAGGATTATGGGTGACTACAAACGGAACATTTATGCTTTTGCTTTTGAGTTCAACCTCGAGGATTTCTTTTACCTTGGTTATGGGATAATTCACTAAGTTTTTTTTTTTTGGTTTCTGATGAAATATTTTTAGTCCTACTAATCATTTCCATGACTATCGAGTATATACATCTTATATTAAATCAAGTGTTCTTTTTAAAATAGGATGAGCGGCTAGATCTAGGATCTAAGTATTGGTATATATCTGTATGCTTGTCGCAGAGATGTCTAAAAAGGAAGTTTCCTTTCATTCATTTCCATGGTAAATTGAATGCGATTTATTAATTTAAGGAATCTTATAAGGTCTTCCTAGTTTCTCTTCCTGAATATGAAGAAATCATCCAGTAATCTTTTTCCAGCTTTTGTTTTCAATAAGATTGAAAATGGTGATCAGAATTAATCGCAATCAGGCATAAAGTTTTTCTTCAACGTATCCTGTCACTACTGCTTCAAACGTGTGGCAACTTTCATGTCAATTTCCCTGAGTATTTGAAGGTAATATTGATTATCAAAGAGGAAGTATTCTCTTTAGTATAAAACAGCAACCTTGGACGTGGAACGATATACATTATTTACATTATTTACATTTGACGGATATTTGTCCTTATCTTGTTTGTTGCTAACACAATGTTTCGGCTGATATACCCTCCAGCCTTCATCAGGTGTCTTGGGGAAATTTCGAACCTTGGTTCTTATTCCTAAGGTATTTTTCGATGTTATTATTATTATTATTGTTGTTGTTGTTGTTGTTGTTATCATTATTATTATTCAGGTCACTGCTTAGAATCGAGCTTGGAATCTTGGGGTCAGTAGCCCGCGCTCTTAACCTCTATGCCATATACCCGTCAATTGTAAATAATGTGCATAATTCCTCATCTCTTAAATATAGAACTGTATGGAACGATATGTCAACTAATTGCGTTCTGATAACAATATCTGCAACCAGACTGCTGCTGGAGCTGTGTTGAACCTGTCTTCTTGGGAACCATCACTTCCTCATGGTTGGGAAACTTGCATATAAGAGCAACAATCGGCTTTCCTAGAAAAAAGTTTTACCTCGACATACCTGTGTCTTGAAGAGAAATATTTGTGGTGCAGATTTTTGCTGTTACAAGGCATATGGATTCACTGAATACCTACTTACCGACCTACCTACTTACCTACCTACCTACCTACCTACCTACCTACCTACCTACCTACCTACCTACCTACCTACCTACCTACATACCTACCTACCTACCTACCTGCTTGCCTATATACATACACACATAAGTGTTCGTGTGTGCTCATCTGAGTGTGTAGGTATATATAGATGTGCACATTTTCATAAATGTATGCCTGTATATATATATCTGTATATATATGTATGCATATATATATATATATATATAATATATATATATATATATATATATATATATACATATATATATATATATGTGTGTGTGAGTGTGTGTATACTTATATATATGTATATATATGTATATATATATATATATGTATATATATATGTGTGTGTGTGTTCACACATACATATAACGAATACCTTCCTAGCTTCTAAGCTACGATTTGAAACCGAATCTACATTTTCCTACCTGTTCCTTTCTTATTGTTGTCGACTTTTGCACTTAGAAATCTATGTGAGTCAACTGCCACACTTAGTTAAATTCTATTGTTTAAATCAACATTTTCAGGTAAATAGGGTTCAGGCAGATAAGAGACGGAAAATCCTTTGTCTAACCTATCCAAATTTAGAGAAAATATAAATACAGAGCCCAAACTTTGTTGTTCCCTTTTCTTGGCGCCGACGGAGGAAGCACCTTATGTGAGGGACAGATTTTACCCCCTCTGCTTGTTTAGATCCTCTTGCTCTTTCTCCTTTTCCCTTTCAGACAAGTTTTCTACCAATCATCCTCAGATGAAGTTAACTACCAACAGAATAGATAACGCAAGAGAAAATTAATCATTGAGTAACAACTCAAAGAAGTTGTATCAAAGAAGTTGTAACGATGAAAATAAAGGGCTTTTTCAACTAATAATGTTTTCTTCCTGTCATTTATTTGGTTCCAACAATCGTTACTTATATATAATGCTTCCTCTTTTTTTTTGCATCTTTCCGTGTTTAGTCTTTGTTCATGTGAAAGTGAATATACTAAAATACAAACGAAAATGAAAACAAAGGAAACGAAGGAGAAAAGCAAAACAGACACTGAGAGACGGACACAACATGAAACAATACAGAAAAAAAAACTAATAGATATCATACTTTCTTGGTGTAATTAGGAAGACAGACCATATTGACAGGGGTTTTAAATGTGGTGGTTTTCTAAATCAAAATGGTTTTTTGTTTCATTCTCAACATAAAACAGGTTAATTAAAGTAATTGATATACTAATAATAATCTTATCAAATAAATCCTCAAAATCATTTGCACGTCGCTACCAATTTTCGTTGTAGTTCTCATAGCATACACCTGGT
>NC_043004.1:26548499-26588499 GCF_006345805.1 Octopus sinensis
CGCCAACTGCCGCTGCAAAGAAAATAAAATTAATTGCAAAGGAAAAAGCCCATGAAAAATTAGCTAGCAGATGGGAACAGAAGAAGCCCCTACATGGCAAGTATCTGGCCTGTAGCAAATAAGCTGATGTCGACCAGAAACAGGGCTAAAAGCAAAGAGTGAAAGTTTCATATTAGCTGCTCAAGACCAAAGATTATTAACCCGGAACTACCAAGCCAATGTGATTAAAAATGGAGCTGACCCAAAATGCCGATTCTGTAACGATGAGATTGAAACTATAGACCACCTAATCTCAGGATGTATAGTCTTAGCACCTGTAGAATATAAAGCAAGACATGACAGAGTCGGCCAGTATTTACATTGGAAAATATGTCAGCATTATAAAATCAAAACTGCTGACAAATGGTATAAACACCATCTTGAAGCTGTGACTGAGGGAGAAAGTGTATAGATTCTATGGGACTTCCTTGTACATGCCGACAAAACTATAAAAGCTAATAAACCGGATATTATTTAAAAAGATCAGACAAAAATGATGTGTTTATTAATTGACATGAGTATTCCTTGCGATCACAATATAGCGGCGAAAGATCAATAAATATAAAGACTTGCTAATAGAAATTGAAAAAATGTGGCATCTCAAGGCGACTACAGTACCAGTGATTGTAGGATCTCTAGGAATGATAAAAAAAAAGGTACTGAAACTTATTTGAAAATGATACCAGGCTTACCATCCATACAGGAAGTGCAAAAAGTCGTATTAACTGGAACGTGTCATGTAATGAGAAGAGCACTATCGCTATGAAAACAACATCCATTCACGAATTTATTTATTTATTAATTTTTAAATACATATTTCACCTATGAATTTGCGCGTGTAATCTTGGAATGCATACAATGAGCTTCTCTGCTCTAGGTGTACGGAAAACACTCGGCGAGAAACGGAAGAAAATTTGTAGAAAGAAGGAAAAAATGATAATAATAATAAGAGAGAGAGAGAAGGCGAGAGAGAGAGAGAGAGAGAGAGAGAGAGAGAGTAGGAAGTAACCTAATTTCAATGAGGCTATATTGACTCACGACCTTAAAAATTATCCTGTTGAAATAAGCAATGTGTATGATCGAATGTAGCGCTGGTATAAAAAGCGCTGGTATTAATTTAATGTTCAGCCTCGTGGTGTATATATCTTTGATCTGTCATCGCTAGCCCAAGTAATACTATAATACATACATACATACATACATACATACATACATACATACATACATACACACATATATATATATATATATATATTATATATATATATATATATATATATCAAGAAAACCAAAAATGGAACAAGAAGGTAACAGGCGACAACAAAACATCCGGACAGTTAGACGATACTAAAAAGCACAGGAAAAAAACATGAGACATTCGGAGCTTCCTATCAGTCGAGTTCCAGATCATCTTTGCAGTTTCAGCCGGTTACACACGATACATACATACATATATATATATATATATATATATATATATATATATATATATATATATATATATATATATATATATATATATATATATACTTTCACTACAATGAGAGGTTGTTGTTGTTGAGAGAAATACAGCAAGAGAGGGAGAGAGAGTGTGTATGTGTGAAATAGAGATAAATGTCGCTATACTAATTAGCAAGCTTTGATTGAAAGCAGGAATAAGAGATACATTGTACTTGCATCTAAAACAATCAAGCAACGTGATGCGCGGCTATTCTAATCAGAAGAAGTTTCAACTGCGAAGGGGCGTCCAGTAAGTCGGCAGATATGATATATTGTTATTAACAATCTAGCCTTAAAAAGTGTGAAAAATATATATCGCCACGAAATAAGCTATAAAAAATCGCGGACGATATTCACAATTCCGCGAATATGCGGTGGTGTCCGTGAACAATTGTTAGTTCCACGAATAACTGAGACTGCGAATGCAGAACCGCGAATGTATATAATATAAATTACAATAACAAAACCATCATCAATGACATCTACATCGTAACATCTGTGGCGTGTTAAAAGAAGTTAACCGATATAAGTCAGTTCCAGTAATGGAAGGCATATAACACAAAGGATAGTACTACCTTGCACGAAAAATTTATAAGAGAAAGAACAAGGAAGAAAGGGTTATATGTATGCTTTTAAACAATTGGAGGAATACTTCCACCTAATTTCTCAAAAATAGTGGATCACTCGTTGATATATGCTAAGACTACGTCCTCTTGACAGATGGAGAGTATATGAAACCATATGTCTATTATCTGTAAGTGAAGAAAAATCACCGAGAAGGAAAGCAGATATGCTGCTCTCTACCTTGGCCAAAAAAGTAGTTTCACAGTTTATGGGAAGGTAAAATGCAAGAGTCACAATTAAAAATATTGATATGGACGTTGACCTTTTCAGCACAGTATGATGATCAGGTAGGTTATAGTACCAAGTTAATATAATTATTGTCCCTCTCGATAGATAGAAAGGCCATACCTTTTGAAAATCTTATAAAATCTTTTTCCTAAGTAGTTCTAATTTTCTATTAGATGCATTTTTTATAATGAAAAGTGCATCGTGTCTATACAGTCCTCCTCCGATTTCAGGAAATTCATCATGCAGGTCGGATAGAAGATAGATTCTAACAATGTCAGTCACTTGGGCGGAGTATGCAGAGCCCATTGTGATATCAAAGCAATTGGGAGTGTCCTTTCCGGTCCAGAATTTGTTGTCAAGGTCAATAATGGATTTGCGGGCCGCCAAGATAACGTTAATTTCATTCATGCTAAGGTTAGTATATCTCCTAACGAAAAGATAAATGTAGATGGTGTGGTGTTTGTGGAGCTGGAAAGCTTTCTTTAGAAACCTTAATAGCAGAGGATGTTGATGTATGATGTTGGAGATACAGGATATAGAGTCGACATATCAGGAAGCCAAATATATTGAACACTGTCCGATCACACCACCACCACCACCGCCACCGCCGCCGCCATCACCTCCACCGCCGCCGCCATCACCTCCACCGCCGCCGCCATCACCACCACCACCTCCGCCGCCACCGTCGTCGTCGCCGCTGCCACCGCCGACCACCACCACCACTACCACCACCACTGACTTCAAACAATTATAAAAGTGTAATAATTGCGCCCACTTCATAAGAAAAATATTCCTGGAAAAAGGTTTTCTTCCTTCCTTCCTTCCTTTTTCCTTCCTCCTTTACTTCATTCATTCATTCGCTTGTTCGTTTATTCATGTATTTATTCATTCAATCATTGGTTTATTCATTCATGCATTTATTCATTTTAGTTTTGAATGTCTCCATTATTGGCCAGAATCAACCAATGACTGTTCGTCTATGTCAAAGTAGAGCAGACATTGAGCCATTGCTTCAAAACTTGGAATCTTTGACACAATTTTATGTTTTTCTGTTGGTGATTTTTAAAAACTTTTTACTTGTTTTTCTTTGCTGCACTTCAGCAGACAAATCAATATTCTATTTAGAGATATCACTAAAGAATGAGAAGCAAAGCCAGCAAGAGGAATAGATATTGGTTTTGAACAGAACAATAATATTTCTGAGAAAGATACAAAAAATATATATATTAAAAACAAGAGCAATTTCATCAGAATCTTCTATATTGTTGTTGTTATTTATTTTTTCGATTCTATTCAATCTATTCTCAAGTATATTGAACATTGATAGTGAAGTCAGTTATTGCACGGTGTTAAGATTCAGAAGTGATTGAACGAATTCTAGGAAAGTTCAGTCCTTATTGATAACAAAGAGGAACTCTTTACATACAAAAGGACAAGTGAACAATGCATCTGTCATCAAATGTGAGAATATTGAATATTGTGGAAGCACAGACAATAAAATATGGAAGGTCTTTAAAGCCTGTTAAGAACTGTGAAAATAAAGGATACACAATGTATGATGAGAATTGCAGAAAATGGCTTCATTATACGTGCATACACGTCTTGACACCATCAAAAACTTCTTGCCACATTGTTAATGGCCAGATCTTTAAGAAACCCATACGTTTATATAGCTACATATACTTACACCTTGACTGCAACTTTAAATTTATACCTGTGATTATTGGGGTATTTGATTATGTAATTTCCCTTGAACTAATCTTAGGAGACCAGGTTTCACAAAACGAGAACGATCACAATTAATTTTGAAATTACAATTAAAGAACCGACTGCTCAAATAGTTTATGTCGTATTGATTTTCATGTGGCTTCAAGTACTTTTAAAATTTGTGTCTACAGTAGCAATCCATTAATGGCACAGTAAAATTACGTATTACATACTGCTGGAGTTTAGATATAATAACTACATATATATATATGATATATTCATACACCTATACATGCATACGTACACACGCATGAATAGTTACATATAGATACATATATACATACATATATACATATATGCCTAAATATTAGTCTAAAATCTTTGGCTTTTAGTTGGAGATCAGTTGTTCATGAAGTGGTGAAAATTCTTTAAAAAATAAATTAGAACATGCATATACTTGCGTACATACATACATGCATACATACACACATACTCATACACACACATACACTCGCACACATATAAATCATATATCATATATACGTACACACAAACGCATGCATATATCTATGATGTAAAGTTTGATTCAACCGTCTTTTCATCGACAATCAAAATAGCTGTACAATCTGATGCTTTTAGAGTAGTTGCGCAATAGGCACCACACAAATATACTAATTCGTTATAATATCTACCACTTCCCAGTTTGTTTTGGTTATTTTGAATGACATCATAATAAGCATTTATATGTTGTACATCGTTGAAGACCGCAAGCATAGACTTTAGAAATTGTTCTAACCTCTAACCGTCTTTCCCCATTCCACTCTCTACCTGACTATTTTTTCATCACGTCTCCATTTATTTATTTTTCACATTCCACGTTTTTATCAGTGTTTTTTTTTATCTAACACAGTTAGAAAATCCTCGGTACTTTCCAGGAAGTTTTGACCAAATTTCCCGGAAGTTAGGAAATCATCGGAACTTTCCAGGATTTTTCGACCAAATTTCCTGGAAGGTAGAGAATCATCGGAACTTTCCAGGATGTTTTCGACCAAATATCCAGGAAGTTAGAAAATCCTCGAAACTTTCCAGGAAGTTTTCGATCAAATTTCCCGGAAGTTAGAAAATCATCGGAACTTTCAAGGATGTTTTCGACCAAATTCGCCGGAAGCTAGAAAATCCTCGGAACTTTCCAGGATGTTTTCGACCAAAATTACCAGAAGTTAGAAAATCCTCGGAACTTTCAAGGATGTTTTCGACCAAAATTACCGGAAGTTAGAAAATCCTCAGAACTTTCCAGGAAGTTTTCGACCAAATTTTCCGGAAGAAAAAAAATCATCGGAACATCCCATTAAGTTTTCGACCAAACATCACGAAATTAGAAAATACGCGGAACTTCCCAGGAAATTTTCGACGAAATTTCCCGGAAGGTAAAAATTCTTGGAACTTCCCAGGAAGTTTTTGACTGAATTTCCAGCCAGTTAGAAAACACCGGAACTCTCCCGGAAGTTTTCGACCAAATTTCCCGGAAGTTAGAAAATCCTCGGAACTTTCCAGGAAGTTTTCGACCAAATTTTCCGGAAGGTAAAAAAATCGTCGGAATTCCCCATTAATTTTTCGACCAAACATCCCGAAATTAGAAAATACGCGGAACTTCCCAGGAAATTTTCGACGAAATTTCCCGGAAGGTAAAAATCCTTGGAACTTCCCAGGAAGTTTTCGATCAATTGTATAATGCTTTGGTTGGAAATAGCTGTGGGAATGACATGAACATTGTGAATAAAACAAAGTCGAGTATACTATTTTCCCCTAATTGGACAGGTAATAATTTGCTGTATGGGAAAGTCTTTTGCTGTATCGAGGAAAGGGTTCATATCCCTCCACATCAGTTGCTTGGTTCCAGGCTGGATATAATCCTCGGACCAGCTAAGATTAGTAAAATTAAAGACCCCTGTTAAAAGCATATTAGCCTGTGTGCTGGCCTCAGCTAGGGTTAGACTTGTGAGTAAAAAAAAGCACCTCTGAAGTGATCTTCGTTGTTAACCGCGTCAGGATGACGGTAGGTAATACTTTTAATATCATTTCCTTTTTATATAAATTAGTCTGAAATTGTCGAATACATTTCTTTGCAAATTAGGTAAACGGGAAAATAAACGGGAATTCTAGATTTAGAATGCAAAATATAAGCTCCTATGAGCACACATAACTCAGCCCCATCGTATACCCCCATCAGTACATCAAAAAGAGAATCCTCACTCTTTTTGACCCAAATAGAATCCTCGTAGAAAAGAAGGGATTTCCTTACATGTATTATTCAGAAATAATATCTATTTCTGAATCATCAATGCTGGCATACTGCTTGGCGAAGTTTAATGCTTTTAGAAGCAAAGGCCTGGATATTGACGGGTAAAAGTCAACAATATCAAACTGTGTAAAATTGCAGTTATGCCTATGGCTAATCCCTTTAAACCAATCTATTGCTGACTTGCTATTTTTCCAAATCCGTAAATTTAATTCACTATCTTAGTTAAAATACGATCTAAATATATTTGCTAATAACACCTATTTCAGTTTTAGGCGGATTGATCAATCTACATTTTTCTATTAAAATTAGCTTTATGGTATTCTAGGAAAAAATCCAATGGTTAGGGTTCCATCTCTTTCAGCTGTTTCTTCTTCCTACTTATGTAGAGTCGCTCATACTTTCAACAAAAGAAGCGGATTACAACGGAGTAAGCACATAAATGTGAAACAAGGTAGAAAAAGAGTACTCAAATACCAGAGGTAGAGTAATATGCTTTATTTAAAAGCAGCAAAAATATCACAAAAACTGTTACTCAGAGTTTCACGTTCCCGTTCGTAGGACAGTTTTGTAAGAATGGAACAGAAATGATGATATAATCAAACAAAAACAAAAACTAGTTTAAAGGATACACCTTTGAAAATGGTTTTATTTCATTGGTCCTTTCGACTAACGGTCTTAAGCATGCAATGAGCAAAATAAATTCAGTATAAATTCATCCTACTGTAAAATCGAAGAAAACCTTAAATCGAAGGACAGATTCCATATACATATGTTAAATAATTATATACGAAATATAAGTCAATTAATACATTAAAATTAAAATTGTTTAAATATAATAATATATATGTATAATTTTATTTTCATTTTATTTTCATATTATTTCAGTCATTTTAGTATTTATTTTTATTTATCTTTATTATATTGTTACCTTTTATTATTATATTTTATTATTTTATCTTTGTCTGTATACCTTATCGTTGTCTGAATATTTTATTATCTTTATTTTTATTATGATTCATTATTTACTTTTACTTATTTTTATATTTTATATTTTAATATATTTTTATATACTTTAGTTTATTATTATTATTATATTAAAAAAAATTAATACACATATACACAAATAACTAAACATACTTTTATCTACTTAGTTGGAGTTCCTAAACCGATCAACATGTAGCTTCGTTAATGTCCTTTTGCTGTGATGATACTTTGCTCTAAATTTTCAAAATGCAAACTTATTTTATTCTATATGATTGTAATTTGTACTGAGTGTAAATTGAAACAATTGTATGCAATGTTAAAAGATGTTTTATATGACACATTCTACCAGTGTCCGAAGTTTGAAAGTGTTTAGTTACGAAAAATTATTTTTTAAAGCTGTAGGTCAAAATGCAAAGATCATATATATATATATATATATATATATATATGATACTTTAACAAAAGGCGTGAATTCAGCTTCACAACCTTCAATGGAGTGAACGTTACTGAAGAGTATTAATTTCCATACGAAATTAGGATGTTAATGTAATGGAACATGTGCTTTATGTGGCTAAAGAGTCTATGACTTATTTCTAGCAATGCCGGTGCTCACTGCACCTGTGGTCACTTTTAGAAAGAGAGAGAGAGAGAGAGAGAGATTAGGTGATTGATTTATGTATGTGTGTTTGTGTGTATACAAGTTAGTAACCAAACAAAGATAAGTAGCACTCAGCACATTTGGTTTGAATTAAATTGAACCAGGTGGGCATGTAAGGCGCGTCAATCTCCTTAGGTGTTTGGAGACTGAGGAGATTGTCTAAAAACTTCTAATTGCTTCTAGCTGTTTATGCCACTACTCATCAGTTCAAATCACGTGGTTATAATGCTACCGAAGTAAAATCAGTTACCTTATTTTGGGTGACCATTACAGACAGGATGTTTGCACCGTTTTGACGGCAGGCTGCAGTGCGGTAAATTCAGTGACAGCTTGTCTACAATATTAGATACTTCATTCTAATTTTAAATTTTGTTGAATACTATTGACTGACGGATTATATGCAGTTTCTCATGGCAGCATAGTTAGCAGTCACAAACTCCATGCCAGTAATGTGGGAATCATTGTTACTGCCTCAAAAGGTTCCCTGTTTTAATAAAATTTAAGCCTCTAACTGCTTATAACCCAGGTATATCTCTCAGGACCTAGTTGACCCACACGCAAGGTCAGGCATATAGGTATTGCTTGCCTGTATAGACGACCCCCTACTCGTGCTAGTCAAGCGATCTCAATTTGTAATTGAACACCATCAAAACGGTTCTCCCACACAATGATTTCTGTTACTAATGTGTTCAGACACTGCTGTATCACATGATTGTTCCTGCTAATTTCACCACGATCGGTGCAAATTACAAGAAATTGATGTCTCTGGCGATACTAGCCTACAGTTTACTGTCAGTGTGACACCAGCATCCTGCCAACACCGTGTCCGTATCCATTGACGTTACCAGTTGTTGAATGAAAAAAATCTCTTAGGTTGAATTTGATTTGAGCGTTCTTTCTGTTCGCGTCTATAAACTGTTAATGTTTCAGCAAGTAAAAATGACAACTCGCAAAACACACACACACACACACACAGCGACAGGAATTATCTAGGAACTCTATGTACATGAAACAATAGTTAAGTGGGCGTTACATCTTACATCTTAGTGAGAGAAAGTACACCATTTAATTAAAAATCCTATTGCAATAAAGAGAGGTAAAGATAAACTCAACAAATAATTACATGTCTAACTCAAATTCTAATTACTTCATATCTGAGATTTCTCACACTCTTGTAATGATCAATTTTCAGAACCATCAGTCATTGAAACTTCATCTCTCTCTCTTCCCAGGGAAAGTAACTTTTGTTAAAATGTTTTTGCTTACTACACATACATGTGCATATACATACAATCAGCAACAGTGTGTGTGTGTGTGTGTGTAACATTGCTGCAGGGTATATATTATTATAAACTACAAGCTCTTAGTAAAACACTATAGATAGCAGAAAAACTGAATTTTTTTTGTTTTATTGAATTTTTTATTGCGTCCATCATTCTGCTAAGAAAATAATAGCTTATAGCTATATATAAATACTATTTGGTTCATACATAGTTAAGATAATTTGCGTATTGGTGCTAGTTTGACAACCGTTAATAATTCTCTCTATAGCAAGAGCAGCATAAATGCTAGACATTTGGAGTTTTATAGCACATTTATACTTTTAAAATATATCATTTTTATGAATAGCTTGATGTAAAAAAAAATGAGCAGTGATATAACTAGTTGATGTTTTAACTAAAGCACGCAGTTAGCCATCAGTAAGTATTGTCTACATCATACATTGTAACCTAGATAAAGAAGACGTCAATATTAAACAGTTGTATCATATAGTTGACAATTACTCAAGTAGCTAATTCTTTCATTAAAAGTACCTGTCAACTTACAAACTCCGTTTGTAGCTTTTGGCATGGATATCTCTGGGGGTGGAGTAGATGAGAACCGATAAATCTAGTGCAGTTTAGCAACATAAACCCCATCCCCAAATCGCTACGAATGATGATTACAAAATCACAAATCATATCCAAAGTTCAGCTTTATATATATTACTAGCAGTATCGCCCGGCGTTGCTCGGGTTTGTAAGGGAAATAACTATACAGCATTTTTAGAGAGTTATAGCCAAAAAATAGCAAAAAAATGCATTAAAAATGGAAAAAATATGATGGTAAATTTTTTTTAAATCGTTGACTCATTGTAGACATTTTTAGAGAGTTACTTCCCTTTAAAAAAATATGCATGAAAATGGAAAAAAATGATGGTAAATTATTTTTAAAATCGTAGACTCATCGTAGACGCGCGCTAATACCCAGAAGGGCTCGATATGAATCACGACTATAAGATACCCGGTTTTGGTTAAACTGCACCGCAAAATGTGGGAGTAGTTAGGAATCTAAATCGAAGAGGACAGACACTCACACAACTACAGTTTTATATATATAGATTATCTTTTCAAAAATTAATTGCAAAATTTACTTCCTTTTGGTTGCTGATTTCTACATGGCTGAATGAAGTTCAGTGCACATTTCAATAATGTTCTAGCTTATTGGAAGGTGTTGCAGCTACACACACACACACACACACACACACACACACACACACACACACACACACACACACACATACACACACACACACCACACACACACACATATACACACACACGCACACGCACACGCACACACATACAAACACAGAGGCTCCAAAATGTGCTCTTGTATCTTACTTGCTCTTCAGTTACTACAACAATAGCTTCTCCCCTTCCTAAGTACTACTTCTGTCCCAACCTAACTAAAATACTTATCCAAATATTCCTTCCCGGCTCTCTAGGCGTCTGGAATTCCCCACCTAACCAGGTATTTTCCACAAAAGTTCGAACTTAACAGTGTAGAAAAGTAGGATATATAGTCAAGTTTGTGTCTACATATATAAGTATCTACATATATAAGTCAAGTTTATGTCTACCTATATATATATATAATATATATATATATATATATATATAATATATATATATATATATATATATATATATATATATATATATATAATAAATATATATATATATATGACACGCAAATTCGTGAAGCGTTCCACATTTTTTAGAAGAATGGCGGTGCCCCAGCATGGCCACTATTATAACCTAGTATTTAGTAAGGCCGGAGATAAAGAAAAAAACTGAAATTTAACAAAAAATACCCAAAACAAAAACAAAAATAAACCATTCAAACAACGAGGTTAATAAGAAAAATAAGCCAAAATTCAAGGGTAATAATAAAGTCTATAATAGTAATACAAAAATAGGAAAAATGAATTTGTACATAGTATAGGGAAGAATATCAATGATGCTAATAAAACCGAACCGCAAAAAATAAAAGGGAATCCGATTAATAACAACTTCGATAAAAAGTTATATAACAGAAATAATAATGGGAATATAAACCGAAGTATTACGAAATAAAATTTTAAAAAGCAACAATATAATACATAGCGAATATAATAAAAAAAGGAGAATAAAGATACAAACAAAATACATAAGAAGAACACGCTAGTATAAATAATAATAATGTCTATGAAAATAGACTTAATGATAATGCAGAATGGTTCATGACTCCCTTTGATAAACAAATTAGCACTAAAATTCTGAAATTATTTCATTCCGCTGTTAATGAACATTTTCTTAAGAGTAGCAAATATTACAGAATTTTCAATTTGTATAAAATAAGAATAGCTTTCTCAAATTAAAGAAACATGGCGCAAATAATAGCAGAGCAAAATGCGAAAAGATTAAATTATTTCTACGAAAAGGATATTAACTATACTGTAAATGTATTACCTAATAGTAACGAAACAAGAGTCGTCAATGTAAATAAAGTTAATAAGGAAAACGAAGCAAGGAAAATTAATGTCAAAAACAGCATGCAAGGATCGTAACAAATAAACACAAATGCTAAAACGATCAGCAATGAAAAAACAAATATTCACAACAAAGATAGTAACCTAATGTATAGAAACACCGAAATTAATAATAATAATAATAATAATAATAATAATAACAACAACAACAACAACAAAAGCAACAACAACAACAACAATAATAATAATAATGATGTGAATAATAACTCAAATAATATAATAGAAAGTGATACTCAAAATCCTGAAAGTCAAAACGAGAAGATAAATTAGATGATAAACGACGCATATATATATATATAAATAATATAAATAATATAAATAATCAATATAAATAATCAGGTAGAAAAAGAAGATATAAAAAGTAGAGTTAGCGATGAAAAAAATGTGATTGTGCAACCAAATGATTAAGCCACCTTGAATCTAGCTGCAAAATTAAGGAAACGGTATTCAAGTGTAAGGTAACCTCAGAGGGTCAGGTATATTATTATATCGGCACTTGTGAAACATATATAAAAAGAAGAATTGTCAATCATGAAACCTCGTTTAGAGATAGTAATAATCGGAATAACACTGGCTTAAGCAAATTAATTTGGTCCATAAAAGATAATAATAAAGTATATGCAATCACCTGAGAAATAATTAGTAGAGCCAAACCATATAGTAGAGCAGTGGTTCAGAAAGTGGGCGGTGGCAAGTTCTAAGGGGGTGTTGAAGAAAAGTGGGGTGATAATGGGGTAGCGATTCATGTAAAAACAACAAAATAATGGGCTCATCAGATTGTTTTATTTGTGAAATTTGCTTCAGAAAGAGGTCTATGTTTGTGATGGTTAGTTGGGGTGGGGTGCTATGAATGTGGCCTTGTTGTCAAAGAGGCGGTAACCCGAAAAAGTTTGGGAACCACTGTAGTAGAGGAAGTAAGCGGTGAGAATTGTGTGTTGAAGAAATTTACAAAATTCTTATATCAATATACAAATTAATAATCCATAGACTCAATATAATATGTTCATCAGTCCAAGTATACGTTTAATCGATATGAATAATTGTATGATACGTGATATTAAAATTAGAATAGAAGCCAAGAAAACAATAGCAAGTAAAGACACTGATTAAATATAAACTCCTACACAAATTAAACTTAATTTAAAAAAAATGAAAAAATCAAAAAGCGAATAAAATTAACGATATCTCTAAATAAAATTGATTTAATTATAAAATTAACAAATTAAATAATAGACCAATAACTCATTATTAACAACAATAGTAATAGTAATAAGAATAGTAGTAGTGTTGGTGATGACAATAATAATAGTAACAATAATAATATCAACAAACTTCAAGTAACCTGATACAAAATACAAATACTACCCCTCTCTATTGGAATGGTAAAATACATTAGCGGACTACTGACCCATTTTCGGACAGCAAGTCGCTTGTTTTTTCTAACCAGTGGAATTGAAAAGGTTAGAATTTAGGCTATTTTTAGAATACTAGCGCCACGTGTTTCAACAATTTTGGTTGGACTTGTATTTAGTTCAAATGGAATCTGAAAATGCAGTTAATTGTACCCTGAAGAAGCGGCAGCAGTAATTAACACCAAAATGTACACCCGATGCATATGTAGGTACGGACATAGAAAGATGTGATTAACTGTTTAATAAAACCTGGATATATAATTCTCTGTTCTCCTTAATGATTAATTTCTTCTCTACTGACTACATGCAGAGGCAAATGGATTTACCGATGTGAAGATCCACTGAGGATAGTTTATCTACACTAGTGTAGAGTTTATCTACACCAACAGGGACTATAATCGTATGAAAAGTCGATCGAGAATTCCTTATACTGGCGTATACACTATACATACATACATACATACACACACACACACACACACACACACACACACACAACACACACACACACATATATATATATATATATATATATATATATATAAGAGATAATGGTGTCCCTGAGACCCAAAGGTGTCAGGTAATTCTGAATAAGTGCTATAGACAGACCATAGTTAAATTCCAGATTCGGTAATATTGCGAATAAAGGGTTCAACGTTGGTTCTATGTCAGCGTGTGTATATAAGAATTTTTGCGTAATAAGATTAAAAAAAACCAAGGCTGTGTAGATATTAGTGCATTTATAGATAGGTCTTACAGCTGTTTCTAGGATATTTATTAATTATATCCCTTCGTCGGAGACGGTGTGAGAGGATAGTTAAGTCATAGTTAGTTTAGATGAGATACAAAATAGAGAGTGAGATGGAGGAAAGAAAATAGATACAAGATATGTATGGGTATTGTGTAACTGAGTATAATTTTGTGTGCAGCTTCTTTTAAGGTATTTCAATCAGCTTGATTTTAAGCGAAATGAATTCAATTATTTGTTTAGTGGTCAGATTCAAGAGAAAGCGAGGGGGAGGTTAGCTTGAATCTGAAATCTGATGTCGTTGTAGAATTCTATGTTTGACCTCAACTTCACACTTGTTGCTGGCCGAAGCAGGCTTATTTTGTGTATTGTAGTTGATGGGTTCTTAGTAAGCTTAATGACCCAGTGGTTAGGGCAGCGGACTCGCGGTCGTAGGATCGCGGTTTCGATTCCCAGACCGGGCGTTGTGAGTGTTTATTTAGCGAAAACACCTAAAGCTCCACGAGGCTCCGGCAGGGATGGTGGTGATCCCGGCTGTACTCTTTCACCACAACTTTCTCTCACTCTTACTTCCTGTTTCTGTAGTACCTGTATTTCAAAGGGCCGGCCTTGTCACTCTCTGTGTCACGCTGAATATCCCCGAGAACTACGTTATTGGTACACGTGTCTGTGGAGTGCTCAGCCACTTACACGTTAATTTCACGAGCAGGCTGTTCCGTTGATCGGATCAACCGGAACCCTCGTCGTCGTAACCGACGGAGTGCTTCCAACAACAATTGCAAGTATAGTTCTTGTAATGTATTTTAATGTGTGGAAGTAAGCTTCTTTTTCCTACACGGACGCACATATTCACGCGCATGCACACACACATGCACGCACACACACACACGCATGCACACACACGCATGCACACACACACACACACACGCACGCCACCCCACATACATACAGAGTGCGCGCAATTATTGGGAGCAGAGATACAGTCTGGTTCTGAAGAGAAATGCCAATATTTAGGACGTGATCCTAATTACGTTAAATGTTCTTTTAGTAGAAAAGATCTTCTCAAGTGTTTATAATAGTAGCCTATTATTAAAAATTTTTTTTTTTTAAGAGTGGTGATTTCAGTTGATTGAATGACAGTAATTCTACAAAATAAAGAAAACCTTCACTTCCACAATAAAAGATGTGTCGTGTACCGAAATTTTGTGACAGGGGAATGAAAAGGAAAATAATTTTTTAAAGAATTTTTTATTTCTAGAATAATAATCACAATTGTTTGAAACGCTAAGATAAAAGGAAATAATAAATATATAAATAAATAAAATAAAATTAATCGCATCATAAGGAAAGCTAAGCTAATATTTCGCAATCACTTTGGATCAAAAATCTCAAGATTCAGAAAATTTTTTCCTATGGGTAGTGCCTATGGCTTCCATGATTGGGAGTGGGGAGGAGGAAAATATCCTCATATCAAAGACCTTGTGTAACAGAGTCTAATGACTTTGCCAGTTCACCACACATCTGTGCAAGTGTCCTCCTCCTCCTCCTTCTCCTCCTCCTCCGCCTCCTCCTCCTCCTCATCATCATTTAACATCCGTTGTCCATACCGGCATGGGTTGGATGGTTTGACTGGGCTGGCACGCTGGAAGGCTGCACAAGATTCCAGTCTGTTTTGGCATGGTTTTCTACCGCTGGATGTTCTTCCTAATGCCAACCACTCCGAGAGTGTAATGGGTGCTTTTACGCGCCATCAGCAGGGTGCCATTTGCATGACACCGAGGTGTGTTTACGTGCTACCGGTACAGGTACCAATTTGCCTCACACCGGTCTTTGCCACGACAGTGATTTTGCTCGGCTCGATGGGTCTTCTTCTCAAGCTCGACATAATGCCAAAGGTTTCAGTCATTGCTTCTGTGAGGTCCAACACTTGAAAGAAACTCAGTCACTTTGCTTTCGTGAGGCCCAACGCTCGAAAGATGTCCTTTACATGCCACCAGCACGGGTCCTCTCAAGAACAGCACATCACCAAAAGTCTCGGCCACCAGTCATTGCCTCTGTGAGGCTTAAAGTTCGAAGATCATGCTTCACCATCTCGTCCCATGTTTTCCTGAGTCTACCTCTACCACAGGTTCCCTCCACAGTTAGAGATCGTGTGTATGTATTATAATTTGCTTGTAGAATTATGGTATGTGTAAATGCAAAGACTTTTTAAGCAAGGCAAGCGAGGAATTAAGCATATTATGTAATATTAATGAAGAGAAACAGACAAAAGCTATTTTATTACCTACATTGTTTTACGATCTTATGATATTTCAGGAAAGATTTCCCTTTTGAAATAGAAAGAAGAAAATTATCAAAGAGTTTGGAGAAATGTGTTATTACCAACAAGCTATTCTGGTATGCTGTGGCACAACACGATATGATAAAACTGTTGTTTAACCCCAAAGCAACCTTCTATAAACCTACATATGTTCCTGAGCTTGTCTGTGAGAAATATGTAGTTATTGTTAACTCCAAGTCCTATCTATCATAGATCATCCTACATACTCAATCAAATAACTCAATATGGTCCGTCCTTCTATTGCCTCAGATAGTTCATGTTTTTACCTAATGGATAACACCAAAACCAAATGGATTATCATGTCATGTATTTTTGGGAATGTTATGTTCTGTTAGTGTCTTATGTAGTTTTTTTAATACCACTTGATTCTTAAGAGAGCAGGTCATAATGGAAGTAGGGTAAGAAGATTTTGGTCACTGCGTGACAATGGATAATATTCTTCAGCATTTATCATTTAGGATATGGTGGAAGAATAGCTATGTCAGCAGCAGATAGTGATATCGTTATATGTGATGTGCAATATAATACTCTTTATGTTTTTGAACTTCTTCAATATCATAGTATCATTATAAGATGACACTGATTTTTTCCTGCTTCTTCAATTGCTATAGAAGTATGTTGGTAGCTTTCATCAGTATTATAGTAATGTAACAGAAGTTTGTTGATAGTTTCTTCATTGTTATCGTATTGTTAGAGACGTATGAATAGTGTGGCTGGAAGAGTGAAATACTGTAAAGATATATGTTCTCTAGAGCTGACTGCTGTAGCTATATTATAGTTGCTATAAAAATGTGATGGTTACTATAGGTGTACAGCAGTAATTGTTGTTGTGTTGAGAGTAGCTGTAGTGGTGAGATGATAATAATATGATGTTAGCTATTGTTGTGTAGTGGTTGCTAGAGAAGTGTAATGGTTACTATAGAGATGAGATAGTTGCTGTAGGATGCAGTAATAAATTTGATAGTACGATTGCATCTAGAGGGAGGTGGAGAATTGCAATAGTATGGTGGTTACCATAAAGTTGTGATGGTTACTATAGAGGTGTGGTGGTGGTTGCTATGGAACTTCAATAGAAAGAGTAAATATGATGTGTTGATCTCTAGACTGCTACAACTATAGTACCAGGATAAAGGCTGCATAAAGTGACAGTAGCTATAATGGTGTGATAGTGGTTATAGCTCTCACTAGTATTGCAACACTTAATAATAAAGAGAAAGAAGCACAGCCAGAAATAAAGAGTGGGAGAGAAGGAGAAAGAGATACAGTGAGGGAAGTATTGAGAAAAAGAAAACTGGAGAAAGACAAGAAGCATTACTCTGAAGGAATGCATCTTAAAATTTTTTTCCCTTTTGTTGTAACTGCTCTGTCTTTCTATCCTCTCCATGATCCACACACACACACACACACACACACACACACACACACACACACACACACACACACACACACACACATACACACACACACATGTGTATATACGTATTTTTTAGCTTTCTTCCTTCTTCATCTCCCTTGGTCAATTTTTCCTAATATCTGTTGGTAAATTGTTAAACTAGAAACTATTGCAGGACTGTTTTATAGGATGATTAGTTTTATGTTTGTTATATCAGAACCTAATTATATTTTGCTTCCAATGCCTAAACATCAATCTTAGCTTAATGCAATTTTCCTTAGTTTTTCTTCTTCCTTTTAGTTATTATTCTTTTCCCAATATCATTCTAACTTCAGGCAGAAAGGTAAAACTGAAAAATAATTTTTTTTTTTTCTATAATAAACTTTTATTGGATATTGCTATTAAGTATTTTCAGGGAATAAAGTTCATTTAAACTCAATATAAATGAAACATAAAAAAGGGGAAAAACTAGCAAACAAAAGTAAAACACTCATCTGCACACACACACACACACACACACACACACACACACACACACACACACACACACACACACACCCAGAGAAAAGGCAAAACAACAATGCCCTACCAAAATAATGTCCACTCTTCTGGTTCAAAACAGAAAGACAATACAGATATTTTATTGAAGGCAGAAATTTAATAGATTTTTTTTTATTATTTGTGAACAATAAAATGTTCCTCTACCAATTCTTACCATCCAACCAACCACACACACAACCAACCTACCAGCCAAAATATCTGAATAACAAGCAATTCTATAGTCATTTCTATTAAAATGCTTCATTATCATATAACAGATGAAGGCAAGAAATGCTGCAAAAAAGAGTTTCTCATTTTATATCTTTTGGAAGATTGTTGTTATTGCTGTTGCTTTTTTAAATTTATTTTCTTGGTGAAAATAAATTGATAAAAGAACAAGGAAGAAGTATGCAGCCAAGACTGGTCAAAGAATAACATACACATATGTACACACAACCAATAAAAGAATGTAGAGTGAGGTGATTAAATCTGTAGCTATTTGATATCTTATTTACAGTACATTGATACTGAGGACACTTTGACTACTGTGGTGATAAAACTGGTTAGGGGTGATCATAGAGTGTATATATTGTTGATGTTGCTGTTCAGGTTCATAGCATCACCTAAACGTTTTATTGCAACTGATCAAGATGTCTCTCAAATGATTCATATTATTTCTTATCTATTTTGCATTCTTTAATAAGTTAATCAGAGAATGAAAGTCATTGCCTGTAACTTTTGTTGTTGCCTACTTCCGATTGGTGAGTTAATCTTTATAATTAGTTTGCCTTGAAGTAAGGGGCTGTGTCTATGGTAGCTGAAAGACTAGTGACATCCATGAGATTCATGATCCACTCGAACAGTTTCAACTTGATGGCTGCAGAGAATATGACTGGAAAGAATTACAGAATGGGGGTGCATTTTTGGGAGGAAGGAATAGAAAATGTATAACGAAGGACCTGAAAGCAACGCCCACATGATGATGTGGACAATTGTTTTTGGACCTCAAAAACGCATGGCCAGCCAACAATTTCCAAGCTGGAACAATTTCCAAGCTGGAACAATTTCCAAGCCTGGAACAATGATATCTCGACGCTGTATGAACTCCGCAAGGACCACAAAATAACCACCAATCCAGTGGCGAGATCGCCAAGAAGACCAGTCTGCGGAGCGAATATCGCTAGCAACTACAGGATCTCCTACTTTCTCTCAATGATCAGGCGCCCCATAATCCAGATGTCACCAGATGTTTGTGACAGCACGGAAGATCTCCTCAACAGGATCAGCGACTGTAACAACACCTGCGACCTGACAGGATGTATAGTGGGTAGCATGGATGTTGTATTCCTATACCCATCCATCGACATGGATTTTGCGGTGGAGAAGTGCGTGGAGATGATCAGCGAGAGCGAAGTGGAGTTCCGCAGTGTCAACACAGAGGAACTGGGCCTCCTACTTAGACTGATATATGACAATGAATATCTAAACAAACATGACCTTATAAGGTTTTGCTCCAGTAGACGTTTAAGAAGTAGACCCCCCTACAATTACATCTATGGCTAGGAAGACCCCTATAGAGAGATGAAGTGGATGGACCAGAGCCATACGGATCCTCGAAAACCAATATCGAGTAAAGAAAATGATCGCATATGCACTAGGTGCTAAAATAAGAGTTACCCTAAAAGGCCACACATTTAAGTCTAACAACAAAATATACGCCCAGGATGAGGGCGAGGCTTTCGGGGTTAGCATCGCCGGTGATGTGGCCAACCTTTTCATGGTATGGTAAGACAGGAGGCTTAAATAATTCCTGACACAGAACTCCATACTCATGAACATGTACTCTCGCTATGTCGATGATATCAAAATAGTGGTAAAGACACCCCCACAAGAGAGTACTCTTGAAATAGAAATAGATAGCAAATAGCTAACTCCATCTACCAGAGTATTTAGAATGTTTTGTAGGGTAGTATATCGTGATATACTACCCTACAAAACACCCTAAACATAGACTACCAGTACTAGATACAGAACTCTGGCTGGAAATAATAAAACCCAAATCCTCTATTCACACTTTGCCAAACCTATGGCCTCCAAATACCTGATCCACTGGAACTCAGTTATCGCGGACAATGCCAAATTCAATATATTGATGGCAGACCTCATCAGAGTAATGAGAAATGTATCCCGCGTGTGCGACCCTACAGAGTTAAAAGACACATACAACACTTCGTTCACCGCATGCGGTTCTCAGGATACAGACATAGAGAAAGTATCAGAGTATCTAAAGGAGACATGAGGAAATTTGAAATTATCATCCGTAACGATAGGATTGGGATTTGCCCACTCTATAGGAACAAATCATGGAATACCATTGAAAGGACTAAGAAGAAAATAAGGAGGGCCAATACATGGTATGATAGCCACAAATACCAGAGTGTCATGTTCGTCAACACCACTCCTAGAGGTGAACTGGCGTACCGCTTTAGAAGAGCCCTAGACAAACTTAAGGTAAGAATTAAGGTTGTAGAAAGACCAGGTAATCCTATCAAATCCCTAATTAGTAGAACCTATCCCTTTAGTAGAACCCCCTGTACTTATTGGAACTGTAATGTATGTAGATTTAGCCCACAAAGAATCTGTGAAGCTAGGAATGTAGTCAATAGAATAAGATGTACAGAGGGACGGTGCAGAAACAAGACAAAGACGTAAGTAGGGGAGACAGCACGAAGCATAGGAGAGCGGGTAAATGTACATTGGAGGGAACTTAAGGAAGAGAAGAGCTCATCGGTCCTATACCAACACGCTGAGCGGGAACGCGGGGGCTCACTCAACAACATAGACGTTAAAATCTTGTCCACACATAGAACAGACGCAACGCTTAGACAAATTACGGACGCTACATAGATTATAGAAGATAAACCTAGCCTGAATAAGAAACTGGAATGGAACACTAGCAACCCCCACCCCCACCACAACCTATGACAGAGTAAGATTCCCATAAACTGATAATAATACGAAACTAATACAATACACAGATAAATAAATGGAATTAAATAATTATATACATAAACGAAATAAAATAAATAGGCGCAGGAGTCGCTGTGTGGTAAGTAGCTTGGTTACCAACTACATGGTTCTGAGTTCAGTCCTACTGCCTGGCACCTAGGGCAAGTGTTTTCAACTATAGCCTCGGAGTGGATTTGGTAGACGGAAACTAAAAGAAGCCTGTCGAATATATATATATATATATATGTGTGTGTGTGTGTGTGTTTGTGTGTGTGTGTGTGTGTGTGTGTGTGTGTGTGCGTTTGTGTGTGTGTGTGTGTCTGTGTTTGTCCCCCCAATTTCGATTGACAGCCAATGCTGGTGTGTTTACGTCCTCGTAACTTAGCGGTTCGGAAAAAAGAGGGCGATAGAATAAGTACTAGGCTTACGAAGAATAAGTCCTAGGATCCATTTGCTCGACTAAAGGCGGTGCTCCAGCATGGTCGCAGTCAAATGACTGAAACGAATAAAGGAGTAGATTAAACTAGCAGTATAACCCGGCCTTGCCCGGGATTAAGTTACGATTATTAAGCTAATCAAGTTCTTTATTTCAAACCAAACTAAGTAATATAGACGTCAAATTTGGGCGAAATCCGTTGAAATCAGTCATATTATATATATATATTATATATATATATATATTATATATATGTATAATATAAATATATATGGGCAACAGGCACGAACACACATACACACACATACGTACGTACACCTATTGCATGTTTTGTGCACGCATACATGTTCATAAACAGAAATAAATGGAAAAAACGTTGTTAAATTTGTAGATTAACACTCGCACGATTTTCACTAAAGTATATTATACTATGATTATAAAATATAGTGTCTTTCAAAAACAAAAAAACAAAACATTTTACATTTCATTTTTTATGAAAGTCATAACTTACTCTCTCTCTCTCTCTCTCTCTCTCTCTCTCTCTCCCTCTCTCACTTTGTCTTTCCCGTGAAACTCTCTGCCCCCTTCTTCCACTTTTCTTTATCTTTTTTTGTTAGACGCTGGCAAAAAAGCTAAGGCTGTTTATTAACGTTGTCATTTACTCTCTGTCTCACTTTGTCTTTCCCGTGAAACTCTCTGCCTCCTTCTTCCACTTTTCTTTATCTTATTATTTTTGTTAGACGCCATCAAAAAAGTCAAGGCTGATATTTTTCGTGGTTAAAAGCTGTCTGAAAATAGATATTTACGCTACCCACGAGTGCTTCGGGGAAAAAATAAGTTGACAAATGTCCTCCTAAAATTGGAGCGACATGCGTGCTAATTTGTGGACGTGCATAAATTACAATCACGTATACACACACACACATCCTCCCTTTTATAGATATGATTAATACAAAAAAGAAAGACATGAAAAGTCAGTAGATAAAAAAGGAATAAAATATATCAAAGTAAATTAAACGAACGTGTATAAACAGGGGATATTGACAATGCAGGTACCATACACATCCTCCCCACACATTTACTAAACATACGACCGCTTCAAACGGCTCCATTTAATTGAACAATGCAATCATTACATCAATTTAAATGCAGGGCTATCCTCAGCTGCATAATTAAATAGAATTTTTAATCAGTTGGACACAATAATAGAATTTTACTCAAATTCTCTAATAGAGCAAGAATAGGGAAAGAGTCCATGCTACTATTAATATAACTAAGAATATACTACACTTCTGAGAACTCTAAGAAGTTTGTTAGGGTCATAGCTTGCAAAGGATTGTGGTTCATCGTTAATTTATTAATCTTTTTTTGTCAACTGCCAAATCTAAGGCTAGAGGACAGTGTCTATTTAGAATGTAGCGCAGGGGTGAGTTGACAGTTTATTGCTGGGTATAGTCATAAATATTGTCAGGATTTTAGGATTTGTATAAGTAACTGTCTATAAAGGAGGCTGGGTAGGGGAAGACCCAAAATCAAGATGTTAATTATCAGTTAAAGGGGCAAGGCGCTAATAAAACCTATGATGTTAATACAGAGGAAATTATCATGGGTACTATGGATGATTGTATATAAGCAATATTGTTATGTTGTATGAAGATAAAATTTAAGATTACTAAAAATGATATTACCACCTGAATAGATAAACTGTGTATATATACCAATTTTCAACATTAGAAAGGAAAGATTACATAGAATTAGTTTGATATTCATTCCTGTACTTAATTATTTACTTATTAGGTGATTTGTATAACGATTGCTCTGGGTATTTACTTATGGAATACTGGGGAGATAAATCATGCTGTCTTTATATTAATCATAAGCTAAGTATCAGAAAAAAAAAATCGGAAAAAATAAGTTGTGCACAGATACATACACATATTTAACTATGTGCACATACGCAAATATACACAAATATTTGTTCTTTATTATGGGTATGTTATAATCAACTCTCATAGACTTAAGTAACTAGAAAGTTTATATCTCCTTTTAAGAAAATTAATAACTTATAAGAGATAAGAGGTTAATAGGTAAAGGTATCAAAATAAGAAATTATTGAGAATAATAAGAAAATATATATAACTTATTATATATAATATAATCGTAGGGTGTAACTTCACATCAGATATGACACTAAAATTTAATTTCCCCTATCCAGGTTCAAGTGTAGCACCTTTAAACGCTAATTTCAAAAATATTTAAAAGTTCATGTGACCCTATGTACGCATGATTCCCTTATCTCTAATTTATTATTAATCAGGTTGCTCCTGTCCCTATACTTAAAATTTTCATAAGTTTCCATTGAGCACAGCTCGCACCCGTATCGAATATCTCTATAAGACTGTGCTTTCCTTATAATATCCCATTTAAGGCTAAATTCGATTTCGCTTTCCTTCAGTTCCCAAATCTTGCTAGATAAGGACGTTCAAATGGCCTTATTTCTGAGCCAAAAAGTTGCAAAATGGTTATTAATACGTTTTTTTCATATCTATTGAACATCCTATATACACAAAGTTATCAGCTATAGTTGTGAATGTACACTTATAGATTACGTTTTGGATTAGACATCGGCCTAATAACGGACAACGGTATTTAACTCGACAATTGCAACTAGGAGAATTACTACTGTTAATATTATTAATATTCATATCATTATTATTATTAATATCACTATTAATATCAATCCTACTACTACTATTATATGTATTATTTTCATATCTGGTATTATCTCTCCATCCTTCAATTGTATTGGGTTGGCAACTAAATTCCCGCCGTTTTTAAAAATTTAATATTTTAAAAGGTTTAATAAAAAAATAACAACTAATTAATCAATAATGTATTCACCATTGTTGTTTACAACTTCTTCCCAACGTTCAACAATATTTTCAATACCACATTGGTAGAAATCACCCGATTTCGACTCGAAAAATTGATCCAAGCAAGCTCTCAATTCTGCATCAGTATTGAACGAAACTCTGCGCATAGCATTTGAAAGAGATCGAAAGAGGTGAAAATCCGTTGGTGCCAAATCAGGAGAGTACGGCGGATGTAGCAGCACTTCCCAGCCATACATTTGAATGGCTTCCTTGGTCATATTGGCGATATGAGAGCGGGCGTTGTCGTGCAGCAGAACTCCAAGCTGACAATTAGGTCTTTTCTCTTCAATAGTCATGTTGAGTCGTTCCATCTGTTGAGCATAGACTTCCACATTGACCGTTTGGTTCCGTTCAAGCAATTCGTACTGGATAAGCCCTTTCCAGTCCCACCATATGCACAACATCGTTTTACGCGGATGAAGAACTTGCTTCACGCGTGGTGTCGCTTGTTAACCGGGGGCTAAGCCATTCCTTATGCTGCTTCATATTGATGTACAGACACCATTTTTCGGCGCCAGTAACGATTCGGTAAAGAAATCGTTGCTTGTGTCCATGAGCTGAGCGGTGACGAGCAAGCAAACCAGCGGAGATTGTGGCTTGTTGATTTTTGTTGTTGTTGTCACTTAAAGCATGCGGAACCCACGCTTCATACTTCTGAACCTTTCCCATCGAGTGAAGAGGCTTCTGTATAGCAGTGTGGGAGCATTCCATTTTCTCTACCAGTTCCCTTGTCATTTGACGAGAATTTTCATGCAAAAGTTGGTTTAATCGCTCTTCGTGGAACTCAAATGGACGGCCAGAATGAGGTGCGTCTTTGAGGTCAAAATTCCCATTTTTGAAATTGGCATACCAATCACGAGCGGTTCTTTCAGCTATAGCACCTTCTCACTGATAATAAAATTTCTAAAATGAATAAAGATTTTCAAAGAATTGCTTTGATTCCTTAGTAAAACATCTGTCATCTCTACAGGGGATGTGGGTTCAAGTCCCATGGTCAGCTTTTGCTATCCAAAAGGGTTTTCAACTCAATATTTACAAGCTATTCTTTATTAGCTGTATTTGATGTGCTTTGGGAACCACAATTCCAATGTGTGTGTGTGTGTTTGTGTGATTCTGTTGAAGAAAGTTTATTCTTCTTTAACCCAGTCTACCTGGTGGTTGAATGACAATAAAAAGTGAAATGAAGCAACAATGATGAAAGAGAAAAATCTGTGTCTGGTGGAAAACTAGTATAAAATTCTGTCATCTCAATAGAATATATGTAGAAACTTGCTGCCATCTTCAGCACTGCATTGTCATGGGACAACACTGCTTATTATTTATGGCAAATCACTTATTGTACTTTTGAAGAAAGACAACCAGTTTAACCACCACTCATACCACTACCATACTGTGGTATGATTTCTCCATTACAACCACTGGCTCTACCTACCAATTGCTAATACCTTTGCTGCTACTAACCTAGTCAACATAATTACAACAACCTCTACCAGTACTACCATGAAACACACGGTCACATACATACTGAAAGGGATACTCACACAAGCACCCCCTCACACACACACACACACACACACTTAGTTAATCTCTAGTCTGGCACAAAGACCTATCACCAAAAGTTATAGGCCAACTAAAAGATAGAACAAAGAGAAAACTTATAACATCTCTTACTTAAAACTGATCAGTGTTAGAGATTAGCTACAGTCAGTGTTATCAGCAGAAAAGAATGAAAGCTTAACTCAACATTGATAAGATTCTAAACCATAGAATCTTAGTAGTGTTGATTTAATCTCTTATTTCAGCTGAATGCTAAACTATCAGTAATGCTGCCATACAATCACTGAAATCCAGGCATTTTCCTTCCTCTCATTTCATATCTACATTGATAATTTAACGTTCAAACTTTCTGAAATCATTTTTACAGAACAAAACTGAATGACTTTTAGCTTGGCTTAATCTCTCAAACTATAATTTAAGAGGCACAACTACCACTGCCACTAATAATAAGTGCCAAACAATTACACAGCCAATACCAGTACAACTGGCACCAATACTACCATATAACAAATATTACTACCAACACTATCATTGTCATGACAACTACTAGACTCACCATTAAACCACTATCTTCACACACACACACATGCACATACATATGTATCAGGTCATCCCATAAGTTCTGTCTGAATTTTGAATAAAGAAAACAAGTGATCAAATTTTGTTTTTAATTGAAATTTAATCATCAATGTACTTTCCCTGATTATCTATGAAGTCCTTTCATCTATTTACAGGCTTTTTAATCCCATCAATGTAAAACGCTTTTGGTTTCAAAGTGAGGAACCCTGAAATTTCACGTTTGACCTCCTCCTGGCTTGCGAAAGTTATGTCCCCCAAATGATTTTGTAAACTATGAAACAAATGATAGTCTGAAGGAACAAGGTCGGGAGAATAAGGTGGATGAAGAATTTTTTCCCAACCAAGCTCTTTGATCTTCTGTGATGTGATCTTTACAGTGTGGGGTTGCACTTTGTCCTGATGAAACATCACTTCTTTTCGATTCACTAAAGTGGGTTTCTTTTTCTTCAAAGCTTCATTCAAATGCTCTAATTGCTGACAGTAGACATGAAGTTCCCTTCTCCGTTGTGGTTGAGCTTTTCCCTTTTACCAAGCCACAGTTTACAACGGTTAACATTTCGATAGAAGATCCATTTTTCGCCACCAGTCACAAGTCTATCCAAAAAAGGGTGAAATGAGTTCGCGAGAATGGGGAGAAGAGCAGATGTCAACTCGGTATTTGTAGTTGCTTTTGGACAATTCATGAAGCACACATTTTCCAATGAACAGTTGTATGGTTTAAACTAAGCTTTATTGCCAATTCTTCAACTGATAATGCAGGAATTTCTTCAAGTAATGCTTCAAGGAGCTTATCATCAAGATCAACTGGACGTCCTGTTCGAGCTTCATCTTCAAGGCTGAAATCTCCACTTCTGAATTTTGCAAACCATCTTCTGCAAGTTCCTTCATTCAAGCATTCTTTCCCATAAACTGAGTGTATGTTTTGAGTCACTTCAGCTGCAGAGTTTCCTTTTTTATACTCATAAAGCATTATGTGCCTCAAATGCTCTTTGGATACTTCCATGTTAGAAAGGGTTTTGATCAAAGAAATTCTAATGCTATTATTCTGTAATAATATCTAATTAGTTTAAATGTATACAAATGCATAAAAATAATTTTTAATTCCATTAGACATTCTAAAATACTTTAAAATTTCATTCAATTTTAAAAAAGGTAAAATTGGACAACTTATGGGATGACCTGATATATATACACTACACATACGTATATACATACATACGTACGTATGTATGTATGTATGTATGTATGTATGTATGTATATATGCCTGTATGTATGTACTTGTTGCTAGATTTTGGCTTACAAATGTGCTGAATATTGTTTAACAAATGCCGTTTCATACAAATGGTATTTGTTCAACCATAAACACAACCAGATCAGTTTCCTTCAATATGAGAAAAGCATAGCTGTATAGTTAAGAAATTAATTTGCAGTTATATGGTTTGTTTCCACTTCAGTTAAAGGGTTGGCCAAATGCTTTCTGCTATAGGTTTGAGTTGACCAAAGTGCTGTATGCTATAGGTTTGAGTTAACTAAAAACTTGTACAAGAAAATTGGCAAATAGAAATATCCTTACACCTGTCTCAGATTGCCTGTAATTGGTCACTAGCACTGTTCTACTTCCTTCTAACTACCTAATTAGATGTATATATCGATTTAAAATTATGTTAACTTTTGAGAAACAGTCAGTTGACTGAGAAAAACTATGTACAAGTTACTCAGTAGTGGCTTGGTATCAGTTGTAGAGATTGCTGCAGGTAGACATAGAAAAAATTTCATTCATTTCACAAATATTTAATACTTAAATAATTCTCTTCTCCAAGGCAATAAATCTACATTTGTGTATATTTATTGTGATATTTGCTGTCATTTCATCAATTCCTAGCAACATTGAAATTCTTCTGATGAAACCCTGTAGTTATGAATCATTTCTGTAGTTGTCTCCTCTACCTGAAAGAAAACAGAGTGAAACAATAACCTTTGACATTGTATAATATTTAGTTGACCCAGTTGAGGTTTATAATGTTGCATACATTAAATATGTGAATACCAACTTAATTCCTATCTAAGAGGTATATGAGAAGCATTATTCTGTGAGAAGCTATACTAAATCCTATGACAAAGTTTTCAAGAGGAACTATCATAGCAGTTAGTTTCTGCTTACCTCTAGATCAAATTGTGTAACTGCATGGAGTGTGTCCATGACTAACAATGTGATGAAAGGGCTGCTGCTGACTGGGGCAATCAACTGTTTAATGTGTGGTTTAATGATGTGGTTCAGAATGTGTGAACATATGAATGGCATGTTAGTTTAAGTCCATGCCAAGATTAGCATGGCTTTTCATTTGCATTCTTCGGAGATCAATGGAAATTTATACAAATTATCCTTTTCGGGGTAAGATGAGGAGAAAATGACAAATCAGGTGTGGATGAGATGTGGTTTGGGAACAAAAATAAGTTATTTGAAGCTAAATGTGTTACTTGTACACTGAAGTAGCTATTTGATGCTTAATGCATGGGCTGTGATAATCATCTATCTATCTATCTCTATATATATATATATATATATATAAAATATGAATTAGAGATAAAACCACTATTAGGCAACTTTTTGAGAAAAAAAAAAATTTATATATATTTTTATATATATATATTATATTAATTATATTTATATTTATTTGTTATTTATGTATTGGTTTATGTCTATCAATGTTTGAGTTGCCTAATAGTGGTTTTATCTCTAATTCATATTTTATATATTTATACTGTGAAATTTGATTTAATCCTAAATCTAATTTTTCTCTGTAAGTTTGGAGCCATACTCCCTAATATTATTATTATTATATATATATATTGATAAAAATGGTGAGGATATGTACGTTTTCAAGTGAGGGTGGATGAATGCATACTTTTAGGTGCACGCACATGGGTGTGCGGGCACGCATGTGTAGGTATGAACATAAACTATAAACCATACTAGTAACATCTCCATCAATGATTTGACTGTTTCCCTCTGCATCTGATGAGCAATGTTACAGGTATCTAGGGATGGATGAAAATATATCTTCCAATAGCACCTGTAACAAAACACGTGTCACTAAAGAATATTATAGCCAAATAAAGAAGAGTTGGACCTCAGAACTCTCTGCATTCAATCAAACAGTGTTCCACAATGTGTCTGCAGTGCCAGTACTCATACCAACATTTGGGCTGTTTGATTGGACGCTTGATGAGATCCAAGCCATTGATGTGAAAACCCCAAAAATACTAACAAGCACGCATAATTTCCACAGAAACAATGACATAAACCACCTGTACCTAAAACGTAAACAAAGCGGCAGAGGCTTAAAATTAATCCAAAATGCTTTCAGCAACGTCTTTTAACCTCCAAGTGTCGAACTGCATCCCTTGGCCAAGTTTGTATACATGAGGCTGATAACATCACAAGACTTGGAAGGCAGCTCCTTGAGCAACATTCCTTATGTGATAGCCTGCAATGTACCATCAGATGAACGGATGAGCCTATATGAGCAGAAGACTATGCATGGATATGTTAGTAGAAACCTTTGAGATGATAGTCACATTGATCCTCAAAGCAGTCTATCATGGACCAATTGCCAGATTACTACATCCCACTTTGAAGAGTATGCGTTTGCAATCCAGGAACAGGAAATATCAACCAAATACCTGATGCACAAAAGGGAGAGAGATGCAGGAAAAGCAGCAAAATGTGACAACTGATGCAGACTTTGTGGAGTTAACATCAAAGATATCATCCACATCATAAAGAGTTGTCATCATATATGTCATCACAATATTATCTACCAATGAGACATAATGTATCAAGGACACTGTATGAGATCTGTCAAAAGGATACCCCCAAGGACAAAGAAATATAAACCCACAGTATGATAGAAGCCATAGCCACTCATAATAAAAAGCAGTACTGGTGGAATGTCCAAGTGAAAACCTCAATAAAATGTAAGCATGATAAACCTGATATAATAATTTGGAATGGAGAAGAGAAACTGTGTACATTTATGGAAATCAGCTGGCAAGCAAATGTTAGTATAAAGCTAAAGATCAGTGGAAAAGAGAATACCTATGCTGAACTATTGAGAAATTTGCAGTTACTCTATCCAGATTACAAGTTCAGGTTTATACCTGTAATTATTGGAGTACACTACTTAAATAACAATCTTGAGAAATTAGGCCTCTCAAAACCTGAAAGGAGAAAGCTAATTCAAAAACTTCAGATCCAATCCATCACTGGAATTGTAAAAATCTGTAAAACTTTCCAGAAGTTTATCATTTAAATATATATGAACATGTCTAGACTATATGCATGAGAATGCATACATAAAACAAAGCATACAAATCTGCACATACATACAAACAAAAATACCATGTTGTTGATGTTGAAATTCCAATGAGGGAACCTTGGATCTAGGTTAGAAACCAAATTTTTTCTCTATTGGCAAGAAATCTTGAAATAAAGCTGAATAATGACATACATAAATACAAACACACATACATACATGCAGCAAATATGTCACTGCTCATTACAATATATTATTGTCTCATATCTTACTCTCACCCAACACTCAATCATCAACTCTTTAATGCTTTCTATGTTTGTTTTTTCACTCTTCACTTGTCATATCACATCTCTTTCCCATTGCAATCATGTTTCTTATACACAACACCATTGATGTCTTAATGATCAGCTGCCTACCTCCCACTTTTTCATTCTATCTCTCTGTATTTCATTTACTCTTTCCATTTCTCTTTTCTCAACAAATTAACTGTGTACAACTAATGGAAGGGAAAATTCTTGAGTTCTGTATCTCCCACTGCACAGTCTTCACTACTATTATTAACATCTCAATATCATGTTGCATCATTCCATTTCTTACTCATATTTTACAATGTTTGCCCCTCTAGTATGAAGGTGGAAGGTCATTTATTGTAGCTGATGCTGATGTGGTAGGTCAGACTTATAGTAAAAAACCCATTCTAGCCTTCACAATTCTATTTTTTGTTCTAGCATAGTCTATCTAAGATCTCATTGCTCAAAATGTCCTCCCCTTTTTTTAATAATTCTAAGATGTGATATGATGGATATTTGGTTTTAATTTCTAACAGACCAAGCAATCAAGTAGACATGGAATCTTACTCATTGCCTAATTTTTAGTGTTTCAGTTGTTATTTTAATCTGCACATCAGCATCATTTATATAACTCAATTTATTATTGGACTCAGTCAGCTTTACTTAGATACAGTGTGTTTAAGATTATATTAACCGAATGTGTCTACTTTTTAAAAATACCATTGGAAGTAGTTTGGGGAAGGCCTGACAGATGGAGAAGCCATGTGTAAGCCTAAATTTGCTGGCTAAAGAAGGAACAGCTATTTAAATTTGCATGATCCCTGTCATAGATATAATATTTCTTCTACATGATAATGTAAACTAATGTGTTTGACTGGTCTAGTAATAGAATTGGTAGAATAATTATTAGGTTGTCCCAAAAGTTCGTAAACACTTGCGAAAATTGAATTTTTACTCGCCAAGCACTAACAAAAACAACAAAAATTATTCCTCAAAATAAAGACCATTATTTTCCAAGACTTTCTACGAACTTTTGGGACAACCTTATATATGATTGGTAGGAAAACTGATGGTGCACCATCATTTTTCCTACGAATCATACAATTCTTTTTCTGTTTTGCTTGTTATTCTACCAATTCTATTACTAGACCAGTCAAACACATTAGTTTACGTTATCATGTAGAAGATATATTATATCTATGACAGAGTTCATGCGAAATTAAATAGCTGTTCCCTCTTTTGGCAGCAAATTTAGGCTTACACATGGCTTCTCCATCTGCCAGGCCTTCCCCAAACTACTTCCAATGGTGGATTAAAAGCCAAAATGCTTTGGGATGTACTTACATCACTTTATATTCTAAGATCAAATTCTGCTGAGGCTATCTTTATCTTTCGTTCTTCTAAGGTCATGAAAGTGTCAAACATCTACTGAGATTAATTTAATCAGTTACTTCATCCATCCAAAATGTGTGGCTCAGTACCAATTTTGAAAAAAAAAATAATAATTAATATTTATGGAAAAATGAAAAGGAGAATTGTGTGCGCACACACACATCACTTTTCTTGATGCTTATTTGGATAGAAGAGATTTTATTGTACACATTGTTATAATTTTAACAGCTGGGTAATTTCATATACTGCTCTGAATTTAATTATAAAGTTGAATATACAGCTGTCTAACGCTGTTCATAAATCTGCACCACTTAGTGTCTGTAGTAAGAACTGAATTTGTGTTTATGTAGTTGTTAGTTTGGTATCCTAACCTCCAGTCATTATATACTTCAGAATTGATTCCTTAGTAATACCAGGATGTTGTTGTAATAAAAATTGTTTTTTGATTCTTATTTTGCTGTTGTCCAACTTTTGAGAATTATTGCATGTGGTAATTAGGCTTGTTCACCTAATGAGTTTTGGGAATCATTCCTAAGCTGTTCAAGCATGGATGGTGTTTATTTAACCAGAACTGACTGCTGCTGCAGTTGCTAGCGCTGCTATATAAATGGCAAATAAATCATAGCACTGTTCAACCATGCAAGATCTTTCTAAACAATGCTAACAAAGAAAGAAATAAAATAAGGAATATATCACAATAATACTTTTGATGAAATGGAATTTAAATTTATAAAAAAAGGCAAACAAATTTTCTAAATAAACAATAATTTTGTTGTTGAGTAAACTATGGTAAAGAAGTAGTTTAACAAATATCTTTGAGAAACCAACAGATTTGACATCTCATATATAGAAACACATGATGTTTGATGCAATAGTTTGGGTCATAAACATTTTTGCCCTGTTTACCATCTGATGGTAACCACTTCATTTTGAACTATGTTTACTGATAAGTTACAGAAATCAATGTCAATAAATGTAATGTAAACATAAAAAAAACTTTAATTGACTAACACTCTCCCTATAATAATGAGGAGGAAACATTTGTGTAATGATTATATTCGTTTTAGGTATGTATAAGAGACAACAGTAACATCTCAAATGTTCTTAATGCCTCCCTTTTACTTCAGGGAGTGTCTTAATTGAAGTTTCCTTGCTCATTACTTTACATGTGTTAAAGATAGTTTAACTATTAATTCTGATAAAGATAGCTTTTCTAGGTATATATATATATTTGAGCATTAAGAAGTTAAGGTGTGATTAGTGATGTGATTAGTGATCAATCATGATCATAAGGGTCTCATCATATGATAATCATTGTAATAACATGATTGACAAAACAATAGCTTTCATACCTCATTTCTATTTTGTGTGCTAGTGGAGTAAACTGATGATTACTATAACAACAATCATAATAAACACAATTACTCAACTGGAGTTAGCTTTGAAGTACAAATGCAAAATGGTAGCACTCACACACATCATCATCATCATCATCATTCCACTACTTTCAGCTCTATTCTCCTTCATGAGCCACTCTTACATCTATCACTTTACTCCTCTCCATACTGTTATTTCCCTTCAACTGCACCACCATCCCTGTTCATCACTACCCTCATCTTTAACCGTCTATTATTTTCCCTCACCCTTTATGAAAGTGTCCACTCTTCCCTCCTCACTGTTGCTCACCCTCCTGTATGTTGAGTCTTTGCTTTAGCAATTCCTCACCACCTCCCTCTCTTTAATCTCTTTCAGCCATGTATTTCTTCTACAAGACACCTGTGCTTGTTTCTCCATCATGCTTTAGTTTTGCAACATCTGGCATAAAGCCATTCACATAAAGCCTCTTAGTAGTAGGAGCTTTTCTTTGTTTCACCTGTTCTTTTTCTGTGCTGCAAGTTCACATAGCAACCTCACTGGTGTCAGTGACATGAGAAAGGAACCCAATGCACTCTGTAAAGTGGTTGGCACTAGGAAGGGTATCCAACTCTAGTATCCATGCCAAAATGACACTGGAGCTCAGTGTAGCTTTGCAGCTCACTGATCCTGTCAAACTGTCCAGCATGCAAAATGGACGTTAAATGCTGCTGCTGATGATTATGATGCTTATATAAAAATTGTTGAACATAAGTGAAACAGGATTAAAGTAAAATATCCATCTGTCTAATATACAAAATATGCATTGTATAAGGCACATTGCTGCAGCTTTTGTCTGAGAGAAAATCTTTACATCGATGTGTTGAAAACATTATACAGCCTTGGCCAAAATTATGGAGCAGGTATGAAAAATGGAGAGTATGATTGAAACTCATTTACTTAATAATTGAAAATAGTGTAATAAACATTCTAGAGTCTATCATATCAATAATTAATATTTAATGTGTTCTCCTTTTGCTTTTGTAACTGCTTTTATGCATTTTTGTACACTTGAGACTAGGTTGGCACAAGTGGCTGGGTCAATTTTCTACCACTCACTGTGTGACACTAATGTTATTACCTATTTTTCAGTGAATATCTTATTGATAACTTATCAGTGGTCCATATTTGTTGAAAATGCTTTTAAAGAAATAGATTCCTGAAGCTAAGAAGGGCTCAAATAATTGCAAGTTGAAATTGCAAGAAAATTGAAATGCTCGAGAAAAGATGTCTATCAAAAGGTACAATGAAACAAATTCTTTAAAAAACTGTAAAGGACGAGGCTGCAAAAAGTGTACAACCATGAAGCAAGACAGGTTGCTGAAGAGGACATCTCTGGCCAATATGAATGTGAACTCTTCTGACGTAGCTGCTGAGTTTCAGGTGGCAACAAACAAGGAGATATCAACTCACACGGTGAAAAGAAGGTTTTTGGAATCTGGGCTCAAAGGATGTAAGGCCAGAAAGAAGCCATTGCTGTCTGAGGGGAACATGAAAAAAAGCAATTGTTTGGGGTAAAAGAGCATGAAGATTGGACTGACGATCATTGGGCGAAAGTTGTTTGGTCTAATGAAAGTAACTTTGATGAAGGTTCTCCACATTTATTTTCACCACTTTACTAGACATAATTGAAATTTTTACAATGTTTTAATTGATACCAAAAATGATCAGTAAATTTTTTTTCTCTTCAGATCTTTGTAACTCCTAAAGCTGTTTATGTTCGTTGTAGAGTTGAGAATGCTTATCATCCTGGATGTGTGGTCCCAAAAGTCACATTTGGAAGAGGAAGCATACTGGCTTGGGGGTTACATGTCATCTTCAAACCCAGGAATGTTGTTCACTTTTGAGGACAGAATAGATTCCAACATTTACACCAGCATGTTAGTTCAAGTTTATCAACATTACTTAGCTAAAATTTTCAATGATAACATCTTAAATGGCATAATCTTTCAACAAGATAATGCCCCATGTCACGCATCCAGAGTCTCAATGGGTTGGTTTGAGGAGAAAGGGATGAGGGTGATGAGATGGTCCCCCAAGTCTTCAGACCTCAATCCCACTGAACATTCGTGGTGACATTTAGGTACAAGAGGGTGGACAAATGTTCTTCAAACAGCAAATTAGAAGCCAAAATTCATAAAGAATGGCAGAACACTGATCCAGCCACTTTCACCAACTTAGTCTCAAGTATGCAAAAATGCATAAAAGCAAAAGGAGGACGCATAAAATGTTAATTATTGATGGGATAGACTCTAGAATGTTTATCATACTGTTTTCAAGTAAATGAGTTTCAATCATATTCTCTATTTTTTCATACCTGTACCATAATCTTGGCCAAGGCTGTATATGTTTTTAATATAGGCACAAGACCAGCAGTTTTGAGTGAGGATAGTCAATTATATTGATTCCTGTACTTGACTGGTACTTATTTTAATGACCCCCGAGGATAAAAGGTAAAGTCGACCTCAGCAGCATTTGAAATCAGAATGTAAAGCTGGAAGAAATGCCACTAAGCATTTTATTTGGTAGACTAACAATTCTGTCAGCTCACTGCCTGAAGTGAAACCAACATCACCTCAACAGTGACAACCTATTCTGCAGCATAGCAATCATTCCACAATACCAGTTGATGTAATGTTCACTGATTTCTACATATCAAGGGAGAAATTTCATTGAAGTCAGTGCCAAATAGTTACACATTCTTGATAAGTTTCAAGAAAGGTGTTACTCAACTAATGTTCACGTGAGTTGCTGCTTTGTTGATGTTATTTTTATATCAATATATATTGTATTTATAACTTAACATGTATCATCATCATCATCATTTAACGTCCGTTTTCTATGCCAACATGGGTTGGACGATTTGACTGAGGTCTGGCGAACCAGATGGCTGCACCAGGCTCCAATCTGATCTGGCAGTTTCTACAGCTGGATGCCCTTCCTAATGCCAACCACTCCGAGAGTGTAGTAGGTGTTTTTACGTGCCACTGGTACGAGGGCCAGTCAGGCGGTACTGGCAATGGTCATGCCTAAATGGTGCTTTTTATGTGCCACCTGCACAGGAGCTAGTCCAGCAGCACTGGCAATGACCTCACTCAAATGTTTTTTCACGTGCCTTCAGCACAAGTGCCAGTAAGGTGACGCAGGTAACGATCACGCTCGAATGGTGCTTTTTACATGACAACGGCATGGAAGCCAGTTTGTTGCTGTGGCAACGATCACACTTGGATGGTACTCTTAGCGCTCCACTAGCACGAATGCCAGTCATCGAATTTGATTTCGATTTCATTTGCCTCAACAGGTCTTTGCAAGCAGAGTTTATTGTCCAGTGAAGGGAAGGTACGCATTATATAAGTTGGCTGATTACACCCCTGGCAAAGGCCACAGAGGTTATGGTCTCACATGGCTTGCCGAGTCTTCTCAAGCACAGCATATTTCCAAAGGTCCCAGTCACAAGTCATTGCTTCAGACTCTATCAAAGGCAGAAGTATTCAGGTTTTGGTAAATAATAAGACAAAAAAATTATAATAAATTATAATAAACATCATGACAAAAATCACAGAGTGATCTGAGATGTAAAACATCGAAAAATAACACAAAAAAAAAACGTACGATGAGAGCAAATAATTTTCTCAGAGATCTACTGAGTGGAACAATTAAAATGCGGCGAATTTTACAGTTGATTTCTCCATTAATAGAATTCTTGCAATGTAAAATGGTATTTTTAAAATATATATTTCCTATAGCTTAACATGAGAAATTACACAAGTGTACGCACACACATGTGTGTGCATATGTATACATACATACATACATACATACATACATACATACATACACACACATACATACAGACATACATATATGTATATAAATATATATATGTATAAATATATATATATATATATATATATATATATATATATATATATATATATACGCACACATCTCACTTTCTATGTGTATGTACGTATATGCTTGTATTTATATACGTGTACGCATGAGGAAATCAAAAATATGAAATAAAGAATTGATGTTGAATCATGGAATCGGTAAAAGTAAAATCCAGATTTTGAAATAATTTCAGGAATAAATGGGTAATTTGTATAATATGTGATTTTCATAATAAATATAAAATTATAAATTTTGCATTTACTAAAATTTAGATACTTGTTCAAAAAGCAACACACACACACTCACACACAATATTTGTAAATTTCCAACAGCAACAACAAAATACTAATATTTTTCAAAATTTTTTCTATTGTGTTCTTCCGTGTATAGATATACAGTTTGGTGTGTTTCAGATACTGGAATATTCTACTAGAAATCTTGTTGTTAAAGGTTTTTATTCTAATATTTCTCCTTTCAGCAACCTTAAATTGAGGAGTAACAAATTCAGTGATCGATTAAAAAAAAACAACAAAGAACTATAGCTAGTTTGAATTTTGTTTGATATATTTGACTTGAAACATTTTCCCGTCAATATGAGGGAAAATATTTCAGTCCCTTTATGCAATATTAATCAGAATTGGGGCTGCTTACTCGGTAAAAATACAACACAAAGAAATATGGCAGACTTTATATATACCAGTATGCAAAAAAGAAAAATTGAATTATCATAGACGGATAGAATAGAACAAGAAGGAAGCAAAATAGTAAGAGAGTGTGAGGGATCAATCTGACGGGGTAGAGAAATGAAAAAATGTCCCTCAGGGTCACATATTGCGTGATGCGCATAATATCAGTAACAACAACAACAACAACAACAACAATAATAATAATACTAATACTAATACTAATAATAATAATAATAATAATAGACTTACAGTTTCAATATCGTTAACTGATCAATTTCTGAAATATGTCAGCTCGACAGAAAAATAAGAAAACTGTTGACAATGCATAGAATGCACTACCCTAAGGCAGATACAGAACGACTTTATCTGCCAAGAAAAGAGGGAGGCCGTGGTCTTTTGCAACTGGCAATAACAATGAAGATTGCTACAATTAGCCTAGACACTTACCTGAAAAAGTCTGAGGAGTGGATGTTAAAACTTGTCTCAAAACATGAAAACAAGAAAGCATCATACTCAGTAACAAAACAGGCAAAGGAATATCTAAGTGAATTCCGAATACAACAAATTTCGGAATTAGAGATAGACATACAAGAAACAAGCACAGAAAAAGCTAGGCGCATGAAAACCCGTGCCAAAACTGCGGCCTTATATATTCTGAATAATTAATGGCAAGAAAAACCTCTCTATGGCAAATACCCAAAGAGAGCGAATAATGCAGATATTGACAAAGCCCTGACTCATCAATGGCTAATGGCCTCTGGCTTAAAATCTGAAACAGAAGAGTTTATCATAGCAGCTCAAGATCAATGCATACCAACAAGAAACTACAAAGCCAACATATTAAAGAACGGCTGTAGCCCAACATGTCGTGTATGCCGACAACAAAATGAAACCATTGATCATGTTGTCTCCAAATGCAGTCTTCTAGCACCTACAGAGTACCTCAACAGGCATGATAGAGCTGCACAATATATTCACTGGGCAATTTGCAAAAACCTGGATTTGCCCCATGAAAAAAACTGGTGGGAACACAATCCACCTCCAGTGCTTGAAAATGACCACATCTCACTCCTCTGGAACTTCACCATTCAAACTGACAGAAAGATAGATACAAATAGGCCAGACATCATATTGAAAGACTTCAGACAAAGAACATGCCTCCTCA